>NC_056738.1:249837119-250202119 GCF_019279795.1 Protopterus annectens
TGATGATCAAGAAGAGGAGGAGGAGTGTGAGGGCAGCACCAAGGATCAAATGGTGGAAATTGAAAAAGGGTAACTGTGAGGTGGAGTTCAGGGAAGAGTTAAGACAGGCACTGGGTGGCAGTGAAGAGTTACCGAATAGCTGGGTAACTACAGCAGAGCTAGTAAGGGAGATGGCTGGAAAGGAGCTTGGTGTGACATCTAAAAAGAGGAAGGAGGACAAGGAGACATGGTGGTGGAATGAGGAAGTACAGGAGAGTATACAGAGAAAGAGGCTGGTGAAGAAGAAGTGGGATTGTCAGAGAGATGAAGAAAGTAGACAGGAGTATAAGGAGATGAGGTGCATGGCAAAGAGAGAGGTGGCAAAAGCTAAGGATAAGGCATATGAAGAGTTGTATGAAAGGTTGGACACTAAGGAGGGAGAAAAGGACCTGTACCGATTGGCTAGACAGAGGGACCGAGCTAGTAAAGATGTGCAGCAGGTAAGGGTGATAAAGGATAATGAGAGAAACATTCTCACAACCGAGGAGTGTGTGTTGAGCAGATGGAAAGAGTACATTGAGGGGCTGATGAATGAAGAGAATGAGAGGGAGAGAAGGTTGGATGATGTGCAGATAGTGAATCATGAAGTACAGTGGATTAGCAAGGAGGAAGTAAGGATAGCTATGAAGAGGATGAAGAATGGAAAGGCTGTTGGTCCAGATGACATACCTGTGGAAGCATGGAGGTGTTTAGGTGAAATGGCACTGGAGTTTTTAACTAGATTGTTTAATGAAATCTTGTAAAGTGACATGATGCCTGAGAAATGGAGAAAAAGTGTTTTGGTACTGATTTTTAAAAATAAGGGCGATGTGCAGAGCTGTAGTAACTACAGAGGGATTAAATTGATCAGTCACAGCATGAAGTTATGGGAAAGAGTAGTGGAAACTAGGTTAAGAAGGGAGGTGATGATTAGTGATCAGCAGTATGGTTTTCATGCCAGGAAAGAGCACTACAGATGCGATGTTTGCTCTGACAGTGTTGATGGAAAAGTACAGAGAAGGTCAGATGGAGTTGCATTGTGTCTTTGTGGACTTAGAGAAAGCATATGACAGAGTGCCTAGTGAGGAGTTGTAGTATTGTATGAGGAAGTCAGGAGTGTCAGGGAAGTATGTATGAGTGGTACAGGATATGTACGAGGGTAGTGTGACAGTGGTGAGGTCTGTGGTAGGAGTGACAGATGCATTTAACGTGGAGGTGGGGTTACATCAAGGATCAGCTATGAGCCATTTCTAATTTGCAATGATGATGGACAGGTTGACAGACGAGATCAGACAGGAGTCCCCATGGACTATGATGTTTGCTGATGACATTGTGATCTGTAGTGAGAGTAGGGAACAGGTGGAGGAGACCCTGGAGAGGTGGAGATATGCTCTAGAGAGAAGAGGAATGAAGGTCAGCAGAGCTAAGACAGAATATGTGTGTGTGAATGAGAGGGAGGATAGATGAATGATGAGGATGCAGTGAGTAGAGGTGGCGAAGGTGGATGAGTTTAAATACTTGGGATCAACAGTTCAGAGTAATGGTGAGTGTGGAAGAAAGGTGAAGAAGAGAGTACAGGCAGGATGGAGTGGGTGAAGAAGAGTGTCAGGAGTGATTTGTGACAGACGAGTACCAGTAAGAGTGAAAGGGAAGGTCTACAAGCGGGTAGTGAGACCAGCTATGTTATATGGGTTGGAGACAGTGGCATTGACAAAAAGGCAGGAGTCAGAGCTGGACATGGCAGAGTTAAAGATGTTAAGATTTGCACTGGGTGTGACAAGGTTGGACAGGATTAGGAACAAGTATATTAGAGGGTCAGCCCAGGTTGGAAGGTTTGGAGACAAAGCCAGAGAGGCAAGATTGCGTTGGTTTGGACATGTGCTGAGGAGGGATGCTGAGTATATTGGGAAAAAGATGCTAAAGATGAAGCTACCAGGTAACAGGAAAAGATGAAGGCCTAAGATAAGGTTTATGGTTTATGTGGTGAGAGAGGACATGCAGGTGGTTAGTGTGACAGAGCAAGATGCAGAGGACCAGAAGAAATGGATGGTTTCTTATGGTTTATGGTTTATGTGGTGAGAGAGGACATGCAGGTGGTTAGTGTGACAGAGCAAGATGCAGAGGACCAGAAGAAATGGAAACAGATGATCTGCTGTGGCGAGCCCTAATGGGAGCAGCCGAATGAAGTAGAAGAAGAAGAAGACGTAAATGTAAGAGTGAAGCAGCAGGTGAGGACAGAGGGTCAAAGCAGGAGTGAACCAAGTGAGGAGGAAGTTAGGTTATGTGTCCAGTGGAAACACACTTGCTGTTCTGGGCATCTTTTGAAATGAGCTCTGAATGAAGGAAAAGAGGAGGTTTCTTTTAGATGAAGGGAAAGGGATTGCCAGAGTTTGGGTGCAACAATGGAGAGGGCATTGTTGGTACAGTGCAGTTTGGTTTATGGTATCTGGAGTGAGGGGCTTAGTTGGGGGAGGTTGCAGAGGTTGTAGGGAGTGGTTTTGTTATGGACTTTGGCTACAAGAGGTGGGAAGGCACTTAATTGAAGTAGTTTAAAAAGAAGAGACTGTAGGAGTAGCTCAACTTTGTAAGAGACTGGTAGCCATTTGTCTTTGGCCAGGGAGATGCAGCGGTGTTCCGTGTGGGGGGGGGGGGGGGTGAATTGGCAAACTTTGTTTTCAGTAGACTTTAAAGTGGCTGAGTTTTTTTAATAGGCTGTAGCATATGATGAAGAACCCATATTCAAGATGAGCAAGGAAGATTCCTTTGCATATTGCAGCTCTAACTGAACTGGAAAGAAAGGGAGATATTTTCCAGGACCAGAATAAAGGAAAACTGATCTTTTTCCTGATGTTTTTAATGTGGATTTGGAAGTTAAGTGACTGGTCTAGATATAAACCTAAGTGTTTAAAGGATGTGGTTGTTTCTACTGGCGAACCATTGAGATCTGCAATGTTGAGATTTTAGGAGGTTTTTTTTCAGATTTTGTGAAGTTACAAATATCTTACATTTTTTTGTTTTGGAGGGGTTTAGGAGTAACTTATGGTTGTTTAGCCAAGAATTAAGGGAGTAGAAGTCAGACTGAACCTGGGTTTGAATGGATGAGTGTGAGGGACTGGATCAAAGAATAATCATGTCATCTGCTTAAAAAGTAATAGGAAGGTTAGGAAGACCATAGTGCAGCTTCTTAATAAAGATTGAAAATGACAGTGGGGTGAATATGGCTCCCTGGGGCAGTCTTCTGGCAAGGGTGCTGGAGGTGATAGGAAGGAAGCCTATTTTAACTCTGAAATAACTATTTGTAAAGAAATGTTGGACCAAGTGACAGTGTTGGTGCTAAGCCCAATTTTTTGTAGAGAATGAATGAGCCAGAAGTGGTCAATAAGGTCAAAAGCTTTGATAAAGCCAATGAAAAGAGCTCCTGAAAGGTTTCCTTTATCCATGTTGAAAAGGAACTCATCTGTATGTGAGCAAAGTTCTGTTGTTGTCCTCTGGCCAGTCCAGAATCCATGCTGTTTAAGATTGAGGAGGTGGTACATTTGGATATATGTGGACAACTGGTTGTACACAAGTTTTCAAGTATTTTTCACGTTTAGGGAGAATAAAGATAGGGTGGAAATGGAAGGCATTTTCTGACTGATGCTATCTAGAAAGAGGTTTAACAAGACCAGCTTTCCATATGTCTGGCACTGTATTTTGAGTTAACAGAGATTAAAAATATGGAGAACATGTGTGTTTAGGAAGTTTCTTCAGAGTGATATAAACCTAGGTAGTAGTCTGTATGCACTAGCAGGTGCATCCACGGGTATGTTTTCTAGTAGGGGGTGCAGGTCTTTGTGTATAATTTTCTTAAAATAGAAGAGGGAGGAGAGATAGATTAGAAAAAAATGTAGCTTCACACACTCTGCATACAAAAATGCACGCTCCAATCCCATTAAAACAACCACCCCACTTAAATCAAACCCTTTAATCAAAAAGCAAATGGTTAGAATGAGAATGGTTTAAAACAAAACATTAAAAAAATAAAAGTGCATGACATCTACAGACAATAGTACTAGCATAGCCAATCCTAAATATCTAAACTGATTACATTAAATAAATACATAAGTAAACTATAAAACTAAATTATGCCTCACTAAATATCTAAATACAGGTGTGTGTGTGTGTGTGTGTGTGTGTGTGTGTGTGTGTGTGTGTGTGTGTGTGTGTGTGTGTGTGTGTGTGTGTGTGTGTGTGTGTGTGTTTGTGTGTGTGTAATACCAGACACTATTTTTTAAATCTAATAAAATTGCCTTTAAACAATAGTGAAAAAAATCACCCACATGACACATAGCCCACAAACTCAGTGTGCCATAAGGCATAACAACGTACCCAACACTCTACTCATAGGTGACTCTGTAGTCAAGCACACTGATGTTCCACTCACTAGGCTAAACAAGGAGAAAGTTACTGTCAGCTGCCTGATAGGTGCCAGGATCTGCCACATAACGCATGCACTCAGGTCACTCCACAGCAAGTACAAATATGACTCTGTTATTATCCATGTTGGTGTGAATGACCTGAGACATACCTCCCTGGACTACATGAAAAGAGACATGGAGGAGCTTTCTGATCTTGTAGCCCAGGCAGGTATGACCCTAGTTCTGAGCAGCATCTTGCCATCAACCAGAATGATACCACAGTACAAGGACAAAATGATTGACTTCAACAATTGGCTAAGCTTCTGGTGTCATTCTAAGGGGATCCAGTATCTGTCTGCCTGGGATGACAAGATCGACAAACCATGATGCTTTGCCAGAGATGGCCTGCACCTGTTGCCCTTGGGATTCTGTATACTGGCTAAGGCTCCTGCCACCCCTATAGTGCCTTTTTTAGGCAAGATTCAAATAACAAATTCATCACCGTAACAGGTACAAGCAAGCAAAATCTGAAGGTAATGCTACTTAATGCTAGAAGTCTAAACCTCAAAATGCACTCACTCGAGGCACTCCTTAAAATGGAGAACATCGACATCTGTGCAGTGACAGAGACCTGGTTCAAGGCTCCAGAGAGCACCCCTGCATTACCATGCTATAATTCATACCACACCTTTCGGCCACCTAACCTGGACCGAAGCACTAAAGGCGGAGGTGTCTCCATATTCATTAAGGATATCCACACCTCCAGGCTAGTTGCTCAGCATAATGCATCTGAGATTATCCAAGTGCAGCTAACTCTGGGCAAGACCACAATGCAAATTGTAGCTTGCTACAGATCCCCCACCATGCCCAAGGATTCCCACTCCTCATTTCTTGATACACTGGAAAATATTAGGGTACAACCTAACACCCTAATAATGGGTGATTTCAACTACCCCACCATTAACTGGGAAAACTACTCATGTACCAACTCTTGTGCTCAACATTTTCTGGAATTCATAAATTCCAGTGCCTTGGATCAACTTATCCACAACCCCACCAGGGGCAGCAATATCCTAGACCTGGTCATTACCAACATGGGAAACACCAGAGGTCAATTCCTCGTTGGTCAGATCTGACCACAAGCAAATCACCCTAGACATCCACATCCCACCCCCACCCCCCATTAGGGAAACCACCGTAAAAAAAAATTCTCCAAAGCCAACTTCACACTTCTTAAGACAGAAGTGGCAAACTTCACGACACCCATGCTGACAGACAATAGAGATACGACTGCTGAATCCTATACAATTGCACTTTACAAGCACTTACATGAGTGCATGGATCATGCAATCCCTAACAGAACCAAGATGCTATCCTCCAAAAAAAGGAAACCAATCTGGTGGTCCCCTGCTATAAACAAACTCTACAACAGAAGAAAGAAACTGTTGCAAAAAAGAGTAAAATCCCATGATTGGAGGAACTCCGTGGTCAGCCTCAGTAAGAAGCTGAGATCCCTCATAAAATCCTTCAAAGCTAGTTATGAAAACAAAATCGCCACTGATTCTAAAGACAACCACAAAGCATTCTATAACTATGTCAAGAATCTCAATGGCAACACTCAGATCTGCTCTGAGTTACAGCACAATGGCACTAAATATACAGAACCAACTGATATTGCCAACATCCTGGCAAATAGGTTCAGTGCTAACTTTACCCCTCTCTCATCCCCCAAAGGGCCTATCTCTATACCGGAAAAATGCAAAGTACCTGTAATCATGGCTGCACAGGTAAAAAACACACTGTCCAAAGCCAAGAACACAGCATCCATGGGACCAGACAACATCCCAGGCTGTGTTCTACATGAACTACAGAATGAACTGGCACCCCACCTAAGTACCATGTTCAATCATAGCCTCACCTCAGGTTTTGTGCCCACTGAATGGCGCACAGCAACGGTTATCCCACTTCACAAAGGGGGAGCCACCACGGACCCAGGGACCCATTAGCCTGACGAGCCTGGTCTGCAAGGCTATGGAGCGTATCATCATGGAACTTATAAACAATGACATTGGTAATCTCCAAACTCTGGACCCTACCCAGTTCGGGTTTGTAAAAGGCAGATCATGTCTTCTAAACCTGATAGACTTCTTTGAAGCGGTCACCAAAGCCGTAGATGAGGGTAAGGTGGTACACACAGCCTATCTAGATCTCGGCAAGGCTTTCAACACCATCCCCCACTCTGGAATTATAGACAAATTCACTAAACTAGGTATAAATCCCTATGTCACAAGATGGGTTGCCAACTGGCTCACTGACAGAACCCACACTGTGAAAGTAGCAGACTCTAAATCCAACTTCAGACCAGTGACAAGTGGAGTACCACAGGGTTCAGTCCTAGGTCCTCTCCTGTTTGGTATCTACTTCTCTGAAGTACAGGCTAACACAGATGGTCTTTGGCTAACAAAGTTCACAGATGACTGCAAACTAGGAGCCATAATCGAAACTCCTAATGATGTGGACGTCCTACAAAAGGGCCTCACTGAGACAGATGCCTAGTGTCAAAGCCATGGCCTCAAGCTCAATGCCAAAAAGTGCATTGTCATCCCTTTTGGTAAAAACTTTGTACTAATGAACTACCACAAAGGCGTAGTCTACTTAACACCAAAAGTGTGATAAGAGACCTTGGGACACAGGTGGGCAGCAGTCTCTCCTTTGATAATCACATCGCCACTGTAGTCAGGAAATCCTTCTAAGTGGCACACCTCATCACAAAAGGTTTCTCATCCAGGAAAAAAGAGGTCATTGTTCCCCTCTACTCATCACTCATTAGACCCATTATAGAGTACAACACCCCTTTTGGTATGTACCTCACAAGACATCTACAACAACTGGAAAGGCCACAGAAATACCTCACAAAGAGGATTACTAGCCTCAAACAGATACCCTATGCAGACCGTCTCAAAAATCTCCAGCTTTACTCTGTCATATATAGCCTACTCAGAGGCGATCTCTGCCTAAAATGCAAAGTTATGTCAAACCCAGAGCTGTTGGACATGCTCCACGTAAAGAAATCCCAATCCCTCCGAGCTACATGCTCTAGGGACCTAAACCTTGTCACCACAATAAACAGAACATAATTGGAGGGATAGATTCCTGTCCCAGAGACTTTCCATACTCTGGAACAAACTACTTATCTATATCAAACAAAGCTCCTTATTAACACTCTTCAAGAAAAATCTTGATGATTGGATTGGAGAGAGGAAATTCACCCCGGGGATCACTTCTGTGGCTCTGCTTGACAAGGGCACAGGAAAATAATTTTCTTGGGTGGCAAAAGCGATGGTACTGTTTGGCTAGGCTTATACTGGTCCCAGGGCCAATAGTCTAGTACCTACCTATGAACCTATGAACCTATGAACCCACCAGCACTGATAAAAACACATGGCAACTATGTAAATCCATATTCCACACTCAAATTACATCTCACAAAGTCTTAACCTATTCTAACACAACTCTTCTGTTCAAGTCTAGCAAACTATCTAAGTACTTCAATCATTAATGTGTTCTTATGTGAGTCAATATTATATTTTAAATGACATCCCAGTACAATAGCCCACTACCTCACTATTGCAGCACTTAAACATTAACATTCAGTCACCACTCAAGAACATAAATCTAATAGAAAGTAATGTGAGAGCCCTTAGCCTGCTCCTGTAACTTAGATGTGCCTGGCCAACTACTGCCTAGTATATATTGTCTGTATTCTAAGCCACCTCAACTGAATGTTATTAGAGAGACATATTAAACCACAATTTTTGATTATTGGCCTGACCAAAGCTTTCTCAGATGGAAGCGGTATGCCAACTTTAGACTCTGCTTATTCATTAGAAGTATTTAAATTATTCTCCTCCGCATCACTTTACATTATTTCCATATTGTCTTCAGTTAATGTCTAGTCATTTTATTCCTCACAAAACTCTCCTTTTCTTTTTATCATCCTCATTCAGAGAATCACACCATTACCTTTTGTTCATATTAACCTGCATAGTATTTATAATAATTATATTATCCATTTTCTATACCCTTCACATGGGAGAATTTCATTGTTTGCACATTGTTTTTTTCATTCTATTGCTGTAAGTATATACTACTACTGAGTATACCTACACTATCGCCTATATAAAAATCACAACCCACTTCCTTTGTTACAATCGAAGTTTGGATTGCACATCATTTAGTATCTACACGTTGCTTGCTGTTAATACTTATTTTATCATGGCCTTTTCCATTCAGTTTTCTAATGCAGGATTCACTGGTTTGAGTTCCAGTGCCCATAATGATATCATACCTCTCAACCTCTTAGAACAAGAAATCTGGACAAAACCATAAATAATGGAAAGGCAAAGGCCCAAAAATAGGGACAATTTTTAAATATTGCTCTTGCAAGTGTAGAAAGTTGATAGCAAGAATAGCAAGTTTTGCTTTAGCATGAATTTTCTGAAGGGTATGAAGTCTGAAAATGAAATGCCTGTCATTATTTTTTTACTTTAATCATTAACAACTTGTCAGTGATTTACCCTAAAACCACAATTTTACGAAAAACAGACCAAAAATATGAGGCAAAAATCTGGACAGTCTGAAAATCTGTAAGTTAAGAGGTATAAAGGATATCCTGTTCAAACTTACTGTTATGCTCATGGCATTTCTTTACACCAAATTCTTTTACAACTTCTATTTCAGGAGTTGTATAGAGTTATTCCCCATTCTGCCTCAGAAATCCTCGGCCTACTAAATCCCTTAGACAAAATGGATCTTATCCATCAGGCATGTACAAATTAACAAATAAGTAAGCCAAATCAAATTAATAAAACCTAGACACTAAATATAGCCTAAAAATAAATAAATAAATAACCTTCCCTCTGCCTCTCCATCAATCACACCATTAATGCAAAGGTATGTATGGCATGTCTTGGCATCTTTTGGTCATTGTTCAGTGTTGGCTGCTGACTTGTTCACATGGGCCATTCACTTTAAAGCCTCCCGACTTAAAGAAAATTATAGGATTTGCTCCAAAACTTATCAATGCCATCCACAATAGTAAATACAACACCTAATCCCCAGACATGCTCTAATCCTGTTTAATACTTGGGTACCAATACTTCTCAACAGCTAGGAAATACAGGGAATATGCATTTAACTTTTCCTTCCAACAAACAGTGCTTTCACAGAAAATACTGGATGCTTGAATATTCCATTCACTTTAAAGGATACTAACAAAAAATAAGTGAATCTCTCCTAACCTTATCAATGCCAGCTGTGATGGTAAAACACAACACACAAGCCACAACCATACTATATTTCTTTATCCTAGTTGGGAGATAACACAATCCCCCAATTTGAAAATACAAGGTGCTTAGAGTTAACTTTTCCATCCAACAGACAGTGTTTTCAGAGTAAATACAGCCAGATTACAACGGCATTTCAGTTTAAAAGCTCCTGACTAACAAAAATTAAAAGGGTTTCTCCCAATCATTTCTGTCTCAGTCCTGATGGAACAACACAGCACTCAAGGCCTAAACACATTGTTTCTCTTTCTCCTGGCTGGGTACTAACAATCTTCCCCAGCTAGAAAATAGAGGGAACTTTCAGATAATTTCTACTTCCAAGAGTAAATATCAAACTTTTCCTCAACTGGAAAGTATAAGGAAAGTACAGTTTTGTACCTACCATAAATGTAGATGTCCGATAGGTATGCATCTGCAGTCATAACATATGGGTTGTCCTGCCTCAGGCAGCCCTTCGGTCAGCCGGATTCCAAAGTCTGGGTCTGGCCTCGGCTGATGTCGCACTTTCCCCGACGTCAGAGCGGCTGGGGTACAAAAGCATCAGCCAACGCCATTTTCCTCAGTTTTTCTTGCCCCAGATGCCAGGTGCCCTCTAGGAAGGCTAAATTTGGATGAAAGCAATAAAGTTCCAAACATTTGCAATATTATATATATATATATATATACATGTATATACAAACAAATACACCATAATAGATTCCCCCAGCTAGCTAAAAGAGGGGTAAGCACCCTTGGAATACCACAGAGGGGTAGGAGGGAGGGTAAACCTGACTGCAGATGCATACCTATCGGACATCTACATATATGGTAGGTACAAAACTGTACTATGTCCTTCAAGGATGCATCTGCAGTCATAACATATGGGTAGAATACCATAGCCAATCTGGGGGAGGAGGTACTAAGAAAAGGATGGTGTAGTTAAGATCCCCTGCAGGACTGCAGTAGCAAAACCTGTTCTGGATCTTGAGTATAAAGGTAGATTGTAATGTTTGGCAAATGTATGCATGGAGCTCCAAGTAGCAGCTTCTAAAATGTCCTTGGTAGCCACCCCTCGTAGGAAGGCTGTAGTGGTGGCAGTGGCTCTTGTGGAATGAGGCCTGATGTTTGCAGGAACTGTCTTTTCATGAAAGGAGTAACAAAATCGAATGCAATTTCCTATCCATTTTGAAATTGTCTGTTTGGAAATTGCTTTTCCTTGCACCCCAGTAGCAAATGCTACAAATAGTTGGTCAGTTTTTCTGCTACTTTTAGTTCTGTCCAAGTAGTAGCGTAGTTGTCTGTGTATATCCAGGGTGTGCAGAAGTTTTTCCCCTCTATTCTGTGGATTTGGGAAGAACGTAGGCAAGTGAATAGCTTGGTTCAAGGATACCCTAGATACCACCTTTGGCATAAAAGTAGGATTGGTTCTTAGTGAAACTCTGTTCTGATGGAAGATAAGAAATGGTTGTACTGCCATTAATGCTTGTAACTCAGATACTCTTCTTGCTGAAGTTATTGCCAGAAGGAATGCAGTTTTCCAAGACAGAAACTGTAGATCCGCTGATGCTGCTGGTTCAAAAGGAGGTAGCGTTAGTTTCTCCAACACAAAGTTGAGATCCCAAGCAGGTAAAGGGGGTTTTCTTGGAGGTTTAATATTTTTGATCCCTCTCAGAAATTGCCTGAGGAGAGGGTGTGAGAAGATAGGTGGATCCACATTGTATTCTGCTGAAATTGCTGAGGCATGAATCTTAATGGAAGAATAGGACAGGCCATTGTGGAACAATTCTGCTAAGTATTCCAGAATATGTGTCATGCTTGCCACTGTCACATCTAAGCCTTTTGATGTGTTCCAAATGAGAAATCTTTTCCATTTAGCTGAGTATGTCTTCCTTGTGGAAGGCCAGCGAGCTTCCATGATAATGTCCTTTACTCTCTGTGATAAAACATTTTGATTAGGATTTAAGGAATTTTCCAGACAGTTAGCTGCAATGTTTTCAAGTTGGGATGCATGATCTTGAAATTGTTCTGCGTCAGAAGAAGAGACCATAGGGGGAGAGGCCATGGTTTTGCCTGTGACATGCTCCTCAATAGTGGATACCAGTGTTGCCTTGGCCAGTCTGGAGCTATCAGAATCACTCTTGGCTGTTCCTCCCTGATCTTCAGTAGAACCTTGTACATTAATGGGAGAAGTGGGAAGGCATATACTTTTAGAGCTTTCCAGCTGAAAGAGAGTGAGTTCACCCTCCAAGCTTGTGGGTGGTATGTCCTTGAGCAGAATGTCTTCAGTTAATGGTTGAGGGGGGATGCGAACAGGTCTATCTCCGGCATTCCCCATGCCTTTGCTATGAGTTGGAAGATGTCTGGGTGCAGCATCCATTCGTGTGCATCCATGGTAGTTCTGCTTAAGCTGTCTGCCAGTGTATTTTCTTTTCCTGGCATGAACTGGGACTGTAGTTGAATATTGAGTTTCAGGCATAGTTCCCATAGATTCATAGCCAGCCGGCATAGAGGGTAGGAGTGTGTGCCTCCCTGCTTGTTTATGTACCACATGACCATGGTGTTGTCTGTCCTTATTAACAGGTGGCCTTGATGGAGGAAAGGTTTGAAAGCCTTGATTGCATGCATCACTGCCAGCATTTCCTTTTGGTTTATATGCATGCGTAGCTGCCCTTGAGACCATAGGCCTTGGATACATTTGCCCTCCATGTGTGCTCCCCATCCTTGGTCTGAAGCGTCCGTGGTGATGGTTTGTTTTGTTTTTGGTTTGTTGAAAGGCAACCCTCTGTTGGTCTGGCAGGCCTGAGCCCACCACAGGAATTCCTTTTGAAGGCAAGGAATGATTGGTATCAAAGTTTCTAAACTGTGACTGTGTTGAGACCATACACTCCTTAGGTACAATTGTAATTTTCTCATATGCAGCCTGGCCTGTGGTATCAGAATTATGCAGGATGCCATGTAACCCAGGGCCTGCAGGATTTTCCTTGCAGTAAGCTGAGTTTGTCTTGTCAGAATCATGAAGCAATCCGGAAATTGTTTTTGTTTTTCTTCTGTGAGAAAGGCCATTTGGGTGGTTGTGTCCAGATCTGCACCCAAAAAGGTTATCCTTTGGGATGGAACAAGTCTTGACTTTTGGATGTTGACTGGGTATCCCAAAGCCTGTAGCAGGTGGATGGCATAGGCCAAGTCCTTTATCAAATTTTCCTTGTTGTCCGCTTGTATAAGGCAGTCGTCCAGATATGGGTAGATTTGAATCCCCTGAAGTCTGCAGTGTGCAATTACTGATGCCAGGCATTTCGTGAATACTCTGGGTGCAGTAGATAAGCCAAAAGGCAATGCTGAGAATTGATAATGCTCTGATCCTGCAAGAAATCTGAGGTGTCTTCTGCAACTTGGTCAAATAGGGACGTGCAGGTATGCCTCCTTGAGATCTAGAGTCACCAGCCAAGACTCCTTGCCCAACATGGGAAGAAGTTGCTGTAGGGTCAGCATCTTGAATTTTGGCACAATGAGGTAAGTATTCAGTGCGGACAGGTCGAGAATAGGCCTCCATTGATTTTCTTTTCTTGGTACAAGGAATAGTCTGGAGTAAAAACCTTGGCCTTGTTCTGAAAGTGGTACCTTTTCTATAGCTTTTATTTGAAACAAGTTGTTGATCTGCTTTAAAGCCTCTGCCCTCTGATTTGGTGGTAGGTTTGGCATTCCGTTTCTTTTTGGCAAAGTGTGGAAGTGGAACCTGTATCCTTTGTCTATTATTTGCAGTGTCCATGTGTCCCTTGTAATATAATGCCAGTTTTTTGAGAATAAAGCAAGCTTTCTGCCCAAGGGTGCTTCCAGTTGAGCCCTGGTAGGCGGAATCAGAGTAAAGTCATTGAGCCTGTCCTGGTGTAGTAGTTGTTGTTGCTGCTGTTGCACTACCCCTCTGGTTGGCAGGCTGCCACTGTCGACCTCTGTAGGAGCCCTTCGATTGGCCTCTGCCTCTAGGGCGTCTGTTCCTGCCTCTCTGGGCTCTGTCCAAGTCTGGAAAGGACCAATTCTTAGTAGGCCAGTTTCTGCTGAATCTCGGTGGTTGTACTTGCAGGAAATCCTTAACTGTTTGCACAGACTTTGCCTTTTCTTCAAACTTTTTTAAGACCTCCTGAGCAGAGGAGCCAAATAAATTTTGTTTCTCCATTGGAGCATCCAGGAGTTTAGCTTTAACATGGTCTGGCAAAGATTGTTCCTTCAGCCAGGCATGCCTACGAATAACTGCCCCAGTCATAGCTGACCTAAATGAAGCCTCCAATGCATCATAACCACACTTTAAGAAATGATTACTAACCTGCTGTGAGTTGTGTACCAAATCCTGAAGGGATTTACGGTCAAGGGGTTCAGGAGAAGAAAGTTTCTTATTCAGTTCATCTAACAAATACTCTTGGTACTGTATCATATGAAATTGACAATTTAAAGCCCTGACGGAAAGAGTTGCAGAAGTATATACCTTCTTGCCCCATCTCTCTAAAGCTCTAGACTCTCTTTCAGAAGGTAGAGGATTTTTGGCAGTGGCAGCCGCAACCCCTTTAGGGCCCTGAGTAATAGTTTATGGGTCTGCAGAATGGGCTTTATACAGATGGAAATGAGAATCCAGGACCCTGTAGTATCTATCAGGTTTGGCAGGGGCCGGAGGGAGAGTATCAGGGGCTGTACTGACATCATTGTACACATCATCAATTACATTCAAAACAGGAGGTATAGCTAAGGGCCTATGCTGAGGCAAATGTAAAAAGGTCCTTAATCTTTTTCTAGAATCAGAGAATTTCTGACCTTGCCATTGGAAATGCTCTCTCATGGAGTGTAGAGTCTCACCAAAGGAAAACTCTTCAGTAGAGGAGGCCGAAGGGATAGATTCTTCAGCATCAGAATCCTCATAGGGCGAATAAGCCTCCTCCTGGTGGTCTGACAACTCAGATCCATCCGTGGACTCATCTGAAGAGTGTGGGTCCGAGGGGTCAGTCCTAGGCCTTTTGTCTGGTGTAGGGTGAGAGGCCCTGTCCGGGTGAGGTTGTGAACCTCTAATTAAAGAAATAAGGTCCTCTGCAAGGCTGAGGATCTGAGAACTAGAGGAAGGCCTCTGGGAGGTAATTTTGGGAGGCAAAGCTTTAGGAAGTTTAGCAGCTTTAGCCCTAGAAAAGGCCTTAATGGACATGGAAGCAGGGGGCCTAGCTGCCCCACGTGCAGGAGTAGAAATGTCCAAAGGTATGGTGTTGGACATTTCCTGGACACTGGTTTCGGTAGGTAGCTCGGTAGCCGACTCAGCCGGGGCCTCCCGGGCCGCGGTGGTCGGTTGAATGGATTCGGAAGGAGGAATCTCCGAGGACTCGGTTTCGGCTGAAACCGAGACACTCGCGGTAGGCCTTACCGTGGTTTCAGCTGAAACAGCGGGCCGCGGGTGTCGGTCCTTGTCCTTCCGTTTTTTCACCAAATGCGATGTCGGAGTCTCCGACGGCATTTTATATGCAAAACTAGCCCCAAAAAATTCCTCTGCAAACTCCGACCGACGCCTAAGAGTTCGTCGGTTGAAGGAAGCACAGGCTGAACAGGCCGATACGTCGTGGTCTGGGCCTAAGCAAGGAAGGCAGTAGGAATGGAAATCCTTATGAGGTATTTGTTTCCCACAAGTTAAACAATTATTTACTTTATCTGACATCGGCTGAGGCAAGAAAGAGTCCCCAACGGGGTACTTAGCTTTTTCGAAGTCTTCGGTAGCTGAATTCACTGGATCTGACCAACCGGCACTTGCGAACAGCTTCTGCTTCGGGCACCGCGCGGCAAGAAAGACTGAGGAAAATGGCGTTGGCTGATGCTTTCGTACCCCAGCCGCTCTGACGTCGGGGAAAGTGCGACATCAGCCGAGGCCAGACCCAGACTTTGGAATCCGGCCGACCGAAGGGCTGCCTGAGGCAGGACAACCCATATGTTATGACTGCAGATGCATCCTTGAAGGACATCTTGTAGTTAACCTTTTCTTAGGACGGACTGTGTTTTCAGAGCAAATACTGGCTGCTTGTAAGGACTGCTCAATTTAAAGGATCCAGACTTTAAAAAAAATTAACGGGATCTCACTCAGACTTATCAGTATCTGACTTGATAAAGCACAACATCCAAACCCCAAACACGTTGTATGTATATGACCCAAGGCTCTTTAAAGGATGAGAATTAGAGAGTAGAAAAGAGAATATAGAAGTGTAGTAGAAGAAAGAGGGTTATATTTGTAAGTGATCTGGTTCTACCAGGTACAAATTCTAATCTACAGAGCAGATCTAGAATGGAAGGTGACTAAAATTTGGCCCAAGAGGGGTTCTTCTATTCGTTGTGGAACTGTAGCAGAAATTAGAGCATTCTGGATATGGTCCTGAAGTGGAAAAGATCGTGGACATTAAGGTATAGACATCATAATCACACCTGTGGGAGTTTAAGGTGGTAGATTGTTGAGACTTGGACTTGAGTCTGCAGATAAATTGAGTAGGAGAAAAAGCAGCCAGATTGATCAGGAATTATATACTTAGTACAACAGGCATAGTTTGAGAGATATGCTAAAAGGGGAAAAAAGAAGGAAAGGCTGAAGTGCTTAGATTTATATGTGAGTAAAGCAGAAGATGGGTGGAAGGGGGTGAGTAAGGGAATGTGGCATAGTACAACATAAGGAGCAGGGCAGCAAAGAAGATGGAGTGAAGCAATGGCACCAGTCATACGGGACTTGGAATAAAAGTCAGGCAAAATGTTTAGATACACTGCAGAAAGAAAGAAAGGAGGGGCAGTCTTGGTTAGATTGAGTAATACAGGATCAGAGAGGAAAATAGAAAAATTCAAAGATAATCAATGAGTATCTCACCTTTATCTTTATGAAAGAAATGGAGGAAATGGAGGCATGTGGAGAGGGAGAAAGAACAGAGTGCAAGAGTAGAAGACAGGCATCAAGACAGAAAAAGATGAAGAGGAAAGGGAACCAGCTGCCCTAATACAGAGTTAGTCACATTAACAGCATGAGTTTTCTCCCAGTATCCTAAAGAGCCTGCCCAATGTAGTGGTGGATCCCCTGACAAAGATCTTCAATATATCATTTGCCTTTGCAGAAGTGTTGAGTACAGGAAGATGGTGACTGTGATACTTTTATACAAATGGAGAGAGAAGGAAAGATCAGAAGACATGCAGGCCTGTTAGCTCAACATCTGTGAAGACAAGGAATACCAAAGACAGAATCCTCAGAGAAAATCTGGTTGCCTTTCTTGAGGATGATAATATCGAGCATAACAATCAGCACAGGTTCATTGCTTGCAGGAACTGTCAAAAAATACTTCAAATTTATGTCACTTTTATGAGATACCTTAACAGGTGAGTGTCAAAAGATATAATGTAACTGGAATTCAGTTTCACATACATGACCCAGGAAGTCAGGATTGGTGAGACCACCTCCGCTAAGAGACCAGTCACCAGCTAGGTACTCAGGGCTCAGTGATTGGACTGCTCCTATTTGACATCTATCTCTCAGAGTTAAAGGCTAATGTCAGGGGCCTTTGGTTGACCACATTCACTGACGACTGCAAATTAAGAGTTTTCACAGATCCCCCCATAACATAAACATCTTACAAGAGGGTCTGACACTGACAAATGACAGGTGTCAAAGTCAAAGGTTAAAACTCTATGACACGAAATGCATTATAGTGCCTTTAGGGAAAACAGCCACCCAGGCTAATTTCTCCATTGATAATACATCCATAAGAGTTGATCCTTTAGTCAGAGATCTGGTAACATATGGGCTTTGACCAGCATGTGGCTGAGGCAGTGAGAAAATCATTCTTTGTTGCCAAACTTATAAGTAAGGTCATGGCATCCAGGTCTAAGGAAGTCATAGTGCTGATTTATTCAGCCCTAATCAGACCCATCATTGAGTATAATGTCCCCTTCAGCATGTACCTGACCAGACATATTGAACAGTTAGAATGCCCACAAAGGTTTCTTACCAGGAAAATCCAAGGTATAAATACATTGTCCTATATGGATCACCTTAAAGTCTTGTCTCTATACTTTGTCTCTTACAGATGACTGAGAGGTGATCTATATCTGGCATACAAGGCATCCTCGGATCCAGCTTTGATGGAGCTTTTGCACATCTGCAAAATGAACACAATCAAAACCACTAGATCCAAGGATTTAAATTTTGCTTACAATATAAATGGGACATGTTGGCAAGACAGGTACGTGTCTTTGAGTATCTTTATGCTGTGGAACATGCTTCCCATTCCTGTAAAGCAGAGTCTATCTCTAACCCTATTTAAGCATAACCTTGGCTAATGGATGGGAAATCAGAAATTCACCATGATTCTGGATTTCTGGCCCTCATGTCTCTGAATGACAGCGGTAGACAGTAACTATTCCCAATCTAACATACCCCCTTTAGAAACTTCTTGGCTAACATACCCCTCCTAATAAATGCCCATGATACATAAGGACAAATTGGACTGGGTTTTGCAGCTAGGTTTATAAAAGCCTTAGTGGTCATTAAACTATTATATATCTATGAACATATGAACCTAAATGGAGTTTTGTGCAATAATGGAATATAGAGGAAGAGAGTAAGGAAAGACTTGGAAAGGCTGACCAAGTGGGCAGAGAAATATGTCAACTGGAGTTCAGAGTAGACAAATGTAAATACTATGTCTGGGCCTTAATAAACCTGTCATGAAGTGTTAGCTGAAGGGAGCCAGCTTGATGGCATAGAGGGTTAAATGGCTTACTACAGGCCAAGCAGCCCTAGTTTGAGTAGCAGCTCAAAGACACACACACACACACATACATACACACACACAAATGCACACACACACACACACACACACACACACACACACACACACACACACACACACACACACACACACACACACACACACACACACACACACACAAAATCACACCAATACTCAAGATTTGGCTTTATAATCTTACATCAGCCACCAAGAAGTAGGGTTATGGACTTAACTACAAAAGGCCAGAGGACAGCCTTTATGATGGCTCCTGTTGAAGGAGAGAGCTGATGGTTGATGATGGTTGACAGGCAATGATGGAGAAATATTATAAAAACTGATTTGGATTTGCATAGTATTCTTTTATTACTGACTTGCAGACAGATAAATATTTATTGACTTCTGCCCTTCTGGATTTAGTTTGGTTTCACATAAGATTTATACTGATTTCTTAGCATTTTATTTATACAAAACATTATGGACATTGTGCTCCACTGAAACAGGCCCAGGCCTCTACAGGAAGGCTGGCCTCATCATAGTCTGGATTCATCTTCACTATAGTTACCAGAATACCTTTCATAACATCAGTATATTTTCTGTGGCCCTGTTCTTTAGGCAATCTTTAGCTAATGCATTAATGTAAAAAGTACAGGCCCAAGACAATGAAAATAAGTAGGGCCCAGAAACAAACCTTGCGGAAATTTAGTTGCTAGAACATACTATTGACTAAAATATCTATTAAATCTCATGTCATGTTCCATTTTTGGCCATTCATTAATCCACGTCAAAAATCCTTTTTTTTATTTGGTTTAGAAATCCTTTTTTATTATTTTGTTTTGTTTTCACTGCCATCACATGCAGAAAGATAACTAATGAGGTGAAATCAGCAACGAGAGTTAATTGCCATTTTTCCAAAACCATATCAGGCAATTTACTTATTTATTTAGTTTGTTAATCAGGGTAGAGCACTGATCCAACAACACCTATCAAATCTCATCCCAGGAGAAAATAACATGTAATGTAAAAGCACTGTATTAACAAAAGCAAGTAAAAATCAGAGCAAAAGCAATGCCAAACACTGACAAAAATGAACTGTATTGAACAATAAAAATGATACCAACTTCAATGGAAAAACATAGAAAATAGCATGGAAAAAAACATACACTGGGGAAGCAGGAAAAGAGAGACATGAAATTCTAGAGAGTAAAGGTAAAGAGAGAATGCATTTGTGAAAGAGAAGAGACAAAGAATGTAGGAATAAATTGCAGAAAAAATATGGATAAATGGAAAGAGAAACAAGTCATTGAATGGAATAAAAAAGAGGGGAGGAGTGAGAGAAGGTATGAATGCAAAAATGAAGAGCATGAGGTAGGACTGCTTGAAGGAATGAACGTAGGCCTGTTGATGTATACCATGCATATGCACGTTGGGTACTATCTATGGCTGCCTTTCAGGCCAAATTTACTCTAAAGGCCAGCATCAGGCTATAGCAATCTGGATTAATTCTGTTCAATTCCCTTTAAAAGACAGGTATAATTATTACTTTCTTCTATTTTGGGGGCAGAATTCTCAAAAGATAGTTTTAAAAGGTAGGTTTAAAAGAGCTAATCCTGTTCTTGTTTCACAAAACTACTTTGTAATGTTGTCTATTTCAGATGCTTTACCTTTTTTCATACTTTATAGTGCTGTAAAAGTTTTGTCTTCAGCAATTCGGTACAAGATGTTAACTTCAAAACATAGGCACTTATATGTGTTGCCTTTTTTGACAACTCTTTCCCCAAAACATGCAAATGAAAAATGATTACTTTACAATTTTGCCAGGCAGTACCTTTCAATCTAGGACCACCTTAGAATTTGAGTGAAAAAAATGATCTCTGTTATAACACATTCCTTTCCTTATGCCAGAATGTATACATTTGTACAAAACATTGTAATCTACAATTTTTAATCACAGTTAACCTCCTTAACTGTCCATACTATATATTTTTATTTCCATTGACTAATGTTGTTTCAGCTTTAAACTCATATACCCAGCTACATGTATTCAGTCAGTTTGTAACAGTGACTTCCCCCAAGTAACCCGTGACAGTCTAACTCATTTTCCATTCTAATAGCAGGTTATCTTTTTATTACACTTTATACTTCATTGTTTAAATCCGTTTCCTGTCATTGTTGTTAACATCTCCCAACTATTAATAGATCTGTTGATTTGGATCTTTTTGTACTGTTCTATAAGTATATCAAAATGTAGTTTACAACTGGGAGGAATTCCTTCATAGCTCACAACAATGGTAGTGGAATCCAAAGAGTTTTGTAGGTGGTGGTATTATACTTGAAATTGTCACCAGCTATATTAGCCTGAAAAACAAATGCTCCATCCTTCCCCTTTAGGGGATGTCCCTCAAAATAACTGGTCAACACCTGGGGAAACAGCACAATGACTGGAAATTGTGGGAAGTAAACAGTAAGGTGCAAAATTCTAGCTGTTGATACAAGTGGCACTGGCCACAGCTGTGGACGTTATCTGCTTATCCAACCAGATTGAAAGTTCTTAACATTGTAGTAAATCCATCAAAGGTGTCTGAGAGACAAAGATTCAGCCAGACTTTGAAGAGCAAAGATACAATGGGAATTCAGAGCATCAGGGTAATTGACCATTTATATCTATTTTTTAAGTTTGATAAAATGTAATATTTTAGTTTTGCTGAAATTTCTGAAAGTAAATGAATTATTTGGAATAGGAAGGATGGTTCAGAGATAAAGGATGACAGCTAAATCATCTTATTTAACCAGAGAAGGGAGTACTTGTGAGACTGAGCAGAGAGCAAGGGAACAAGGAAATTCAGTAAGACAAGGTGAAGGAGATTTGGAAACTCACCTATATTGTCTGTAAATCTGGAGGTGATGTTGTGAAAGGCATGGACATAATAAATACTGGGTATATAGGTGAGACATTTTCTCTTTTTTGGTTTGACATCCAGCTGAAGAAGCATGTTTAGGTACCCTATATGTTCATGCAGAGACATGGAGGAGTACATGCAAGTCCTGATGAAGCTATTTTCTGTTTAATTAAGAGTAATTTGGATCTGCAGTAAATCACGGTTGAGGTAATTGGGGATAAGATAATGGGGAACGAGATCTTTAGTAAATATGAGAATGCCCCATCCCCTACAAGTAGCAATGAACAAGTGATAGGAATTGAACCCGAAAATAGGAGTGCTTTCCATAATCTGGAACCAGGTTTCAGTAGCTACAAAGATGAGTGTGCCCTCCAAATAAAGGAATGCTTACAAATTAGACACAGTGTTTACCAAATATGGATAAACTGCAATGTGTTTCTGCCAAAGGCAGAACTTATATGACCAACTTAACATACCTTCAAACTAAGTAACAGACTGTGGCAAACAAACTCTCATACTAGAGTTCTTTTACAAAATATAATCAAATTCCTCACTCAAGCATCATAGACGTCATTTTTTCTTGCCAACTGTGACGTCCGTGCCCTGGCCCAGCAATCACGGAGCTTCAATCCTCACCCCTAACACCAGGGAGGGCATCTCATATAAGAGGAAAGGATAACACAGTAAAGTCCAATTTCCCTTAAGTGCACACAGAGATCACAGTCAGTCTGGGGTTGGTTGCTCCCTTGCTCTCCAGGTCGCCAATAAGACTCCCCACTGGCACAGCTATAGGGTCCAGATCTCAGCCTAGCTGGCAAGGTAACCTTCAGTACCATCTCTGTCCCACCAGTGCTTCGTGTCCCTGCCCAGGTAGCTGACACACCACACACACTTTGAGAAAAGTATTTATACAACTTCACAGACACTCCTGGAAAAGGCTGACACAGATTCTCCAGCTGTGCCCCTTTACCCAGACTATACGATAGTAATTTCTGCCACCACCAGCTAATATGTATCAGCTACCCAAAGACCTTTAAAAGGGTGTCCAGTTATTACTGTGCAATATTATTATCCAATTGGTAATGTGACTATTCAGTCTAAGGCTTATTAGAGTGGCCTATTACAATAAACTCTATAAATATGCAATGTACTCTAGAGCTTACTTATCTCTACACAAACCAGCCACAGGTAAAGGTTTTTAAAATATTTAATAATAAATAATTAAAACACAAGACAATACTACTACACCACAGTGATATTTAAGAGTTCAGAGATCACACAGAAACTTAAAACAATACAGTAGGATAGGTCTGATGTCAAAGAAAAAAAAAAACAATCTAACTTTCTAATCTTTAGCTATTCTTAAGAAAAAACACAGTGCTACAATCCTACTTACATACATATAGACCATAAGCAGTGCTGGGGTTGATGGTCAAAGACTAAATGCTTACAGTCTCTCTCACAACAATAGTTTATAAACTCACTAACAAACAGCTCTTCCAGGCCCTCCCAGATTACATCATTTTGACACTTAGGTTTTCCCAGTATATACATTACATCATTTTGATACTTAGTCTGGAGGTTCCCAGGCCAACAAACTGCATTATTTAGCAATCTAACACCTGCTCAGGAAACTACAACAATAAAAGAGATTTCACATGTACACTCTAACAATTATTCCTTAAGACAATAAAAAGAATGTGTTCAGGCAGCCACTTCGGCACCACTATTTAAATAATTTTACTTCAAAGAACATTTGAAATGCTTGGCTTAGTTTTCCTTTACAGCAGATGCCAATGTTGCAGCAATCTTGAAGGTCACATTTTCCAGTGTTTTCTTTCATTTAAGAAACAAGGCTGTATTTTACATTTATTTATACAAATGATAGAATTATGTATCA
The DNA here is from genome assembly GCF_019279795.1 of Protopterus annectens. Lineage (NCBI taxonomy): Eukaryota > Metazoa > Chordata > Ceratodontiformes > Protopteridae > Protopterus > Protopterus annectens. The sequence continues at coordinate 249,860,436 of NC_056738.1, forward strand.
AATTCTATTTGACTAGGCTGGCAGCCTTCGCCCATCTTTCCCCAATATTCACACCACCTTTGAAAAATCGTTCCATAAAGTTGCCCTTTACCTCTTGGTATAGATTACCCAAGAAAATTATCATTTTGGAGAATTTCACAACTTCAAAAAAAAAAAACAAAAAACATGTATTTAAAGATTAAATTTAGACATGCTTTACAGAGTGTGCATAACCATATGCTGTTCTCTGCTGTTCAGTTTCACAATCTAGTGTCCTCTGTCAGAACAGTAACCTTGAGCTGGTTCTACTTCTTCTTTTGTATATTATAATATATACCTCATTTCATATATACCTCGTTCTCTTAGTTAATAATTTGTCAGTATAATATCCGAGTCCTTCTAATACCTGAATCTTGCTAATACATGTATACTCTTTGTAGATATTTATATATTCTTTTTATACCTTTTCAATATAAATATTTACCTGGGAATTGTTGTTTCACCCATGTCAGTGCTTGTGCCAGTTATGCAAATTGTCTATTTGCAGCCCTTTCTTCATCTTTCTACTGCATTGCATTGTTTGGTTTTGCATTGTTTTCTAACTCTGTTAATGTGTATATCTCTGTATAGCCACATGGCCCAGGTAGTGGCTAAAAGGTGTATTGTTCCACCGTACCCACTCTAGTTAGCAAATGATAAATAAATAAATGCATTTCTTTCTGCTCTGAGGTCACTGAGGTGTATCATAGTGGTATATGGCAGTGGACAACATATAGTTAGACTTATCAAAAACACTCAGCTCATTTCCACACAACTCATCAATACTAATAATAAAAACATGGACCTTCCACAATTTTGTACCAAGCTAGGTATTAGATTTGATGAATTTTAGGAAATCAGGTGTTAAATTGAAAATATGAAGTCAAGTGAGTATGATGTCTTTAGTGGTGTTTCCAAGGGATCGATATAGACCCTATACGTATTTGACATTTTTATATCCACTTGGCCATTAAACAGTAGTTGCTGGGTAAAAAAGACTAAAGATGATGCAACAATGTTGTGACTTCCAGTGATAATCAGATATGTTTTCAGAATCATAATGATGCTCCTCATAACCAGTCTCAAACCATAAAGTAAACACAGTGAACGATAATACATGATACCCTTATACAATGGTTAGTGACATTATTCCAGAATGTATATCATATGTAGATGGATTGATATCTGAAAATTTGAAGTTCAGAGGACATGTAAGCAGTCACATTAGGAAAGGTTTTGGGGTTGCAAGAATTAACCTGTGATCACTTTCTTCAAGAAGCAGTGTTGTGCTTCTTCTGTTATTTAAGAGTTTATTGAGACCAGTATTGGAATATTGATAAGTTTCTGTTATCACTCTGTAAAGGATATAGCTAATCTACACAGAGTGTCAGGAAGACACTTCCAAAAAGGTATTGTCAGTTGAGAACCTAAGGTGCAAAGGGCAACTATGGAACCTAAACTCTTTTTCCTTTGTTACCATCTGCATAGGTGTTCCTTCCTCCAATTTGATCTGTAAACGCACCTCTCGAAGATGGACTTTTTTGTAAAGTAATAACAGTGGATTGTCAGTAAACATACGGCAGCTGCTGCACTGCCTCAGGATGCCTAGTCAGATTAGACTGGCCAATATACCTGTCAACCTCTTAGAACAAGAAATCTGGAAAAGCCAAAATAATGGGGGACAAAGGACCAAAACTATGGGCATAGTTTATATATTGCTCTTATAGACTTAGAAAGTTGTTAGAATAACAGGTTCTGCATTAAAATGCATATTCTGGATAATATGAAGCCTGAAACTCAAATGTCTGTCATTATGTAATGACTTCACTCCTCAGTGATTTGCCAGAAAACCACAAATTCTGTAAGGAACATAACAAAATATGAGCCAAAAATGTGGACAGTTGAGAGGTATGCTGGCCAAGTAAACAGATTAAACAGCCTGTATTTCCATAATTGACAGGATGTGCTATTAACTGAAAAGGCTGCTTGTACTTGTGGTAACAAGTTAATCATGTAGGCAGGTTTAAGAGCACAGGTGGACTATAGATAGGTTTATTACTGCTGCTGTGTTTGTACTGTTTTTTTTCTACTTGTTGGGATTATTCTGCTATGTTGTTATATTTGTAAATATGTTCAAATATTTTTTTGCAGTAAGGAATATTTTGCAATAAACATTTTATAATTTTGACGTGAACAAGGTAATAAATAAGAAGTAAAACATAGCAAAATTTAACATCAGATGAACAGAATAAGCCTGAATAATATAACTCCGTATGCAAAATCCCAAACTACAACACATTTGCGTGCAGTAATACATCAAGCATACAAAACTGCAATATTTGTTCTATTTTCTCTTTTTTGGCACCAATCCTCTAATACTACTGAGTCTTATTCCTGGAAAGGTCATAAATTACTCCCCCCTCCCAGATTCAAAGTATAGCTGTCAGTATGGGTGGGTAGGCAAGCAAAGGGTTTTGCAAGATTAGGGAATGTAGATCATTACACTTTATGATTTGCACATCATGAAACTGTTTTCCTAACCTACAATACAATGTACTTCACATGTTGCACACCAGACCCCACATATTCCATATATCTAGTACAGATATTACCACATTCCTAAGGATGTTCTGAGTATCCCAAGGCTCAGTCCTGGGTCTATTGCTTTTTGCAGTATTTATGCCTCCTCTAAGGGATTTCACTGGGATGGGCAGCTGGATTACCATCACTGTGTTGATGAGACAGACCTTTACCTCACCTTATCTCAGGCATATATGTAAAATGTATATTTCTTTGCAGATGATTTGGATGCCTTTCATTCTTCCCTTTTAAAAAGGATTAAAGCGTATCATGCCAAAGAATAACATCATGTCTATGCATCTCTCTTTCAGGAATTTGTACTTTTTTTCATTCTCTGTTATTGCAACAAACTTCAGTTTTTGTCACAACAGCATAATCTTGGAGTTATTCTTGCTAACTGGCTGATGTCTGATCTGTCATCTCCTGTCTTGAGCCACATTTGACTATGGTAAAGTCATCCTACTTTTCATTTGGGAAATGTTTCTAGGGCAAAGCACCTGATAACTCAGGAAGGCCACTTCATAGTCATTCATACTTTGGTGTCCTATCACCTGAACTACCGTAATGCCCACTGAGGCAAATCAACTACAGCCAGTACAAAACTCAGCAGCACAGTTCCTAACTGGTACATTTATTACCAGCATATTACTCCTGTGCTGGGGGATTGCACTGGTTTCTGCTGGATGATACATAATAGTCAAAATCTTAGTGGTGCTCTACTTATCCTTGCAGGACTTGGAGCCTTCTTACCTGAAAGTGTCCATCTTCCTGCCTTGGATATTACGCTGTCCACTAGGGATTCCTGATAGCTCCACAGGCACAATTGGAAGCTTCTACTGTACATTACTAAACTCACTGGCTTTTATCAGTACCAATTATGTGGTACAGTTACAGTAGCATTTACAAATGCAGTACTTTTATCATGCAGGATTGGTTTCAGTCTTCCCAACCTAATATGTATGATCAGTTTGAAGGCCTAAGCCTGAAGGTGACAACCAGAATTGTCGTTCCAGGAATTCATAGATGCTTCTTCCTTCTGTCACCTCAGACAAACTAATACTTTGAAGGTTACCCTTCAGACTCTGTCTTTGTATTGTAACCATTTCTTACAAATAAGCTCTTTCTTCTGGTTTTCCATACTTTTGCTGCATTGCTGTGACAAAGCATGGCAGTTTACTTCTTTCCTGACCTGCTTACATTTGCCTAACAGCAGATACATACTACTTTACCTTCTGGAGCCAGGCTTTTAGCCCTGCTATCTCAAACAGTCACTAAAATATTTACAATATCTTGTCTGCATTACTATGACTTTCCTGGTTAACAAATGTCAAATAAATAAATCTTGTTTATCTTTTTTTCAGTAACAATTAATTCAGACTGTGTTTTCACACACTAGCCACTGTTAATTTCCAAACGTTTCTCCTTCCAAGTGCAGAACAACAGAGATAGGCTCTCATCTTATATGAGTTCATTAATGCTTTCCTGTTTAAAATAGTGATGTTTTAAGCAGTTCTTAAGTTCTGCTAAGAAAAGTATCTTACTTTGATCTTGGTGACTGGCAGATCTGTCCCCAGCTTTAAAGCTGGTATTGTACTGATGATCTTAGCTCCCCTGCTGGATTGTGGGTTTCTGCAAGTTAATCAGGTAAGCAAGATGGTGGGTTGCTGTATGTGTATGAGCTTGAAGTTAACAGTAGTTTGCCATTCAACAGGTGATTTTTACACTTCAGGTATTTCACAGTGATATATCATTTGGTTAAGCTTTATAGCAGGCAAAATCTGTGATCTTACTGTAAACCATTTTTGGAGCCTGTTAAGACCTAATAAGCCATCAAATGATCTGATTCATGGAATAGATTAAGAGACAGCACTGACTTCCTGGTTTCAGATGGCAAGTGATTTTTTTAATGCCATGTAGTATCCCTGACATCTGATATCCTTGCTTGATTTCTTCCTTGCTTTGCAACATAATCCACATGTTCATGGAAACAGTTTCTGATCTATGACTAATCTAAAGTGAATGTCAATCAAATTTTTGGTAGCTGTCACATAAATGAACAGCTTGTCACTGCCCAATTGTCAAAAGTACACTCTCATTGAGTGTACATACATACATACAGTTGAGTATGTTTAGTCATTGATAGTGCGCAAGTGATTGCTTTATTTTTTCTGGCTTCTCTCTTATATAGCAACTATAGCAACTGCTTCCTAATATATAAGAGAATTGGTAGATCTTCAATGAGGAATGGTACTGTGAGGAATAATTGTCAGTGAGTATGTGAGGTAGGTATTTTTGCAATGTATGTTTGTGAAGAAGTACAGAGATGGGTATATTGGATGGATGTGTGTGTGTGTGTGTGTGTGTGTGTGTGTGTGTGTGTGTGTGTGTGTGTGTGTGTGTGTGTGTGTGTGTGTGTGTGTGTGTGTGTGTGTGTGTGAGTGTGTGTGTTTGGTGCAGGGTGTGTGAGAGGTTTGAGGGGTCCCTGGTTTGTGAGATGGATGTATATCTGGCTCTGTGGCCTGTGTGGCATTTACACCGACGGAAGTGAAATCTCAAAGCTGGTTATGCAAGTTGTGGAGGCATCCCATGTTAGATGTGTTTTATTCCTGTGCGTGTGTGTTTTAGGTTGTGTGCATGTGTTATTAAAGCTAAGTTTTGAACAGGTTTAGTTTACATGTGTGAATGTGTGTTTATGCATGTGACTGTGTGTATGTGTGTGTGTGTCTGTGTGTTTTGTTGAAATCTTGATTAGTCAAGGAGTTTATTATGTTGATGTGATGTTCTTCGTGTTTCACTGTTGCAGTCATTACATTTGGGGTTATCTGCTTGCAGTAGCCCTCAGTCAGCCTGATTAACAAAGTCTTGGGTCCTGCGTCGGTTGCTGTCCCTTCTTCCATGACGTCAGGCCTTCAGGGGTATAAAACATGCAGCCGACACCATTACATCAGTCTATCTTGCCATACGGTGCCCGAAGCAGAAGCAGTTCGCAAGTGCCGGTTGGCCGACTCCTGAAATTTTCATTTTCGAGTTTCAGAACCGAAGTCTTCAACTAAAGCTAAGTACCCCATTGGGGAAACTTTTTCTTGCTCCTTGCCGATGTCAGTAAAAGTTAATAATTGCATTACTTGTGGAAAGCAAATACGTCATAAAGATTTTAATTCATACTGTATTCCTTGCCTAGGCCCTGATCACGATGTACCTTGCTGTCAGTTTTGTGCTTTATTTTATCAACGCACTATCCATCGTCAATATATTTTTGCCTTTAAATATTTCGTTTCTCAGTTTAATTATCCATAAATGTCATCGGTTAGCCATCCAACTACCGGGATTTCGAAAAAACGCAAAGATAAAGACAGAGACAGGCTGCTGAGGTCCAAAACTGCTGACAATGCTTCTCCTAAGCTAGTCACCAGTTCACCTGTACTCAGTGAGGCTCTTTTGCAGCCCCTGATACCAGCTACTTCTGATTCACAGGCCTCTACTGAGACCCATTCGGAGTCTGGTATGCCACGAGATGCTTCAACTATGGAACCCACAGATGTCTCTACCTTGGAAGGGTCCGGAGCCGCTGTGCAGCCACCGGCTTCTGAGGGTATATTCAGGCCTACAGACTTGCATATTAAACCATTGCCTCTTTCTTCATTTAGGCCTAAATCTCAAACCGTGCCTAAAAAAACGATGCCCAGGCTGCATGCTCAGGCCTCTATGCCTAAAAAACAAATGATAAGAATGGCTGAAGATCTTATAACTCTAATCAGGGGAAGCCAACCTCCCCCTTCAAAGAGACCTAGGACTGAAGTTGTTTATGAATCTTCTGATCAGGATTCTGATTTTTCTGATTCTTCTGATGATCTGGATTTGCCCTTATCTACTTATGAGGATTCTGATGCAGAGAACTCTATTCCCTCTGCTTCCCCTCCAGAGGATTTTTCTTTTGGTGAAACCTTACATACTCTTAGGGAGCATTTCCACTGGGAGAGCCTAGATTTCTCTGATTCAAAAAAAAGGCTTAGGGATTTCTTACTCCTGCCTCAGCATAGGCCTTTAGCTATTCCTTGCTTTTTTGAAATCTAGTTTGGCCCCTGATTCTTTGCCTCCTGCTCCCAGAAAACCTGACAGATATTACAGGGTTCCTGATTCACACAAGTTCCTTTTTAAAAATCCTATTGTGGATCCAGAGACTATTTCTCAGGGACCAATGGGCATTAAGGCTTCTACTGCTAAAAATCCTACTCCTTCTGATAAAGACTCCAGGGCGCTGGATAGATGGGGTAAGAAGGTTTACACTTCTGCAACCTTGGCCATTAGGGCTTTAAATTGCCTGTTTCATATGTTAAACTATCAGCAACGTGGTATTGGATTGCTTAAACAGAAAATTATGTTGATTCCTGACTGTGCGGAAAATAAAGAATTGCAGGATCTAATGCATTCTGCTGAACAGGTTGAAAAACATACTTTGCAATGTGGATTTGATTCATTAGAGGCCTCTTGCAGGGCTGCTGTTACTGGGTCTATGCTCAGAAGTCATGCTTGGCTTAAGGAGCAATTTTTGCTGATCATGTTAAAGCTAAATTGTTGGATTCTCCCTTAAATCAGGACTGCCTGTTTGGCAACAAGGCTGAGGAAGTTCGTAAAAAGATGGAAGATAAAGCTAAATCTATGCAAACTGTTAAAGGTTTCTTACAAGTTCAGCCTCCTAGATTTATTAGGCACTGGCCCTCTAAGAATTGGTCCTTTGCAGCCCCTTCCAGGTCTTCTCAAGCCAAACACAGACACAGCAGAAACCCCAGGTTTCAGTCCCAGGGTACACACAAGACTACGCATTGGGGGGGTTCCGCACCCAAATCAGGGAGTAGTAAGACTCCCCCCTATAGAAAACTGTCTCAGTGACTTGCTTTTAAAACTTCCAAGCACTTACAAACTGAATGCTCCTTTAGGCAGAAAGATTGGTCTGCAGACCAAAAACTGGGAACTCATTACCCAGGACAAATGGGTCTTAAATATAGTGTCCCAAGGATACAGATTTCACTTCCACACCTTACCGACACAAAGCAGATGGCCAGACCTACCCCATTATCAGTGGGCAGAGGCCCAAAATCAAGTACTCTCTCTCTTAAGCATGGGGGCTATTCAGTTGGTACCAGAAGAGGAAAAGGGACAAGGTTTCTATTCGAGACTTTTTCTGGTACCCAGAAAAGGCAATACATGGTGTCCTATCCTGGACCTTTCTACTCTAAATACCTTTCTGGTGATATCAAAATTTAAGATGCTGACTCTTCACCAGCTGCTTCCTATGCTAGGCAAAGATGCATGGTTGGTAACACTAGTCTTAAAAGAAGCATACCTGCACATGCCTATCAGGGAGTCTTGCAGAAGATACCTAAGCTTCAAAGCAGGCTACATGCTCTATCAGTTCTCTGCACTGCCCTTTGGCTTATCTACTGCACCCAGGGTATTTACAAAGTGCCTAGCTCCAGTCATTGCATTCTGCAGGCAAAGAAATATTAAAATATATCCATATCTGGACGATTGTCTAATTCAGGCAGAAAGCCAGGACATACTTTTGAAGCATCTGGTCTTTGTTCAAAGGGTACTGACTTGTCTGGGGTACACCATAAACAAAAAGAAATCACACCTGGTACCCTGTCAATAAGTTATATTCCTGGGAGCAATCTTGAATACAACTTCCCAGAGGGCTTCCATCACACCAGAGAAATGGACTCATTTGACAACCTACTTCAAACAAGTGGCCACAAAAACCCAGTTATCTGCAAGGCAAATACTGCAAGCCTTGGGGTTCATGGCCTCCTGCATTCTTCTAATTCCATATGCAAGGCTGCATATGAGGAAACTGCAATGGTATCTCAGAAGCCTATGGTATCAACATTCACAGGATCTAGAAGCTATGATTCCTATCATACCTTGCCCATGCATAGAGTTCCTTTGGTGGAAAGAGGCCTGCCACCTAAACAAGGGACTACCATTCACACTGCCCCCTGCCGCCCAATCCGTAACAACAGATGCATCAGACTATGCATGAGGGGCTCACCTGGCAGGGAAGTGCATTCAGTTCAAGTCAAATGCACCTACACATAAATCAAAAGGAAATGTTAGCTGTACAGAATGCTCTGACAGCCTTCAAGGACCACATTCTTCCAGGACAACTAATGGTAAAGAGACAACACCACGGTCATGTGGTACATAAACAAGCAGGGGGTACACACTCTTACCCCCTCTGCAGACTAGCTATGGCATTGTGGAACACGGCCTTGAGCTACCAAGTGAATCTTCAAGCTCAATTCCTGCCAGGAAAACTAAATACACTGGCAGATGGACTAAGCAGAAACCTCATAGACCCACACGAGTGGAAACTGGAACCAAGGATTTTCAACATGTTGACAAGCAAATGGAGAAGCCCAGATATAGACCTGTTTACCTCCCCTCAGAACCATCAACTGGACAAATTTTGCACAAGGATTCCCTACAAACTAGCTTGGAAAGTGGATGCTCTATCCTTCAGCTGGAAAAAAACTATCAGTTTATGCCTTTCCTCCTCTGCCTCTGCTCTCCAAGGTACTACTAAAGATCAAACAGGACAAGCAAAGATTATTTTAATTGCACCAGACTGGCCACGCCAACACTGGTATCTCCTCCTGTACAGTGTGTCATGCTTGGCCCCCATGGCATCTGCCTCAGACTCCTTCCTTGTTGTCTCAGTAGGAGAACCAGATTCTGCACCCTCAGCTGCAAACCTTGAACCTAGCAGCCTGGCTAATTATCTAATCTCTCCTTTACCACCCCTCAGTAAATCAGTGATGGATATCATTTTAGAGGCTAGGAGGCCTAGTACTAGAAAATCGTATGCTGCAAAATAGAAAGGATTTTGTACCTGGAACCAGTCTCAATGGATGAGCGCAGCAATGCCCAATTTACCTCAGATTCTACAATATTTGACTGAGATGCTTCATAAGGGCTTGTCCTTTTCCTCCATCAAAATTCATGCCTCAGCCATTTCAGCTCATTATAGCACAGAGCCTCCCCTCTTCTCTCACCAACTGCTCAAGCAGTTCCTCAGATGGGCCAAAAATGTAAGGCCACCGAGGAGAGCTCCAACTCCAGCCTGGGACCATAACTTTGTCTTGGAGAAACTCACTCTTCCTCCATTCGAACCAGCTGCTACTGCAGATTTAAAATTCCTTTCCTGGAAAACAGCTTTCCTTTTAGCAATCACTTCTGCAAGAAGGGTACCTGGGTTACAGGCCCTTATGGCAGTGGAGCCTTTCATCATCTTTCATGCGGACAGGGTGTCCCTCAGAACCAATCCCTCTTTCATGCCCAAGGTGTTATCCAGTGTAGCTCTTAATCAATCCATTCATTTGCCTACCTCCTTTCCTACCCCACAGAACAAAGGGGAACGGATACTGCACTCCTTAGATGTGCACAGACAACTTAGATTCTACTTGGACAGGACTAAACCTCAAAGGAAATCAGAACAACTGCTTGTGGAACTTGCTGCAGCGACAGAGGGAAAGCTATTTCAAAGCAAACCATTTCAAAATGGATAGGCCACTGCATTCATTTCTGCTATAAGTACCATGAAAAACCTATCCCACAGGGCATCAGACCCCATTCAATCAGGACTGCATCTACCTCTACAGCCTTTCTCAGGGGCATCCCTACAAGGGATATCCTAGAAGCTGCTACCTGGAGTTCTGCACATGCTTTCACCAAGCATTATCATTTGCCAATTTTCTCTAAATCCAGAGCTGGTTTTGCCACTGCAGTCTTGCAGGGCCTTATAGCTGGTCCTAATTCTATTTAAATTCCTCCTCCCAACCTTAGCTTTGGGAATCTACCCAAATGTAATGACTGCAACAGTGAAACATGAAGAACATATTACAGTTGTATACACTTACCATAAATGTAGATGTTCGAGTGTAGTCCTGGTTACCCACCCTCCAGCCACCTTTCTTCTTTTGACTATACCTCTATTCTCTCTTACTATGCTCAAAAAGCTTTTTGGTGTATTTGCTTTTTTGTTGGAGGTATATCCTTGTATTATAGATTTAATTGCTTCCCATTAGGGGGGCACCTGACATCTGGGGCAAGAAAAACTGATGTAATGGTGTCGTCTGCATGTTTTATACCCCTGATGACCTGATGTCGTGGAAGAAGGGACAGCAACCAATGCAAGACCCAAGACTTTGTTAATCAGGCCGACTGAGGGTTACTGCAAGCAGATAACCCCAAATGTAATGACTGCAACAGTGAATACACTCGAACATCTACATTTATGGTAAGTGTACACAACTGTACTTTTTCTCTCTCTCTCTCTCTCCCACATTTTAACTAGTTGGTTCTCTTCTAGTCTGCTAACAAGATTTTGTGCTTAACTCTCTCAGGTATTTCCAGCTGTCCTCCTCTTGTTTGAATCTGCTGCCTCCAAATATTAAGAATATATGCAATTTTGCCAAATAACTCATGTTTTGTCCCTTTTTTTTTTCATTAATCACCAGTCTGTTTCTGAATTGTCAAATCTTAAGGGTATCATTTTCTATCTGCAGAATTGTCCTTAACGTTGTAATGTCAGAATCATTGCACAGTAAGTACTTTGTATTTGAAAGTGCCTAGCTGGTTAGTTTGTGTTTCAAACCCCAGCCCTGATTACTCTGCAAATAAGTTTCACCTCAGTGTGCCTTTTCCGGTTAACAGACCTTTAAATAATTAAACATGTTTAAAAATAGTATTGATTTACCACTCCATATGTTGCTGTTATTGCTTTTAATTAGGGTTTGATAAACAGCATGTGTTATTGCTCGTGTGAATGGTAACAGAGAGTAACTTAATCTATTCAACACTACAGTCTATATATAACAAATGTTTCACTTAAATCTTAATCTGCCACTTCTAATTGCTAATCTTATATTATGTTTAACATTCCTAACAACTACATACAGTACACTGATCAATTCAAGTTTATAATGTGAATAGTTTTCATTTTCTGAAGGGTAGTATGCCATCCAGTGACATTTCTTTCGATATTGTTCCTCGTGGAGTTGATTAAACCATTGTAATAATGGAGATTCACTGTAATTTCAGCACTAGTTCAAGGTATGTCATCTCTTTCATATATTCAGAGGTAACATTCGACTTTGTACAGTGCTGAGCAGTATTGTGTAACCTGTAAGTGACTGTACTTTTCAAGAAAGAAATAAAATCATGTAATCATGCAAGTAAGGTCTTTCGTTTAACTTGCATTACTGTAAAAACAAATAATAAAAATGTCTTTGTATCTAGTTAGCAATTCAGTTTTCTCATTCTCTGCCTCTGCTACTTGGTGCTGCACAGGAAAACTGTAATGGCTGTTCAAAGTAATTTTGCATTGCCTCATGAAGTATAAATGCACATTTTAAGGCATAACAGAATCATTTCATCTCATGTCTTGAAACAAGACCAATCAGGTTCTTTGCAAGCCCTTAATCAGCTCATTGTTATTGTAGTCATGAGACTTATTTTTGCAATACATTAATGTCGTGCTTGATTTCCACATGTAGCAAGCATGCTACTACCCATTCTTTTATTGTTGTCTGCTCCTATGGTAACAAAGGTCTGACAGAACTTGACAATTACTTACTCCACAGCCTACTATAAATGATTTGGATAACTAAAGCTGTAAGAAGGTGTCATCAGTTTTGAGATGGAATGAGACTATTACCAAAATTAATAAATTAGTAACAGAGTAGATGACCATGACCATACTTTAGCTGATAGCTCAGCAGGGATTTCCTGGCATGGAAGCAATTAAGTAACTAACAGAAGCTCTCTTCCTCCACCTCATCACCAAAACAGGATGCAGTACGTCTCACGACGTGGAAAAAAAAGCTTTGAGCAAAAAGTGGGACATGTTTTTTAAAAATGTTATCGGGGCAACAAGTACTTCCTGGTTTGGTCTCGTTTTCAGAGGATATATACCTCAGAACTCTCTGTTGATTTCAGCCCAAATCCCTTCTCATTCCCTACAACTGTCGGTTTTAGGAGAAAAGTGTGGTGTTTCACATCTCATAAATAATGGCAAGCATTGCAATTTATACACTGTCTTTTTCTCCGAATAATGCATGGTAATTCACTTCCTGTTAAACCCTGCTGGCATGAATTATTCCAAGTAAGACAAGTGTGTAAGTGAAATTATTGCCGTTATTTATTAAATGTGATCGACCACACTTACTAAATTTCACATCAAAATAACTCTGTGTGTGGTACCCATTTCAGCAACAGCTGAACCATCAACGTTATAATGAACGGTATGATTCCAGACGCTCATTATGACTGTTGCCCTGATAACGGAAAAGTATCAAGTAATTAAGTAACTAACAGAAGCTAAAACACTGGTAAGTAATATTTCCCTGGCCTACATCAAAGGCCAGAGGTTGGTATGTTAGTTCTCCAGAAAAGAACATAAATGGATATTCCTTCAGCCAAACAGCATAAGATCTAAAAGTGGCAGATCTGGAGCAGTTACATGACTCTACTTGGGAGAATACTGTAGAAACCTGAAAGCTTTACATAATAATTGTTAACTCTTTATGCCCAGCATTTAAATTCCAGCATCTTCCACATCCAAGTCAGGTTATGTAAAGCAAGATACTTCCCATTGCCACTCTAGATTGCCCCTTTATATGAACTCTTCTGGGCAACAAGAAGGCTGTATACTTGTAAAGAAAGATAGTGTGCTATACTGGGTGATTTCACTGTATGTCCTCACCCTTACAGAAAAGTGCTCACTGCCTTATGTGCCCTGCTGAAAGGTATGGTGCACTCTGTAATACACAGAACATTCTTTGCACTTCATGTCCACACACTTAGATGAACATGCTTTATCCCCTCCATCTCAATATTTGATGGCACTGCCTATATGCAGGGTGTGCAGTGTGTTATGTGGAGCATTCTTCCCACTTCATATCTACATCCTTACAACAAAATGTGCACTACTGAAATGTAGGGCGTGCAGTGTGCTACATGCAGCATGCATATCACTGCATGCCCTCACCCTTACAGGAAAGTACCACATCCTCTCACCTCTCATCCAAGCTCTGAGTGCACTATTAAAATATAGGATGGACAGCTTGGTATATGCAGCATTCACGTGACTGCATGTCCCCTCCTATACTAGAAAGTGCTCTATCTCTACCAAGCTCTGAGGGCACTGTTAATATGCAGGGTGGACAGTCTGCTACATGCAGGTTTCATGTCACTGCATGCCCTCACCATTACTGGAAAGTGCTCTACCCCCCTCAAGCTCTGAGGGCACTATTAAAATGTAGGGTGCATTGTGTACTGCATGCCCCCTCACCCTTACTGGAAAGTGAATTATCCTCTCCACTCAAGCTCTGAGGGGACTAGTGAAATGTAAAGTGTGCAATGTGCTATACTGTATGGCCTAAAGATTCATTTGTATGCTACCAATGTGATATCCTCTTCTGTGAATATAGTGGGGAGAGAGTAGCACCTCCTGTGTATGATGAATGCCTCCTACACTGTAATCATGGACATGATAAGACCTATCAGCATTACTGAGTACATTGGTGACATGAACAGAGCACAGTGCTACTATACAGTAGGTACAGTGTTCAGGTCCCACTTAATGCACTATTTGTTTACTTCTTCTACTAACAGACATACCATTTTTTGTATAAATCATAAGTTTGTCAGCACTGCAGTCAAGATAACGTTTGTCCTTTGTCTACTGTGCTGCTTCTGAATCATAGTGCTTTTTCTTTCTAAAATGATTTCAAATTATTATAAGTTACCTCTCTACTCTATTTGCTGTTATACTGTTTGTTAAATTAGTACAAAATTTAACAGACAGACTAACGGAAGATAAATGGGTTAAAGCTATATAGTAACATTCAGTATTTTTTGCTTTATTGCATGGAGATTCACACTTTCCTGAGACTTTCATTTTTATGAATAGCAATCATTACTCATTAATTTGCATGAAAAAGAAATAAATTGGGCTTAAATCATATAAAATAAATTAGTTAAACCGAGTGTAATGGGGAGCTGAGTCCATAATGGATAGCATGTATAGTAAATCCATGTAAAGCAACAACAGCAACATGAACATAACCAAGATTATTATAACCAGGTTTTTATACAGATGCCTAACCCCTTAGGTAACAAATTTGCTGCAAATCCTTAAGAACTATATGAATGAAAGGTATACAGAGCATTTTGATCAGAGAAACAATCCAACTGCTTTGTATAAAATTATTTTTTCCCAAAGCACTTGTCTAGTCATCTAGCCTCTCTCCCAGTCACCCTATTGACCCACTTCTTGTTTCAGCATGCAAGAGTCATTCAGCCCATATGTTCCCCTGAGGGCAGATGTTTAATTTACTCTCCTTTCATTTATCTAAGACAGAACACTGATCCAAATGTGCCATTCTCAGGTTAAGCCCTGGAAGTATAAAAGGAAATTGCAGTACTGCAAAAAAGTAAACACACTTTAACTTTGAAAATAAATTAGTAAGTAAACAGTAAGTTGGAGTATAACACTTGGTGGAATCAATAGGACACAATAGTGAATACATAAGAGTTTTCAGTAATCATGTTTTGTTTGATTAATACTTACTATTTACAATATATGCATTTGGAAGTGAGGAGAAAAGCAAAAAAAAAATACGGACAATGGACAGAAGTGGAAATGTAGAGGATATGAGAGAAGAGGCAAGAGAGAGTCTGAAAACAAGAGAGAGAGGTTTAGAGACGCATAAAGATAAGCAGAGTTGGAAGTTAAGGGAAATTAACTGTCAGTGGCTGAGCTGGTAGGATGAATGAATTAAGGGACAGAATGAGGAAGGGATTGTTTGAGATTTGTTCAGTATCTCATGATTGAAAAGATTTGCATTGGGATTCATTGTGTAGATATTTTTTGAGCTGGCTTCTGGATTTCATGAAGGGAAGTATTTATTTTGGGTCTGTATCACTTAATCGAAATACATATTCATCAAATATGCATTCATCGAACACTAAACAGAGAAAATAATTTCAGCAAACCTCAGACATTTTTCCAGGGCTAGGAACCACTCACCCACTAGCACTCCAGAGCACACACACCACACTAAATCAAAACCATCCAAGTGAGGAGCTTTGACCCCCACACCCTCCTAACTATATATACCAACTCTGAGATCACACTACAGTGAGGAAAAAGGCAAAGTTGTGGTGATGGCCAAGTGCTCCCTACCCTGTGAAAAAGTCAGGTTCGCTGAAATTATTTTCGCTGTTTAGTGTTCTATGAATATATATTTGATGAATACGTGTTTCAATGAAATTATATAGACCCATTTATTTTCAGTATGCTGATGGTGCTTCCATTGACTCTGTGGCCATAACTGAGAAGCAGTGGACACTTGTGTGTAGCATGTTCTCTTTAAAGAGAGAGTGCATAGTGAACACAGACTATAAGTTGCTCTTGTGGTAAGATGCATCACACAGAAGTTGAATGTTTCTTGATGCAGTAGTTTGTATGTTAGTGTTGTAAGCAGAAGACAGCATATCTGTAGTATGGGCAGCCATTTTGCCTTTGAAAGGTATGAGCAAGTGGTGTTCAGTCTGAGTGGCCAAAGTGATAAATCTGCATATGATGTTGGGTGTGATTTGTAGAGAATTATGAGTTTTTATTTATTTTTTTTTTTTGGAGGCATATTTTATAACAGGGAAGTAACGTACTGTATGATTAGTGCTTCTTGGTCTACAACCATTCTCCCTTCAGGAAATAGGAAATGTGGGATTTCCCTCCAGAATAGGTGATATTTCAATTAGACTTTATTATTTTGATGTGCAGTTGAAAGTTAAGTTATTGATCTTGCCTAATTCCTAGGTACTTTAACTATAGAGTGGATGTAATAGGTTCATTGTTGTTATATAGTGCCCTCCACTGTTTGGGTGTATATGTATGCTTTTGCCTAGTATCGACTACCATGGCCTTTCTTTTAGTGGCATTGATGATCAATTTGTGCTGTTACACCATTATTTAAGTAGGTTTAGATCTCTGTTTAGGCTCTTTTTTGCTGGTGGCATTGAAGTTAATATTTGTTTAAACTAACATCTTATCCATATGCAGACATTTCTAGAAGGGCTGATGGGATGTTACTGAAAAATACAGAAAAATAATAGTGGGGATAAGACTGATGCCTGATGGACACCTTTCATGAAAGGGGAGAAGGAAGAAACAGTGTTACTCCAATTGTGAGGAAAATAGGGAAGCAAAGGACGGAGTTAGTATTTATATCTACTGTTATAACAGAGTAGAGTAGCAGTTCACTGTCAACTAGACTGATGCCCTGATTAAGTCAAAGAACACTACATCAGTAAGGAAGCCTTCATCAATATTGTATAGAATGTCATTGATAAAGGTATATAAAGCTGTCATGGTTCTATGTCCTGATCAAAAGCCAGCATATAGGAAGTACAAATGCAATATTTATTTATTTATTTATTTATTTATTTATTTATTTATTTATTTATTTATTTTTACATTTGTTGACTGGAGTAGTCTGCCTGAGCTATAAACAGCCGCTTTTCAGCAGAAGTCTGGGGATAAAAGCTCCACACAAAGGTACAAACACAACAAAAGCAATTACAGAGATAATTACAATATTTGCTGAAATTAACAACATTGTGCAGGTTACACGGTACAAACACAACAAAAGCAGTTACAGAGATAATTACAATATTTGCTGGTATTAACAACATTGTGGAAGTTACAAATATTTAAAGGCAATCATATCTAATGCAGGTAATGTAAGATATAATTATATTCTTATAGTAAATAAAGTGTTAGTTCAGTACAATCAGTAGTTACTTACTAGAGCTGATTGAGGCAAGGTTAGTAGGGGTTAAGCAAAAGGACAGGAAAAGCTGGGCAGAGTGAAAGCCAAAGTAAGAGATACTGGTTAACTAAGGGGCAGTTTACATGGGGAAGGACAGTTTATGGGGGGTGTACAGTGACAGGACCAGAGCATTTTTAAGTATTCCTTTGTAGCTAATTTGACTTTTTGGGTTACGTTATTTTTCTGATTTGGAATGGAAGCTTGTTCTAGGCAATGGTAGGATGATAGCTAATAATATGATAATATTTTTGCTGTACTCCTTTAGTTGGTTAACTACAATTTATTAAAGAGCTGGGTACTTGGTGAGGTCCATCACCTGCTGCAAGTTAGGGGAATCAATAGTTATTAGCCTTCCCAGTTCATGCTTTTGGTGCATAGATACATGAGCGCCATCCCCATCTGCAGTGCTGCTCACTGCTCTGCAAGTGGCAGGCATTGACTCTTTCCCAGTAGATCAAAACACTGGTCCTGACCCATGAGTTGGGTCAGCTGATGTCAGTTGCTTCCCTCACAAGTATCCTATTACAGCTTCAACAGTATCTAAACTGTTGTTTCAACTTGACTGCTGAGGGAATTATTTGAGTATTCATTGATGTATTTATTTACATTTGTTAACTTGGGTAAAGCACTGATCTCAGATGGACTTATTTCAGGTTCAGTCTGTATGCATAACACCATACAGAGAAACAAACAAATATTTAATATAGAGAATAAATCAGTACATATATACAATGTGACATATAATTCTAAAACATAAAAATAAAGATATTGTGAAAAGAAATGACTCAAGAAATTCCATTAAGGCTCAGTAGGGAGGTGATAAAATTTTCTGTATAAATATATTCAAATATAAATGTATAGAGATATATAAAATAGATGATAAGGCATGGCCGTGAGTATTAATAAGGAGAAAGGTTTCAAAGATATGATATAGTTGAGAAGTAGTAGTGGGACAAGTCTAATTTGTGACATTTCATTAATCAGATAAACTGTCACTGGTGGGTTGGATGAAGATAGAGGGAGATTGGGGGAAGGATGGGAAAGGGAGAGAACTGGGTATAACATTTATGTTGCAAAGTAACTATTGTTTTACAGAATGGATAGATTATATGGTCACTGTTGTTTTAGAGGACTGATAGGTTACAGGGTAATCCTAGGTTTTAGTGGAGATATAGGTTATATGATAATCCAAGGATTTCCCAGGATCGCTGAAGCAATGGAAGATGGCTTTGTTTAATGCAGGTGTTGTTTCAGCATTTTGAAAGCTGGAGTAGAAGGCAATTAAGTGTCGTATTCCTGGGGAAAGGCATTCTAGAGTTTTTTCTTAGTGAATGGGAAGCTGTGATTGCTACAGTTTTTGTCTCACACTGCATAATGCTGTAGTGGAGTGAGGAAAGGTTGGGATATGATTTGTATATCATTCCTCTAACTGTCAATCTGCTTACAAGGCATGGAAAGGAGTACTAATTTATCAGTTTATAGGTTAGGGCTCCTAGCAGGATGTCAGATCTCTCATGTTTTGTGAGCCATTTGACATTTTAAGGACAGAGGATTGACACTCTTTTCTAGAAACTAGGGTGATGAAATATATATCCTATTAGCTGTTGTCTGTAATGAGGTTAGGTTTTTCCTTGGAGGCTGTGGCTAGAAAGGGAAGGGCATATTCAAAGTGTGCCATTCGGATCCCCTTCACCTATAGCTTCTCTTTCAGGTCTAGAAAGAGAAAGTGAGATATCTTCCATGCCCAGATCAGTGCTTTCTGATTTAATTTTTTGATTGTGAATTTGGAAACTGAGATTTTGAACTTGCCAGAGCTCTAGATGTCTAAAGAAGGAGGAAGTTTCTAGTAGGTGGTGGTGGTGATCTAGAATGGTTAGGTGAAGAGGACTGGATTTTTGCTTTGGTGTGTGCAAAACAGCATAACTTTGGTTTTCTTTCTGCTTAGTAATAATTTCCTAGAATCTATCAAGGACAAAGAATCTTGTAGTTGTTAATTGATGATTTGATGTGAGGAGATAGTTTGGTATATGACCATGTCACCTGCATAAAGGTGGACAAGAAGGTATGGAATGTCAGAGGGGAGCTTGATGATGTAAATAGAGAAATATAATGGTGACAGAATTGGTACCTGAGGAACACTTTTTAATAAGGATGCTTTGGTGGCAGTTAGGAGGCTTATTTTGAGAGAGAGAGAGAGAGAGAGAGAGAGAGATTTAGGATAGAAAATTTTGGAAGCATTTGGAGGTTTTGGTACACATGCTATAGGTTAGTAGTACTTTGCAAAGGAGTAGGTATTCTACTGTACCGAAGGTCTTTATAAGGTAAATGAATATTGCACCTGTGAGTTGACTGTTATCCATTCTTTTAAGAATGTCATCAATTATGTTTCAAATATCTGCCAGTATACTTCAATTCACCCATAATCCATGCTGGTTTGGGGATAATTAGGTTTTGGGTTGAGATGTATTCAAAAAATTGATTGAAGGCAATTTTCGGAGACATATAGATATTGGCCTAAAGTCTGTGTAGGTGAGAGGGATTTTGGTATTTTACCTTGATAATGGCATTCTTCTGCATAAAAGGGAAGATATTTTGAGAAAGGTCAAATTATAGAAGTATTTGAGGCAACAAAGAATGTGGTCCCTACACGCTTGTATAAAACGGTATTGTAGACTGCCAGATCCTGGTGAGTTATGTGCTGGGATTTTGTAGGGTGTGTATTTAATTTCTTTTGTTTGACTAAAGTGGCAGGCAGTACTCTGGAACCGTTATGTCCGATGGAAAGACGTTTGGTGGGGTTAGAGAAGGAATCAGTAGCTGGGTGATTTCACCGAGAAAGTTGTAGGATATCAGTGTGTTATTACTGAATGTTTGTGCATTGCTGGAGGGATTGTGTTCTTATCGCCTCCCAAAAGCTGATTGACTTGTGACCAAAATTTTTTTTGAGGGAGGTTTGCAGGTTTTCAAGGTATATTGTTTTGTACCTTCAAACTCTCTTCTTTTCAAAGTCGTGCAAAGTGATAAATATTTCTTTTGATTTTGATGATTTTGATATTTCTAGGTTTTTCTGGCTTCATTTCTTAGCTGTAATGGTGTTTTTAATTCCTTGCTCATCTGGGGCTTTGTTACAGCTTTATTTCTCTATGCCACAGAGCTGAATTACTTTGTATACAGCTCTTGATTTTTGTATATAGTACAAAGAAACATATCACAAACAATGTATTGTACTGCTAAACTTAAAATGCAAAGTATATTTGTTCACGTATACTGCGCTGTGTCTGTAAAGAAGAATAAATTAGAGTGTTTTCTGGAAAATATTTTTTTTCCTTCATTATAAATGCCATCTGATTTTGTCAGTCAGTAATACATATTAGATTAAGTGCCAGAAGCTTTGGGGGGGGGTAGTATTTGTCACTAGTGGCTGGCATCTGGATAGAATCTGCAGGGAGAAAAAGCAAGCATAAATGGAAGAAGGTAGACATTCACAGGAGTAGGAGCAAACAAAAAGGCAAAGGACATGTCAAGGCTTCTCACATATTTTTTCCAATGAGAAGCAGTATAGTAGGGTATCTCACTATGTCAGCAGCAAAGTTATGAAATGTAATTTGAAACCGAGGCTATATACAAGAAAGAAGAAGAAGCATCTAATTATACTAGAAATTAATATGCATGCAAGAAAAAAAGGAAATACATTTGTATTACTGGGGCTGAGATTCATAGCTAATTCATAGTACACCATTAATTATTAGCCATGTGAAGGGAGCAAGGAATTAAGACAGTGCATAACACATGGCTTCTTAGCACTCAACCACCACATACAGCCAACTTATGAATATTAGCACTGTGCAAGTATGCAGTGCTTGTCTATGAAACCCAGTCTAGGATTCTATTACTTTCATTGTCAATGCACAGTTGATTCATCCAGTCTTATTATTATGGTTTTCAGTGAATGTAATATTAAACTGTGTGCAGTACTGATTAGCTTTCTGTGTATGTATTTTCTGGCTTCTGTCACATCTTTGTCCTATTGACTGTTCTTGTGTTGCCATTTGTGTCTGTTCATATTCACACATTTTATTGATATAACTGTGATTAATTAAAACTGCATTCCATGCCTTCTGTAACTCATCTTTCCTAGCTGACGTATTCTTTTCTTGATTTTTTTTGTACTTGCTCTTCTTCAGTGTGGCACAGTGTGATAGTGCGTACTTGAGTGTGGCACAGTGTGATAGTGTGTACTTGTGTGTGGTATAATGTGATAGTGTGTATTAGGGTGAGGTATAGTGTAAAAGTACCTGTAAATCTCTCAGGAAGCTCTAACTACCCTTATGCTCTTTATCAAAATAGCAGTTAAACTGTATTTGCTCATCTGCTGCATGTGTTTATTGTATTGCTCAACTTTATACTGCACGAACATTGTTTTTCCTGTTGTTGACCATGCATTCTAATTAAGAGGTTTCTACTATGAAGCACTGACTTCCTGAAAGTTGTTTCAAAAAAAAAAAGAAAAGAAAAAAAGCCCGAAAACCAAAAGGGTGAAAATTTCCTTTTTTTTTTTTTTTGAGGTGGTGCAAGCCCTCCTGCACCTCCATGGAAATACAAGCCCACCCACCCTCCCCAAACTTTATATATGTCAATTTCATGGTTGCATCAACTCAAGGAAGGGAGAAATCTTCCTAAAAAGTGAATCACTGCTGGTGCAAACTCAGAAATCACACCAGCATTGATTTCCTATGGGAAGAAGCATTCAGTGTAATGCCATTCTTTTTTTTCTGCAGGCTACTTATGCTCATGCAATTTCTGCTGGACATTGTATAGGGAGTCCAATTTAGAGTATGTACAAACAAATTGATGTGTTACAGTGGGGTGAATAGAGTGTGTTATAGTGTGTCACTATTCCAATACAAAAGCTAGTACATCTCTGTCACTAAAATGAAAATCACAACTCATGTTGTTTATTTGTTTGTTTGTTTATTTATTTATTTATTTTTATTACAGAAAACATCCTATGCAATAGTTTTCATTAAAACTTCACTGGTGTGCATTTTTTTAATTGTTAATTTCCATGAGCTTGTCACTGCTGCATCTTGTTTTGTTTGGAATATACTACATAAATCTTTTTAGAGCTTTTACAAGTAATGTCCTCCATCATTGGTTCATTGCCCATCCGTAATTTTCTTACTCTAACTACACTCTTGGTAACAAAATTCTCCATATCTTTCTTACCCTGACACAACTCTTGTTCTCTTCACATAATTATCTAAAAACAATTAGAGATGCAAAAAAAAAAAAAAACAGCTGATCCCACCATGAGAGTAGCAGGCTGTTTTCTCTTCTTTACTTGTTAGAAAAACTGGCCAATTAACTAAAATCCTGCATTCAAAAGCCAGTAAAAAACAGTCCAAAACTTCAAAAATCACTACTATGTTTTAAAATAATAAAAACAAAAAAATTATCAAAATTAGTTACTGAAAGTACTCAGCTTTATTCATGTATGATAAGCACTTTCATCCACTAAATGGACTTCATCAGATCACCATTTCAAAAACAGCTTTATCCATGGAAAATATAAACTTACACAAATAGAAAGTCATAAATCCATATTGAAAAACATCCATAAATATGAGATATGAGTATGGGTTGACTCATGATAGGCTAACCACACAGAATATTCAAAACTAAATAAGATGCAACATCAAAATGAGTCTTAATCACCATCCTACATGTCTGGTTGTCTCAAAAACCTTAGTGGAAAAGTAAATATTCCTGACTGGGACAAAATTACATAGCTAGTTAACATGTCCAACATAGTAGGTCACTGGGTGAAATGCCATAAAAATTGACCAAGCCTTATGAACACAGAGCTAAAGCACAAAACTGAAACCAGTAAAAACAGGATACATGTATATGTGTGTGTGTGTGTATATATATATATATATATATATATATATATATATATATATATATATATATATACATATATATATATATATATATATATATATATATATACATACACATGCACACACATGCACACACACACACACATACAGGCATATACACATGCACACACACACACACATACAGACATATACATGTAAAATAAAAACAGCCATGTACTCAGAAATGGAAATCCTCGACCACCAGCCAAGACAAGTAGTTATTATCTTCAAAATCTAAAAAAAAAAAGAATCTGAAAAAATAATTAAAAGAGGGAACCAACCAGATAAATAATATCCATCACAGGGAACACCATAAATAAACAAAAAGTAATAAACAAAAAATATTAAAAAAATAAATAAAAAGAACAATAAAAATAATAGCATTAAACAGTAAAAATCAGACAGAATACCTAAACCAGTCCCAGAACACTAGTTAGAGTGGAAGTGATAATCCAGTACACAACCATAAATCTTGTGCAAAAGAACAAAACTATAAATAAATAAATAAATAAAAATAAAAACAAAATAAACACAAAGATAAATAACACAATTAAAAATAAACAAAGTCAGAAAGCATACCAGTGAATGAAAAGAAAAAATGTGAACTTTAGCAACCACAAAGAATAACAAAAATATAAACTAGAAAAGCCAGATAAAACTCTTTAGGTAGAAAATCAGAAACTATGAAGAACCAAAAATTTGGTACAAATTGAGGATAAGAAAATAAGCTGAAATTAAAAAGGTAATAAACCAAAGTCAATAAACATACTAAAAATTAAAAGTGGTAATTATATCACAGTCTGAATCCAAGAAGACAAAAAATGCAACAAAATTTGACACCTAGGTATTATTGAAAAGTAAGCAAATCTGTATAACCTCCCAAAAACATTCATAAATATAATTCAAAGGACAAGGGCAGAATCAAAAGAAAAGACAAGAAGGTACTTCATCTGAGTGAGTGTGCTGGTCAAGGCAAGTACAATAAACTTAAAGTAGTCTGTAAT
Organism: Protopterus annectens; assembly: GCF_019279795.1. Lineage (NCBI taxonomy): Eukaryota > Metazoa > Chordata > Ceratodontiformes > Protopteridae > Protopterus > Protopterus annectens. Next base: position 249,884,874 of record NC_056738.1, read on the forward strand.
AATCAACTGGGACTGTGTCCTAAATCAGAGATAAATGAAAAGCTTCTACTATAGTCTGTAATAATCAACTGGGACTGTGTCCTAAATCATAGATAAATGAAAAGCTTCCACTATGAGTAGACAAACACAAATTCTGCATGCCTCAACTCCTAAAAACTCAACCTGATGAAAAACAAAACTGCACTAAAACACTATTTTCAGTATTTTTGTAGGGGGGTATTCCCCCTGCAACCCAAGGGGGGATGCTGCCCCTTCACACCCTTAAATTATATAATCACCTCCATGGTTGCACTGTAATGGGAGGAGTACAAACACATGGAAATTAAATATACTCTCTGCACAATTCCTCTACAATGCTTTTCAATGGAAATGTCAGCAATGTTGGAAAATTGGGTTGAGGCTCCAAGAATTAGCATTCATCAAGCAGTAGTGTAACAAAATGGCAACCATTCTCCCTAGTAACAGACTGATGAATTCTCAACCCTTGCCCTTTTTTTTTGCTTTAAAAAAGGCAGGAGCATTAGAGATTATTTAAAAGGAACAGTTAGCAAAGACAGTAGTGAGATTCTTTGAATGTGGCCCCTCTTTCTGTACTTTTTTGTGAATTTAATTCTTTCACACCTTGCCCGAGTGGAATTTCTCACCTGAAGAGTTCCTGCCTAGACAGCCTTCACCTGAGCTAAACGCCTGAGAATGTACTTTTTCAACCTAATTGTAAGTATATATATATATATATATATATATATATATATATATATATATATATATATATATGTGGATCTACTTCAGTAGATCGAACTTTTACTAGTTAAAACCACATATGGCCGGCACCATATGCTCGAACTCGTAAAAGTTCGAATACTGAAGTAAAACCACATAAAACAAAAAAACACAAAACTAAACTTCTATAGCACCCCCTACACCCCCTTACTTAAATATATCAACTCCGAGATCGCACTACATTGCAGAAATGGGAAATCTTCCCTTTCCACTGAGATATCCATTCAGTCAGATCGGACTTTTACAAGTTCAAACATATGCCCCAGGATTTACTAAACTTCCATGCAGGACTAGCTGAGTCCTGCACGGAAGCACCCATTTAGCAGCAGGATGGCAGTGCACCATGCATATTAACAAGGCGCACTGCTCGAGCTCCTAGGCTTACATGGAGCATGTACAAGTGCAGGGGGCATGTCTGAGAGCAGAGCTCTCAGAATAAACACGCCCCTGCAATGTAGAACAGGAGAAAGGGGAAAAGAATGAGTGAGACCATTCATAGGTGTCTGCATATCCTCAAAAACAGTCTCCTATGTGTACAACAGCAACAGTACATAAAAATAAAATGAAGAAACCTGTTTTTTTTTTAAATATCCGATTAAAGCTAACCATAGGTGCGTGGGTGTGCCCATCGCTTAGCTATGGTTAAAGCAGCTTAAAAGCCTGAAGAGGATAACAAGGGAGATATATGCAAATGAAGCAGCATAGCAATAGTGTAGTGGGTAGAGCATTCGCCTTATGAGCAGGCATTCCCAGTTCGAGTCCCATTGCAGCATATTCCATTTTCCATGGCAAAGCATGTTATGACCAATATTTTTGTTGCAAAACCCACTAAATAACATATATTTATGAACTGGAGTACTGCAGAAAATGCAGATGTGAAGTGTCACTATCATAATGAATAAGGCAATAGTAAGCAGGTTTAAGCACAAATATGCATATTTAAGCACTAGTAAGCAAGCTTAAGCCCATTTGCATGGTGGTAAGCAATGCCTACACTGGTTAAGCAATTCTAAAGCTAACACTGTATAAGCAGATGTAACGGCAGGTTAGCAGTGCTCACCATTGCGCAAATCCATGCAAACCCGCTTACAACTGTTTTAAAGTGCCTTAATCACTCTGTATCCAATGGCCCATGTTCTGCACAGCAACAAAATAAACAGTCTCTGGAAACCTCAAACCCAGGACTCTGTACATTACAGCCACAGCAGTTAACCACTAAGACATCATAGCAGTACACAAGATGGAGGTGTCAACAAACAAATCCTCACCATAGGAAAATCAAACTGAACATGTGAAAGGAATCTATGTACAGTGTGATGTTGTATAACCCAAAATATAACATAAATATGTGAACTGGAGTACTGCAGTAAGGCCAGATGTGAGGTGTTCTTGTAATAAGGTGTTGAAGTCCCCAGGACCCCATACAGTGTACATACACATGAATCACGGATACCAGACACATATATAACATGTAACGAATAATAAATCAATGCCAAAAGGAAAATATAATGCAAATTAAATATGAAGCAATGCTAAGCATTGCACAGCTCAGCTTAGTTGGTGTAAGCAATGTGTAAGCTGGCTAACTCAATCTGCCCAGTGGTATACCCCTTTAAGTAATGCCAACATTAGGTAAACAGGTGTGCCCATAGCTTAGCCTTTTCAAAACCGTCCAATCACAGAAAAGTGTGGGAAATTGCAAGTATTTAAACCCCACAGGCATGAATACTTCGCATAACTGGTTGCAGCTTCCTACTGTAGGCAGAATGGCTGGAGTTGGGGAAGGCACTCAATTTCGAGCGCAGCGCTGGGGCATCCAGGAGTCCAGATTCATGGTATGGCTCCTGGTAAAACACCATGAGCAGAGACTACTGCAGGGCCAGTACCGGGGCTCTCACTATAAAGTGGAGGCCTGGAACAGTCTCGCCCATGACCTCACCAGTGCCACTGGTATCCGCCAGACTGGTGAGCAGGTCATCCATGCCAGATATACATAAAACCAATGTTTTCAGAAACATAATATCCAGACCAGTCATGCAACAGTACAGAGAGTGTATACCAATATCTAGATGTATATGTGTGTGTGAATATATTAATATATTAATATCTAAACAGATACAACATATCTATATATGTAGATATATATATATATATATATATATATATATATATATATATATATATATATACACACATATAGAAATATATACATATTTAGAAATATATATGAACAGATATACATGCAAATGCCTACATCGACACATATATGTGTCTACACCTATATGTCTACATATACAGAGCAAGTTACATATATGTACGCAGATATATATCTATGTAGGTATATACAGACATAGTTTTATATATATATATATGTAAGCAGATATATATATCTATATAGGTATATATGGCCATACATCTGTAGATAGCAATGGTAGAGTTACAAAAACAAGTATGTTCACATGCACCGTTAATGGGGTTGAGAGGCCCCAAACAATATACGTCTTGTACGAATAGGCATACCCCACCACAGCCAAACATGTCTGCCCTGCAATACACTACCAAGTGTTGCAGATCCCATAACCAGGACCTGACACAACAAAGGCACAAGATGTTAACAGTACTACATCCCACCTGTATGCTGTCAGGCTGGTATTGGTAACACATCATCCAGTACAGTCTGCCTCTCAACATCCCCGGGATACATATACACAGCACAGATATGCAGATACAATTATATATATAGATATATATATATATATATATATATATATATATATATATATATACGTGTGACTACACATACACATGCAAAGATATGTACAGTAAGATACATATGTAGAAGGTGCACAGAATATGGAACAGCCACTATGCCTACAGTTAACACCTGAACAAATGGACACTGTATGAGCCACCCATTCAAATGACAATCGTTGCCTGCAACATATACCCACAGAGAGGTTATAGGAAAAAAACACCACATACAGGTTTGCAGAAATGGAAAACCTTTATTTGGGTACTATTAGAGGTCTATATGCTATGTCATATAGCTGTTCAGACACTGACATCCATATAAACAGAGTAATGCAACTGTGAAACAGTTATACTAATACAGTAGTCTGGAAAGTTTCACATAGTCCAGATGTATACACAGAACCCCTTCGTCCAAATCATGTGTACTATGCCTGACAATATGGATGTTGACAGCCACGTAGATGGGTATAACACATACTGACTGGTATACATTTGACCACCATAGGTTATGCGTTCACACACCCCTGTCTGGCCTGACACATAATAACCGCTGGTACAGGGACCATGGCCACATACTACCCACTAGAAATTGACATACATCTGTACAGCATCCTACTACTCTGTCTGACATACATGACTGTTAAAGGAGGCCCGGCAGCAGTACATCTGGCAAGTATCTGCACACGACATCTCACTGGGTAAGTACACTAAGCTGCTAGGCATGTAACAATGCACTGTGCAGGCTACAGGCAGACTGGCTCAACACTGGCCTACATCTCCTATGGGGGAATGCACATGTACCTGCATATATAGCAGGGTCTACAGGCATGTCACAGCACAGGGTAAGCTACCCCTGTGTGAAAGTGTATAACCACAACCAATGTAAACACAGCCACATATGGTACGCTAGCATAATATTACAGTATATGGGCTATCTGTTCGACACCATCCTCACATGTGCCACTCACAGACTAACTCTACATATACTGGGCTGCTACACAGTTTGGTCTGATGGCTGTCTGTGGTATAGGACATGTGTGTGTATGGCCCTACAAACATCTAAGCCAGTATGGTAAAATACAGTGGAGCAGCATGTAACATCAGATAGGACGGGACCTAGAACAATTACATCTACCACTGTCTGTACGCAGGCTAAAATACATATTAACAATACACACACTGTCGACATTCACCATAAGTACACAGACCTCAGTACTGTATAAACATCCACAGAATTTCCAGGTTATGTCATCAAATATAACCCCTACTGTACATATGAGTGGCAGTCTGATATCTCACTGGCTTGTTATAAGATATGATGACACTAATTATGGTGTACAGCACATATGCACCTCTTAATGCACAACATATGTACACAGGTTGACAGAGTTGTGGCTGGAAGCACATACACAGGGCCAATATTGACATGTTGCTGTGATAACCTCATGCATTTACTGTTATATCCAGAAAAAGACGTGAATTCCGCTAAAGAACGCTCAGCAAAACAAAAAACAATGTAAATATTGGAAGAGCGTTGCACCACAAGTATTAGTATTTCATCTGAGTATTCAAAACTTGCTAAACAACCAAAATGGCGAAAAGATAGCTTCAAAACAACAGCTTCAATAACAGTGAATGATGAATGTTAACCAATCAAGTTAGTCCATTGGTACACACCTCCATAGCTTGAAGTTAAAACTCTTTATTTAAAACTCTTTGTTTAAAACAACATGACATTCATCATTCACTGTAGGTTGTTTCATTGGATGATACCAACTTTTAAACACTGAACCCAGCTTACCTACTTGGATCTGAAGAAGGCTTGAAAAAGCTGAAAGCGCTTGTCCATTGTTTACATCAGAAGGGTTCTTCACTTTTATGTTTGTATTTTTCTGTTTTTATGACATCCACATGTTTTAAAGCTGTGGAATTACAACGCCACTTGACTTTTACAACAGCAAAGCTCTATATTTCATATATTGTGGATTCAATATGGTAAAAGTCTGTTATTGAAGCTGTTGTTTTGAAGCTGTCTTTTCGTCATTTTGGTTGTTTAGCAAGTTTTGAATACTCAGATGAAATACTAATACTTGTGGTGCAACGCTCTTCCAATATTTACATTTACTGTTATGACAGGGTTTGTTGCAACATATATCCTATGAGGGATATGAAGTCAATAATTATCACGGCATTCACCATCTACAGACTGCAATCCTCACACTACCTTCTGCAGTTCACAGATAGATGCTCTGCGGGTAAAGCCACAACACACTGCCCAGTCTGCAGATGACCCAACAGATGGGGATTCCTCATAAACATAGAACTGACATGGCAGGTACTGAAACATGTAGGATAGCCATATCCACACACACACTGTTAAACCAACATTACTCCAAATGCAGTATAGCAGCACTTACAGTCTGTAGTCAGGTCAGGCACATCTCCCTTCTCTGTGTTGCCCTGTTTCCACAGTGTATGTTGTTAGAGGTAAATCCCCAATCCATCTGAGATGCTGTTTGCCAAACAACAGATCTAGTTCCTGCTCACAGTGAATGGAAAGGGCCAACATCAACATGTTCCTAGATATTGTAGTGTGTTGCCAGGCAATTGGCTATGGGAATGTTACCACAGCTGTTCCACATGCAATCAGCAAGGTGAGGGCTGCAATTCGTGTAGAGGCCATCAGCTGATCATGAGCATCACTTAAAATACACATGCTGCTGCCTAAGCATAGCAGGTGTAGGTCTCCACATCCACCAGAGAGGGAGTGAGAGAGGCAGACAGAGGCAAAGACAAGTCAGGGAGGGGTGGGAGAGTAAAACATAAGCATGATTGTGTCACACACCTACCAGCACAAGGTATCAAACCCCTGATGACTATGTAGTGCTATCACAGTTCTATGCAGTTATTGGATGCACCACATAGGTTACCTGCTGTGAAGTCCTCAGAACATATATGTGATGGTGAGTGACATCTGCAACAGGGATATGGTAGCTATATGGTAGGTGATGTGCACGTGCCTGTCCACATGAACAGGTGCCAGCGTCAAGACAGCCACACTCTCACAGGGAAGCACACACACTGACACACTTGGCAGGGCCAGGATTACAACTCATCACTAGTGAGACTGCCACAACACATTACTGTGCAGGTATCACATGCACCACACGGGTCATATGGAGGTTATATGGGCAAAGGGTATGGAGAGGTGTCTGACATCAGACAGCATGCTTCAGTATGCTAATGGGGGTTGAAGTGAGTGTGGATGTGATCATATACATAATACAACTCACACGCTAACACACAGGGTGCCAGTAATTACATGCATGGGTGCATTCCTGCATGGGTGTGTGGTGGTCGACTGTGCCAGTCAGCTATACAAGGCTAGGTGATGGGTATACCTTGGCATCAGGCCACATGACAATGGTCTGTATTTTGGCTCAGGGCTGTAGTTTCTGCATTTGCCCAAACAGGTGGGTGTTGTATCCCCCATCCGGTCACCTGGGTGACTATTGTGTATGGCCAATGCTGTGCATCGCTTGCTATGCATGTGTTCCTTATTCCATGACACGGACAGTATCTGGGATGTGCACACCTCCCATATGTATGTACAGTGACATGTGGAACTGTACCTGGGGTGTCTGACCCATGTTGTGTACACAAATTATCATCAGATGTGCCTGTCTTGGCCACCTGTGGTGGGAACTGGTAATGGACAGTAGGTTTACCCTGCACCTACATAGATTGCATACTAATGGCATTCCCTGGTGTCTGTGGCATCTGTCCATACAGGGCATGTTGTCAGGCATGGTATGTCCTTTGTGTGTCACATGTGATGGCACCACAGGTGTTGCAGGTGTCCATTGGGGAACATTGGGAAGGTGCACTGTCTGTATGTAGGTGCCTATTGGACAGATGGACAGGGTGCCATGCCCTCTGTAGCCCACTGCAATCACTCCATAGTTACTATCAGTGGCCAATATGCAGTGTACTGCCCATATATTGGCTGTTGCCTAGGCATGTGTGTGTGTGCATGAGACATGGGTTGAGAGTGTGCTCTGGGTACTGCTGGGGTTACTAAGTGTAATTGCCTGGCCTTGATGTCACATGTATGGGTATGGTTTTGCACCCCAGCCTCTCAGCTATTTCACATCAGTTATCCCTGTATGGTGGACATTGTGATATATACTAGGCCCACCATATAAGAAATTTGCAAAACCCACTCCACATTGGGCCCAGGTGTCACACACTCACACCCACCTCCACACAGGATACAAGTTACAAACCCACACACACACCTGTCGTGTCAGGCAGAACCCTTTCCTAACTAGTTTATTACACTACAGCACTACTCAGTTATAGTATGCACCATGGAGATTACTGGAGTACCCATTCGCCAAAGGTGTATATCTCATTGGATGACATCAGCAGGATTGCCAAAGTAGGACATTTGAATTGTAGTGAGTGTGACTAGCCTAAAATGCATTGCTCCCTACACATACAGTGACATGTGCACAAAGCATCCACAACCAACATGTGTGGGTATCAAACCCTTAACAGATGTCTATATCACACTACAGCATGCAGCTGTTATAGGACGCACCACAGGGGATTACTGGAAATCTCATTCCCCAAAGGTGTATTTCACAATGAATGAAATCAGCAAGATTGGCAAAGTTGGACATTTGAAATGTACTGAGTGTGACTAGCCCCTAATGCATTGCTTCCTACACAGTCTTTGAAACACACACAAAACATCCAGACCTGCCATGGATGGGAATAGAACCCTACCAGGGGTTCTAAATCACACTACAGCAGTACACTATTATAGTACACTCTATGGACATTACTGGACTACAACCTTCCCAGAGGTGTATTTCTAGGTGGATGACATCAGCAGCCTTGCCAAAGTTGAGAATTTGACTTGTAGGGTGTGTGACTACCCTAAAAAGCATTGTTTCCTTCACAGGCAGACATACAAACAAACTTGCCATATCTGGGATTAGAATACCTACCTCACTACTTTATTACACTACAGCAATACACAGTTACAGGACATGCTACAGAAATTACTGGGCTACAACCTTCCCGGAGGTGTATTTCTAGGTGGATGACATCAGCAGCCTTGCCAAAGTTGAGCATTTGACTTGTAGGGAGTGTGACTACCGTAAAAAGCATTGCTCCCTACACATACAAACACACACACACTTGCTATGTCTGGGATTAGAACACCTACCTAATTACTTTATCACACTACAGCAGTACACAGTTACAGGACACACTACAGAGATTACTGGGCAATGACTTTCCCAGAGGTGTAATTCTAGGTGGGTGACATCAGCAGCATTGCCAAAGTTGAGCATTTGAATTGTAGGGAGCGTGACTACCCTAAAAAGCATTGCTCTCTATACAGACAGACACACAAACACAGTTGCCAAGACTGGGGTTAAAACACCTACCTAACTACTTTATCATACTACAGCAGTACACAGTTACAGTACACACTACGGAGATTACTGGGCTACAACCTTCCCAGAAGTGTATTTCTAGGTGGATGACATCAGCAGCCTTCCCTAAGTAGAGCATTTAAATTGTAGGAGGTGTGACTACCCTAAAAAGCATTGCTGTCTACACAGACAGACACACACAATTGCCAAGGCTGGGGATAGAACTCCTACCTAACTAGTTTATCACAATACAGCAGTACACACTTATGGGACACACCACAGAGATTACTGGGCTACAATTCTCCCAAATGTGTATTTCACAGTGGATGACCTCAGTATGCTTGTCATAGTGGGACTCTGGGGAGGGCAGTGTGTGCGCATGGGCCATAGCCCATTCATCTTGGGGTTGACAAGCCACATGCAGGCACAACCTGGGTCATATTTCACAGGTACGTGTATGCAGCTGCTGGATGACTACTTCCTTGTACAGTCATGTTGCACAGCTGGCACGTGCACCACATACTCTGTAATGTTGACAGATACCGGTGGCTAGTATCTTCAGTGGGTAACATCTGGCCCTCATATGGTTGTGGTTGTGGCCCTTTGGCTGTGTGCTGGGTGGGACAGGCCTGAATAACTCCTTGTCACAGTCACCCTCTTCCACACATCTATGTACGTCTACCTTTGGCTTATTATAGTGTATTGTCCTTAGATATATGTCTGTATTCCTGTCCACTGTGTGTGCAAAGTATGTGTGTTGCATACTGACGAGTTTCTGCACTAACATCTGCAACTGCCAGTTATGTCTGGTCCACTGGTGTTTGCAGACAGGGCCTTCATGTGTTTGTGTGTGAGCATGCCCAGTATGACCTTTCATTGTGTTGTTGACTGACATTGCCTTCATGTCTCTAAGTGTGTGAGCATGCCCAGTATGGTTGTCTGTATTGAATGTGTGGATTGAGTCCAGGTAGTTTGTACTGCAGTGCTGACTTTTATGTTGTACACCTACAGGTTGCATACTGTCTCTGAAGTGTATCCATTGATCATTTGACATTGACTGTTACTACATTTCTGCATAGCTGGGGGCACACCTGACTATTGATACACAGGATTGGGGGTGGCGCATCTGAGTGTTACTACATTTCAAAGTAGGATGGGGGACATACCTGACTATTTCTACATTTCTACACAGGATTCGGGGGCACGCCTGACTGTTACTACATGTCTACGTAAGGGTGGGGGGCACATCTAACTATTTCTACATTTCTACACAGGATGGGGGGCACACCTGACTGTGACTAAATTTCTACATAGGATGGGGGGGGGGCACACCTGACAAGTGTACATATTTGTTAGGACTGTACTGGTATGTTGACTACTCCATTTCATTCTGTAGGCTTACCCGTCATGCTGACTACAAGCATACCATTGCACTACAGAGCTTAGCTTTTAATTACCTACAAATTAGTTTCTGACTTCCTACCCTTCAGAATTGACATCCCACTGCCTGACCTGCTGTAGTCTGTCTGTGTAGGCCTGGGGGGGGGGGGTACCCATAGGCCTCATTCAGAAGCCATAGCACAGCTTTTATTTGTGTTTGTCTACTCCTGTCCTGCTGGCTGTGACTGCTGTTGGGTATGTGGACCCCCCTGCCTGGCATGTGTGAGTCACTTACCTTGTGGGTGTCTCAGTATTGAGGGTGGTGCTGTAGGGCTGCCTATGTCGGATTCTCATAGTACACTCCCTACAGATGGTTAAGCACAGGTAGTGTAATGTTTGGCATCCCTTTTACTGTATGTGAGAGTCAAAGAGAGGTGTTATTCCCTGGGTCCCTCCTGTGCTAGTGTATGTGCTATGCATTGCCTCATTGCCAAGGCTAGGGCATACTGGGCATGCCTCCTTCTGCCTACTGGGGCAGGCTCAGGTTGTTCATCTTCCGAGTCACTCTGTGCCTGTGCAGGCCTTGGCAATGGTGGGGGGTTACTTGGCCCTGCCCCATTCTGTTCCTGCTGCAGCTGTTTCCACAGGATCATATTGTGTAGCATGGCACATACAAGGACAATTTGGGTACATGTAGTTGGTGAGTACTGCAAGGCTCCACTGGATGTGTCCAGGCGCTGGAACCATGACTTGAGCATCCCAAACACATGCTCTACTATAATTCTGGTTTGTGTGTGTGCCTCATTATGGAGTTCTTGTTCAGGTGTGTGTGCATTTCTGTTGGGTGTCATCAGCCACGGCTCCAGTGCGTATCCAGCATCCCCCACTAGTTGACTGTCTGGGATGTCCCCATTGGCAAATCTCTGGTACAGCTATATCAGATGCCAGATGTGTGAATCGTGATAGCTTCCAGGGAAGCTAGCACACACATTCATTATTATGCCCTGGGCATTGCACACAACCTGGCAGTTGATGGAGGGGAAGCCCTTGCAGTTGATGTAGACCCTACCCCGCTCAATGGGTGGTGCTTTGATGAGTATGTACGTGCAGTCTATAGCATCCACTACCACAGGGTATTCTGCTATTTGGTGAAACAGTTGCATATTGCTGGCCAATGCCTCATGGGTGTTGGGGAAATATATGTGCTTACCATGTGCTGACACGGCATCCAGGAACTGGTTTAGTACCCTGGTTGCTGATGCCTGTGAAATCCCCATCATATCCCCAGTTGGCCTTTGGAAGGTACTGCAGCTAGTATTTGTGGGCCTACACATACCTTGGTATCCACTGGGATGGGATCCCCTCTGTTAGTTCTGTGTGTGAGGCGTGGCCGGCCCAGCTCAACAATTTGCTGTAGGAGGTCCCTGTCCACCCTACAGTGCTCCACTATCTCTAGCTCATGTAGCCCCTGGTAGATTACCCTGGGTCTGTACACTCTTCTCCGTCTCCTCACTGTGGGTTGGTCGACAGCATTCACATCCTCACCACCCTCAGCCTCTTCCACAAGTTGTTGTATGATTGCTATTGCAGCCCTGATCATTTTGCTGTTGTGAGTGTTAAAAGTTCCCAGCTTGTTTACACCAGTGGTGTAGATTGTAGAAAAAACAGAGGGGAAGGTGTTAGCATAGTTTATAGTAGTGTTCTGGGCTGGACTGGTCTGCTGCCTGTGTAATTGGCTGATTCTGATACATTTCCCCTGCTGGCTAAGGTAGTTCTCCTTGATTACCGTCCAACTGCTGTTTTCCCTTCCCATTGCCTTCCTGTTTATGCCTGTGTGCGCGCTGTGCAAACACAATGTTCAAATGTGCACGCTGCTTTTATTTCCTGGTTTACCTTATTTTTTTCTTTCTGTAAAACCTGGTGCGCGGTGCGCACACCCACTTAGGCTCTGTAATGACTGCTAGGCAAGTTTAGACACACCCCCTAGCTTAGCTCTGCTAAGCTAAGAGCAAACCCGAGCCACAGGGCTCCAATCTGCTTACAGTATGCCTGACACCCCCCATGATGTGATCTAACCCGTAGGCTTGCACCAAGCTATTCCTACTCTTACACTGTTGGGACATGACTCACATGCTGGGGAAAACTGGGATTCACTATCCTTTCCCTCATTTGCATAGGATTGCCTGCTAATGCATAGTTACATGTCTCACACTGAGCCTTTCCTCTTAGCAACCACTACTCACTGGCCAGGTTGTCTTCTGCCTGCCATTGACTTGCATGGCAGAATAGTGATTTTAGTTAGACTGCTTATTTTAGGTTTATTTTATTATTTCCCCCCGATCCCATTTGCACGCTGCTGCCCTGTGCTTAAACAGCCGAGATCGGCTAAAAAAAAATAAAAGTTGATTTTTGTATTTTTTGTTGTTTGCAATACCAATGGCCTTATACTTGGCCATTGGCATGCTTACTACATGATATGCAGCCTTTATATGGGGCTGTCACAGCTCCATTTTGGATTTTGCAGAAATGTACTCAGTTACTGAGTACATTTCTGCAGATAGCACTAGTCTTGCACGAACTGTTGCAAGCTTCCTGGATTGCAAAATCACCTCATTCGCATAGATTTCTCCTGCAAATGGGGAGATTTGCATACCAGGGCTTAGTCTGTGCAGGATTAGTGCAGGAATGCTCATGCACGCCCCTGCAGACTGTTCCTGGATCGCACGGCAGACATATTGCCTGCTTGAGCTCCATGCAAGCTTTTGAGAATCTGGGGATGGTCTCGGCCATATGTGGTTCGAACTTATAACATTTGATCTACTGAAGGGGACCCATATATATATATATATATATATATATATATATATATATATATATATATATCTGAAAAATTATAGTTATAAAAAGAGTTGAAATACAAAAGTTATTCAGCACACACTACTCTTCACAGTGGGGATGTTAATATATCAGAAAATTATAATAATAATTTTATATTTATCAAGTAATTAGATAATATATATGTTTACTTATAATTATGCAAACAAGTATTAATATCTCTGAAACCACTATAGATAGACCTCAACTATCAGTGTGACTTGTGTTTGGGCAGATATGATCTTCATTTGGCTGGATCACAAAATGCTTTATTAATATTTCTTTGTCATTTGGGACTATGGGTCAGACTTGCTTTCAGTGTAAAAGACCACTTACATTGAGAAGAGGTCATTTGGAATCTTTTCCCTGTATAAGCCTATTTATAGATAAACCTCAGACTAAAGTAAGTCATTTACAGTGAGAAAAGGTCTATCAGAATAAGGGCAGACTTGCACTGAGAGCAATTCTTTTAGAATCTGTCCCTTTGTCACTCCTGGCTCAGCCACTTTTTGTTTATTTTATTGTTTTTGGATTTCATTTTGTTGTCATTTTTGATTCCTCAGTTTCATATTTAGTTATAAGCATTAGTTATACTTATTTACATTTAAGTAGATTTTCATTCTTTTTCAAGTTTTAGTTTAGTTTTATGTTTTACACATGCACATACACACACACACACACACACATATATATATATATATATATATATATATATATATATATATAGTTTTAACATTTGTTAACTGGGAAAGTCTGCCTTGGAATGGAGCCAATTTTCAGTGGAGGCCTAGGGAGAAACTCTCCAGATGCATGTCTTTGAATGAGGGAGGAAACCAGAATTCCCAGAGTAAACCCACATGAATCCAAAGAGGACATGCAGACTCCACACAGAAGGCATTCCAGCCAAGAATCGAACTGGAGAACCTCTTGCTGTGAGGTGACAATGTTACCACTGCACCACTGCGCCATCCATCTCTATTATATCTATTTTCATTTTTTTATTTGCATATCTTTTTTAATTTTCATTGTTTCTTTTATTTCTTGTCATTTGTAATTTTATTATTATATTTATTTGTATTTCTGTTTATATTGTTTTCCTATGTATTAGTTCAGTTTTATGAGTTTTATTTATTTTTATGTTTAATTTTGGTATTTTGTTCATTTTTCTATTGGTTAACGTACTGCTAAGGCTATTTGTTACTGTGATTGTTTTTATTTTTACTTTTTATTTTTCTGTTTATATTTGCTTTTATACTACTGTTACACTTTTTAGGAGGCTAGGTTTTTTAATTCAATTTGATAAAGCTTTTTGTGTGAAATAGCCTTTCTTCTCTGCAAATTAATATTCCTATTTTTCATAAACTCTGTTATTTATTTATCTATGATTTAGGAATTGTACCCTGTTGACTATTGCAGACTACTTTATGTTTATTTGTACCCGCCTTGAGCAATACACACATTTGCAAACACACCTCCCCCTTCAAATCTTTTGATTCTGCTTTTCTTCTTTGGTTTCTATCTGTGGATCTTTTGGCTAATTAAACAATTTCACTTACATTTTGATGACAGCTAAATGACAAATTTAGTTAAAGGAAAGTACTTTGCTACATATTCTTCCGTTTCTTGGAGTCATTCTCTGGTTTACTTACTGGTTTTAATTGCTGGTTTGTTTGACTTTTGTTTATTTTTATTTGAGATTATTTTCTTATATTCTAGTTTGCACCTATTTTATGGTTCTTCATAGTTTTGAATTTTCTCTCTAGAGAGTTTTATCTGACTTTTGTAGTTTTACTACTGGATATTTTTGGTGGTATATAGGCTTCATTATTACTTCTGATCTGATTTCTTATATGCTTTCTACCTGGCTTCTATTTTTTGTTACATATCTTTGAGCTTATTTTTATTTTCATTTTATTTTTTCTACTTTTGCACTAGTTGTATAGTAGTGTGTTGGAGTTTTGATTTTTCACTTGCACTCTGGCTAGCTTTCTGGGACAGGCCTAGGCTTTCTGTCTGATTTTTTACTGTTTATTTTTATTACGTTTTATTTTATTTTTGTTGTCTTTTTTATCACATTCTTTGGGTTGGAGTTTTTTACTTCTTTAATTTATGTTTTTGGATTCTGAGGACAGTAGCTACTTGTCTTGTTGGATGGGGTCATTGATCTACATTTTTGAGCACAGAGTTGTTTATAATATATATATATATATATATATATATATATATATATATATTTTTTTTTTTTTTTTTTACTTTTTTATTATTTTATTTTTCTAGTTTCAAGTGTGTGTTTTAGCTCTGTGCTCTTTGGGCTTGTTCCCTTTTCTTGTTGTATAACCCAGCAACATACTACTATACTGAGAACCAAAAATAAAAACCTTGTAACAAAAACAGCACTCGATGACGGTGCATTGGATTTTATTCGTTTCCAGGTTGAACAGTGTGGATTCTTCTAGCAGTGCTTTTGAATTACTTCTTGTACTGTTACTTCTATTTAGAAGTCCGCCACCTTAGATACATTTGTGGCACCTACCCTGTCATCGAATACTACTATACTGGACATGCTAACTAGCTATGCATGTTTCCTCAATCATGAAGATTCATTTTTTTTCACTGAGGTTTATGTTATAACTAGACATGTAAGATGGTACCTAAGGCTCATTTTAATGTTGTATTTTAGTTACTTTTGAATATTCTATGTGGTTTGCCTATCTTGAGTCCCCCATACTCTTAACTCATGTTTATGGATATTTTTCTATCTTGATTTATGTATAAGTATATATTTCCCATGGATAAAGCTGTTTTTGAAAAGATAATCTCATGAAGTCCAGTTAGTGGTTTAAAGTGCTTATCAAATAAGAATAAAACTTGAATTCTTTCCTTGACTAATTTTGACTGAATTTTTTGTTTTCATTATTTTAAAACTTATTAATGGGCTTTGAAGTTTTGAAATGCTTTTAACTGTTTCTAAATGTTGGATTATAGTTTACTGGACTGATTTTATAACAAAGAAAGAAGTGAAGGCAGCCTGTTACTCTTACACTTGGGTCAGCTATTCTCCTTGCATCTCTGATTGTACTTACATACATGTTCATTGTCTGGCTAAAATTTTAGATGTGCAAATGGGTCCTGGACAGTGGACTTACCAGAAACACTGGTGATCTTCTTCCTTTGGTTCACCTAATTATCTTGGTAACTTAATCTCCATGTTGTTAATTAACTACCACTGTCACCATCAGAGTTGAGAACATAGTCAGCCTGAGTCCTTTCTATGACCAGCCTATAAGTACTTGGAATGCTGAGGTAGTGTATCAACTGCCTGATGTTTGTCAGCAACTGTATGCTTCTATGAATTACTAAAATCACTTGGGAGAGGTGTAAATATTTACTGAGGATGGGGAAAAAAAGTCTCTCACTACCTCTATTCATTTTTTAAAAGCATGCCACCACCTCAGAACAAACCAATACAAAGCCCACTTATGCTGAGGTTTTAAAGGAAGCATTTCCTAAGGCTCCTAGATGGTGTACTGAAAAGGCTGAGCAATGCATGCACACTTCCTTATCAGTATGTAGACATTCTCTCTCTCTCCATCCACCCACTATCTGGATAGCTCACCCTGTCTAAGAGCTTATGTTAATAAGGTCTTCACAGTTTCTAGCTATACAGCAGTTTTCTAGTTACTGGTGGCTCTGCTATCAGGCACACTGAAGCTCTTCTCAATAGGTTGAATAAGAACAGGCTTAATGTTAGCTATCTCCATGGTGCCCGGATTTATGAAATGACAAGAACCCTTACATCTCTCCAGTTCCCCAAATTTTCAGATGCCCGCATTGGATTGACTTGACCATAGGCACTTTTCACTTGGGGATATACAAATCTATATAATCAAGCTCTCCATACATGTATACATGGCAGGAAATGCACTTATCTTGAGTAATAGCCTGCCATCTCCAAGTATGTTGTCGCATTTCAAAGACAGAATAATTGATGTAACAATCAGCTTATTAACTAGTGTCATTCTGGGGGGATTCAGTATGTGTCATGTGGTAGGTAGTGGTTATCAGGCTGGTCTGCTTGTCTGAGATGTCTTGAATCTCTCTTCTCAAGACTACTGCATACTGACCTTGAAAATATGCTGCTTCATTAGAGTCGTTAGAAAGAGTCTATCATCTGGGCATGCTAAAATAGGAAATTGTAATCTAGGTTACACAAAGAAGCTAAAACTCAACATTAGTAATCTAAATAAAAAAGTACCTAAAGTTGAAGCCTTCCTAAATCTTGAGACCATAAATATTTGTGCTGTTACTAATGTGTTTTTAGAGTACTACTAGCATTCCCTTGGTGCTTGGCTTTAGCACGTGTCAACTATTGGGACCATCTGGGAACTACAGAGGTGTATTCATATTCATCTGAAATATCTGTCTCATGACAGACCCAACAAGATACCAATTTAGATCTCCTAGAAATCCCAGTGACATGTAGTATGACCATCACATTATTGCCAATTATGGGTTACCATCAATGTTCCTTACTGACAATAGCATATACTTAAATCTGTCCGAATCTATAGCTCTGCAACCCAATATATGATCATTTAAGGCAACGTCAACTAGCAATGTCTCAATTAGAAAGTGTATACAATCAATAATAAATGCACACAGTGGTTCATATCCTTTGTGAGCAATTTCCTGTACAAAATTGTCCTCTTCTCCAGGAAAGGCATGAATAATTTTGAACTTGCCCTTACAAATATTGCCACAGCCTGTGTCCCACCACGCATAGCCTTCTTCCCAGTTAAGTCTCACCACCAGGTTGTTGTTATCTACTGACATAGCTCCACCATGCAAATGAAGGCATTTAATTACAACCTTGGAAAATTCAAAAGTGCATCCACCCCCTCTCTGGATGTGTAAGCTTTAAACAAGCTGCAGCAGAAGCTGCTTCAGTATTTTACGCTCCTCTGAAAATATTAATTTTTTTTGGTTATAGAAGATTTCATCTGTCAAAAATATTTGATAAACTGAAAAGTAAATCTCTATGGTGAAATTCTTGCATAACAAATTTTACAGTAAGATGAAAACACTGTTACTATGTATAATGAATTAACCTCCCCCGTCATAAAAATGATCTAAAACTGGAAGGAAAAATCTCAAATGCTGCATTAGAAACTGTAAAGCAAACTATGAATTAAAATTTCTCACACTGTCCAAGGGCAATTTTGAGGCCTTTTTGACTCTATAGGAAATTTAGAAGCAATATCTGGTGCTGCACCAAACTCCTTTCCAATGACAGAAACTATTCTAATCCAGAAACCATTGCTAGTATCCTAGACGGCAAATTTATTTGAATTTTGCTTACCCATGTATCCCTCTATTCATTTCATTGCTATTAAAAAATAACCCTTCTACTCATAATCACCTTAGATCAACACTATCAAAAAAAAAATGCCAGCTGTATAGGCCCAAACGACACACCTGACTGACTCCTTTACAGTTGAAAACATGAACTTTGTTCAACCTCTCCTGAATCTATTGAGCCTTAGCCACCCCACTCATTACATACCAGATGTCTGAAGATCTAGCACAGGAGTATTACTATAACTTTGATACCCTTACTACAGATCCTGGGAATTGTAGACTCATTATTCTCACCAGTACCATTTGTAAAGCCATGGAATTTATCATAGCCAAACATAAATAATAAAATAGATAATGTATAATCAATTGAATTTAATCAGTCTGGTTTTCTGAAAGGTAGATCCTGGTTATTCAATATAGTCCACTTTTTTGAAAGTGTTACTGAAGTGATGGACAAGTTCCAATCTGTCCACACTACCTACTGGAACTGGCAAAGGCCTTTGATATATATCCCCTTGCTGGTACTACTGACATTAACCCCTACAGCATCTGCTGGATAGCCAATTTGCTCACCAACAGAACTTACACAGTTGGGTGCTGATGGTACCTTTTCTACATAAACAAAATGTCAAAGGTTTTGACACATAGGACTCAATCCTGGGCCCCTACGTTTTGATATCTAATTTAATAATGTTAAGACACACATCAAAGTCCTATGGCAATATTGACTTTGCTGCTGATTATGCCTTCACATGGCACATTGAACATGATCTCAGATATAGTGTAATGGCATTTGGGAAACATGACTATCCAAATGTATACCATATAAATGGCACGTCCCTTAATATCAACAATCATTAGAATTTCAGGTGCATTCGTCAATAACAAGGTATGTATCAGTCATTCTTAGGAAATCATTCTACTTCATCCAGCTATTTGGCAAAAGAATATCCTCTAGATTTAGGGAAGCCATAATTCTCCCATATTCTTCCCTTAGGCTCATCTCATAATACAGCGCCCTCTTCAACAAGTACCTCTCCAAACACTTTGACCAACTTGAATGTTCCCAGTGATTCCTTACTAAAAAGATCAGAACTAAGCTCTTTAAGCTAACTAGATAGACTAGAAGCCCAATTATTTTAGTACATTTAATACAGGCTTCTGTGTGATGACCATTGCCTTCCATGCTTTGAAAGACCCTGCTCAACTAGACCTTTTTCACCTTCAGCAAAATGTTAATACTACAAATACCCTGCTCCAAAGATTTTGGTCTTCATCATAGCATAAATAGAACCCACTTTTATGACATCTATCTTACTCAAAGTATTCCCTGGCTATGCAATATACTTCCCTTCCATGTCAAGCAAAGCAATACACTAGCAAGCCTTAAAACTGGCTGGGTATTTGAAAATTCACTCACTGGGTATGCAGTTTGACTCACCTTGATGTGGGAAGCTATGTTTGCAGGTTTGCTGGGGTGCATTGGCTGGGCTTCTCAATAGTCACCAAGACTGCTTACCTAGTAATAACTTATGAAATAATGAACCTATGAAGGAATGGACATATGTAGAGACACAGAAATAAGGCCAATTACAAAGGAAGGAAGGCAGTGACTCTTACTAAGATGGAGTTAAACGAATGAAAATAAAGAGACCAGTTCAAGGATCCACAAAAGTCTATGCTGCAGCAGTATAATGAAGTATAGTTCAGGATCAATCCATTAATAGTTTTAAAATCCAGAAGGAGACCACACTAAGCAGTCTAAGCTTTGATGATACAATAATGGTAACACATAGGAAGAAAATGGGAGATCCAATTGTGAAGAATAATACACAGGAAGTACTTCAGTTACTGTCACTGTATCTGCATAGTAGTACGCATGTCATTTGAAATGTTTTGCACCTTTTTACACTGAATGACAGCCCAATATGCAAGCAGACAGAACATTAAAATACTAAAATGTGAAATCGAGTTGTCTTTTGCATGAGTGGACTTTCAGGTCAACTTAGATGTTTTTAGTCCCATTTGAACATCCCATCCTTTTTATTGTCAGGCAGTCAGGAGAAGTTTTATAATAAGGAAAGAATGCAGACAATGTATAGTCTTTAGGTATAACTAAGGCATTGCCAATAATAAACAATAGCAACATACATCATTCATAATGGGTATAGGGAACACCCCTCTCAGTGTTCATGAAGATAATCGTAATGACGTAATCTGGTCTAGGAAGTATGTTCTTTTTCTTTTGTACTAACTTGCGGTAGAAATAAATATGCTGTGGAACTAGGTAAACTGATCTGTAGACAATTAAAATAATTTAATATATTTGAAACTGCTTGTATCAGTAGTAGTTTAGGAATTTTGATTTGCAGATTTTTTTTTTCTTACAAAGCCCTGTCTGTTCAAAGAGGGAGAGAAGGAGGGGGTAACAAAATACAGCAAGACAAGGAAAGGTAATACAGGACCCATTCAGGCATATACATTATTTTTCTTATTAGCAACACTTAACATTATGATTATAAACAAGAGGTTTTAAAATAAGGCTATCAGTAAAGATTAAATTTACTATAGATTAATACTGCAACTTGGCATTTACATAAGCATGGAATATTAGTCTAAACCACTGGGAAACCTTCATTTCATAACTGTTGACTACAACCCCAAATCCCTTTATTTGCCAGATAGAACTTAAGTAAAATAAAGCATTCACAGAAAACAGTAGAAAACCTTATTCATAAAAAGGAAACCTAGGTTGAGCCATCAGGAGTCAGATCCATTCATAAAAAGGAAACCTAGGTTGAGCCATCAGGAGTCAGATCCATATGTGAATATAAATGCAGTCTAGCCCATAGTGATCCATGTTTTTTATTACTTATTTATTTATTTTTACTAACTCGATCATTATTGAACTAGTCTACAGTAAAAAATAATGAAACAACTGGCACTGCAGTGTAACTTTAGGCAGAGCAAATTGCTTCCAGTTCTTGGTAATACACTTACATGCTCTAAAACAGACATGCCTGGACTCACAGGATTTTATTTGGGAGTGGTACCTCATATGGCCTCATAAAAGTGGAGAAATGAATCTCTTAATACCAAATTATCTGCACCATTTTTTTACCTCAACCTAAACGTTCATGAATTTATGACAAGCCACATGTATGTGTTTTATATCCCCACATCTATGCACCTCCAATACTGCTGGTCAGAGGTTCAATGAAAAATTCAGCTAAGAAAGAATGTGCACAGAATATGCAAAGCAAACAGCTGCAGTGAAGGATAGAAGGTGGACTGACGATAATCAATATCATTTGGCCTAAGCCATTAAAGCCACCTCCATCCCACCCTTGGACAGAAGAAGAAAAATAATGCATTGAGTGAAGTCTGTCAGGATTCCCCTTTAACACAGAAGAGTGCAATCTAGCCTGACTTGTTACATACAACATTAAGGAAGATCCCTCTTTTATTATTGAAGATGTCACCAAACCCATTCTGGTGCACTTCTCAATCAAAAACAGCAGAGTCGTGCAAATTTGTCTAACTCAACCAGTTCTCTTTGCTCATCTCAAAATTCTAGATAACTTGAGAAAAGGGTAAAATGTTTCTGTCCTCTACAATTTGCATGCACTTCATATTTATCCTTGACCATAACCTCTACTGCTTCCTAAAAAAAATGACCTAATTCAATGAGAAAAGGCAAGTGCTGCCTCTGCATCTGCTTTTTGGACAAGTGATATCTAGCACTAAACAATATAAATCTAATCACTGCTTTCTGAGAAAAGGATCTCCAGATATTAGTAGATGAAGGCCCTGGGCAGGTCAGTAGGCACAGAGAGTTCTTACTTGTACATATCCTGCAATAATTCTACCAGTGTTTCTTTATTTCTACTGAAGTCAATAACAGTCCATTCATAAAGCTTCTTAGGGGCTTCACAGTCTGGATGCCACCACAAAAATAAACAGATGAGATGCCAAAAGATTTGCACTGAGATTCAAACACTGAACACTATCTGTCAGCTTACCCTTAAGTTATCCTAGTGACATCCAGGTAATCCCAGATACTGGAATAAAATTAAATTATATAGAAAAAGAACTATGCAAATTCGATCCAAAGCACTGGGAGGAGATGGAATTAGTAACAATGACCTGAGAACACTTCAGCAAGAACTTACAGTACCATTATATCTATTATTCACTAGGTCATATAAATATGGGGAGATTCCTCAAGATTGGTGACATGCGCTTATTAAACCTGTCTTTAAGGGAAAGGGGGTAGGACAAACCCAGAGTCATATAGACCCTTAAGTCTACTTTCATGTTGTGGAAAAATAATGAAGAAGGTATTTTTGGATAAGTTATTGTCAGAACTGGATAGGTTGGGACTTGAAATCATATATCAGCATAGATATGTTGAAAACAGATCTATTACCACCTGTAACATGATGTTCTGTAACAATATAATAGCAGCTATGAATGAAACATTGTGCTGTGATGTCATTTATATAGATTTAACTTCAGCATCTTCATCACCTCTAGCTTCCTCAACTGTTCTGCCATTGTTGCCCAGGTTTCTGTACAAAACAGAATTACTGTTCACACCTCTGTTTTGTACACCTTACTTTTTAGCTTCTTTCTGTCTTATATTCTGTCTCAGTTTTCAGCTTCTTCTGATTTTTTCTATTTGCTGCCATGGCAACTATTTTGTCTGTATGCAGTCCCACTCCATGTGCTTTCAATTTTCAATTACATTCCCCTATCATTCACTGCACATCCTGTTCAAGGTTTGCTTGTAATGCCACATTGCCTGCATACATCAACTTTGTAGATCACTCCTGTCCAACCACTTTTGTGATGTAGTCCATCACCAGTATAAACAGCAGTGGGCTCTGAGCTGAACCATGATGCACCTCGTCTCCCACTGGCCTTCTGTTAGTCCAAACACTGGCCAGACTTATATCACTGGGTCCTTGTACATAGCCTGTAGTAATTCCATCAATGTTTTTGGGACTTCAAACCATCGCAAGACTGCCCAAATCATCTTTAGTGCGACCTTGTCATATGCATTCTCCATGGCTAGTAAAGTCTGTTGGACTCTTGACTCATCTCTAGCTTTTTCAGTTATATCTACCTCTAGCTTTTTCCGCACTATCTGTCTGACTGCAAATATCAGGTTGCTTGTGTTGTATTCTGATCTGAATCCAAACTGCCTTTCTTCCATCTAAATTTCTACTGTCTGCATATTCATTTATCAGTCCCCTCTCCAGCATTTCCTTACAGTCTAACAGATGATTGATTCCTCTATATTGCTGACACTTGTGAATTTCCCCTGTACTCTTGTACACTCTGACTAGAATGCTTATTCTCCAATCAACTGAGATATAACTTTCTCTCCATACTGCTGAGTTCCCTCAGAAGCCACTTTTATACTAACTCACCCAACATCTTGATCATATCTGCTGTGACCTCATCTGAACCGGCTGCTTACCCTGAATTCATCTTCTTAATGCTTTTCTTGCTTCTTCTAGGGGAGGCTCTTATTCCTCTTTCATCATAGGATGTGCAAAGGGCAGTAAACCTTCTGAACTGTTTTCTTCATTCAAAAGCTGCTGAAAGTATTACATCCTGTGGACTGTTGAACAGGCTGTTTTATGGCATTCCTTATGAATGGTGTCGGATGATTATCTTATTATCTTTCTGTCTTTGCCTTTCCACCTGATAGAGTTTCTTTGTGACATCCGCTGAGTTACTTTCAAGAAGCCTTTTTAACTATTGCAACTGCTCTTTTAGCCTCTTTGGTAGACAACCAATATTCCTTCTTACCCTAGCTCATCTCTCCTATCGCCCACATTTTCCTGCATTCTTTTTTTTTTTTCTTTCTTTTGATAACTTCTTGGACTCCTGCATTCTACCACCGGCTTTCCCTATGCACCTTATTTCCATTGCTGGCTTGGCTGCATATCTATTCTATGGTCTTCATAAGCATAATCTGCATTTTGCAAAGCTATACTGTTTTCAGTTACTGCCATTCTTATTCATCTCCAGTCTAAAGCACTAAGAATTTCTTGAAATCTTGTGTTTTCACTCCAGGCAACTACCAGGTCATTGGCCTAGTCTCTGTTGACCCTTAAGCCTTTTCTAACCACTGCTTGTACACACTAATGGTTTTTGTTGTGGCCCAGCTGTATAAAGGACAATGACTTTGGAATCTCCAATACTAACACAGTGCCTTTTCCTTACTAGGAGGAATTCTACCTGTGCTGTACATTGGCCACTCTTGTATGTGACCTTATGACTGCTACTCTTGCTAAACCATGTGTTAGCTACCATCAAGCCATTTGTAAAAGATAATTCTAGAATGTCTTCTTTTTTATTCCTGTTGCCCCGGCCATCTAGACCCAGGTAGTCTTTATATACTGTTGTGGATATCCTGATATGAGCATTCAGGTCCAACATTATAGGTTCTGTCAAACAACCAATTACCTACCCAACAAACTATGTACAGGTCAATGCTGAATTAGGAGAGTTTGTCAATATTGCTAGCATGGTGGAAAATGTCCAGTGAAGCAGTAAGGACTGTCCACCCCTTATTCTTAGTCTCAATAACCCTTTCAAATAACCTAACCAGGTCAGGCAAGCATAATCTGCATTTTGCAAAGCTAAACTGGTGTGCATCCAGAGATACAAGTTCACGTATATCATTGTTTATTAGTTCAACTATGATATGTTCCATAGGCTTGCAAATAGTAGTGAGACTAATAGACTTATAATTCCCAATGCCAGTAGATGGACCACATTTATGCAAGGGCACCACACCTGCCATTTGCCACACCTCAGGAAAATAACCTGGGGAGATGGTTGTGTTTTAAAGTTAATGGTGGGATTTTTCTATGTGGAATGTCATGCTCCATGGCAGTAATATTTTAAGTTTAGAAAAGTGTCAAAGGGCTTCATCTAAATTGATCTTAGAGTGAGGGTTTAGAGAAAATGGATGGTACAAAGGGTAGGTTATGTAGCAATTTGTCATCAGTTGTGGTAGTGAACTGTTTGTGAGTGTTTCTGAATTTCAAATTCATCCCTGGAACTTCAGTTTGTTGAATGCATTTATTTTGAAAGTTGTTGCAGGTGTATTCTCTTATCTGATACCTGTTCATGAAATTACTAGGAGGAATTCCTTGTCGTACACTAGCAGATGGTGAGAATGCTGCACTTAGGACTAAGATTCAGTCCTTTTCATCTAGAGCTTCATTCTGCAATGAAATAACTGGTGACATCACACAATGAATGACAAGTAACAAGCTGAGAGAGTGGTCTAGCTCCAGCTTTCTTCTTTCATTGTCTTTTTAATACAAAGTGAAACCTCTGAGTTAATAATATGAAGAATTACGATCAGGTGTTTTGTTATAATCCTTGTCATTACTTTGAGACAAGAATGTCAAGAAATTCACCTGGAAAGCAGAGTGAAGCAAAGCTTAAAAATATTCAAGTGCTAAGAACACATAAGTGATTTATGATCTGCCTCGATGTACTACTGGTTAAAGAAAAATAATGCTGGAGCTTTAAAAATATAACATGCATTACAGTGCTGCAAAAAGCAGTAATATGCATCATGCTGCCACACACACAAAAACTGTGGCAATTGAAAGTGTTTTACAGCTTTTGATCTGTCTAAGCATCTCACTGCTGTTCTCTGGTGGGTGCATAACACTACTGAAATGAGCTTAACAAAATGTTGTAAAGGACACTTCTTATTTTAGACAGGTGCTCACTAATGTCCTTTTCTCACACTTGAAGAATAATCATGGTGCCCCATTTACTTCAAATTACTATGGCAAGAGGGTATGAGCCTTCGCAATGCTGTGCTGTTTTAAATTAAATTTTATATTATGATTACATTTCTAATGTGATATATTAACAGCATTACATACTGGCTGCAATTCTCTTCATTTTTTGGCTTTCAGTTAACTCATTTTGGGTCAAAAGGATCATAAGAGTTACAAGACCACTGAACCATGAGGCCATTTCCACCTTGCCAATTCCCACACTTGGGCCTTGCCTCCCTTTCTAAGGAGGAACAAGCCAGTCATACTAGGGATGAATTTATAAATCCTCATCCAGCTCCTTTTTAAAGGCAGGCAATGTGTCATGACACTTAACTTGGACAGGAAGTTTGTTCCACTAAAGGAGTAGGTGCTGGGTGATAAATCTACCCCTCCACATTGTCTCGTTTATTTGTTGGAGTAGATTTACATCTCTGGCCCAAGTGTTAGTGTGTTTGATTTTTGAGGGTATAAGAGTTATTAGATTACCAAATCCTTTATGGCCCTTTAAGCAAGGCACAGATCGCCCCTAATAAGGGTATGTGATACAGAAAACAGGGCTTTCCAATTGCTTGATATGCTTAATATAGTACATCTCTAAGTGGGCATTGTACATGAGTCTAATCAGTATGGAGTTCAAGAGGATGAGGACTTCTTTTGATCCACAGGAAATATATTTTGCTATAAGTTGTGCAACGTAAAAAGATTTCATAACCACTACTGCACAATATGATGGTCAAATAAGAGGGAGCTATCCACCGGAATGCCTTGGTCTCTCACTAACTTCTTCTTTTGAAGTGGTCTGTTTAGGAATATGAGAACATAAGAACAACTTTAGGCAAGTGATTAAAAGGATCATAAAATGCCTAGCCATAATTACCTTTAAGTAGACACTTAACTCATTTAATTCTGAATAGTAGGACGCTAATTAACATCTTTGCTTCCTGAGTACTCCTCAGCCAGGACACCACTTGCTATTGGAGAGATTGTATCCATAACTCCTTACTAAAACACAGTTCATTAGATTTATATTTGATAAATTGTGTGAGTTAAAAAATGGAAAATGTATCTCTTTGGCAAACAACAGGCTGCACACTGGAGTTAGTATCAAAGGGCTGTCTGCAGATATTGATTTAAAAACTGTATACTGTTTGCAAAAAATACAAAATAAATAAGTAATAATAATAATACCAGTGTTACAAACAAAATATTAGATCTCTTGAAATGTGCAAGATACAAGATATCAGTGAAGGAAATGGTCGCCTGTACAAGAGCCTTACAATTATGAATGATCAGGGGATAGCATATTGCTGCTTTGAGATACTGACAGATCTGTGCAAATTATGCATATAATAATGTTATTATATTTGAAAACAATATTAATCTATAACACCATTATGTGATAGATGGCAAGTATTAGTGGCATCACTGCATGCCTTAATGTTTTTTATAAGATGGCACCATTAGTTCAACTGTTAGTTGCACAGCTTTTATGAGATTAACGCACTTATGAAAACATTGGTAAAACTCATAGCTGCTTTACCAAAAGAGCACTTGTTATCTCTCAATGTCTTTTCATTACCCGCTATGTTTTGTCATTAAAACCCATTGCATGAATACACCACTCCCAGCAAGACATCATCACACTTTATTTTCTGTATACTAATGTAAATATGGAACTATGTCACATTTTTATTATTTTGCAAACACATCTAATAACTCCACTTCTGCACATCCTACACTGACCATTTCACTGCCAAGCTTAGCAAACTGCATCAGCTTTTAGCTGCCACCTTGCTGCCTTAGTTTTACGTATGTACCCTTTACTAGGACTTCAGAAATTCAACAGTGATGAATATACTTGTTTCAGGAATTCAGGGAAAGCTCCTCTAAAGATACAGGATACACAGGATCTCACTTTCCCAATGACTGTACTCTCGTAGGTAGCAAGGAGTTAAACATTCATGCCTCTATTTTCAAACACTTAATAGTGCTTACCTGCCAAATCAAGCAGGCCTGTACATGATAATACTGATGTAAATTTGTGCTTACCCATCTGATTACTAAGACTAGCCTTAAAGACAGTCAAAGAAGTACTTTGTTTGACCTCTAGTGATAACTTATTCCACAGGTTGGGAATATGTTGAGTTAGCAACCTATCTGTCCAGTGTCATTTATTTACTGGTGTCACACCTCTCAACTGTTCAGATTTTCGCAGAATGTCCACATTTTTCTCTCATTTTTTTTAACATTCCTCATAAAATTTGTGGTATTCTGGATTTTTGTGACAAGTCAGTGAGAACCGAATTCACTACATAATAGCAAGTATTTGAGTTTCAGACTTCATATCCTTCAGAAAATGCATGCTAACATACTTTATTCTAGCAACTTTCTAAATTTATGACAGCAGTATTTCAACTGTGTCCCTATTTTGGGGGCTTTGTCCCCCCATTACTTTTTGGCTATGTCCAGATTGTTTGTGCTAAGAGGTTGAGGTATGACGGGTGTAGGTTTGGGTTCCTACCTCAAGTCTTTGTAATGCCAATAGTTTTGCAAAAAAAGGGAAGGTCAAATAGGAGTGGGTCTTTCATGGCTTGAAAAGCAAGACATGGGTACCTCAAAGCAGACTGCTGAGAAGAGTAAGTTGTGCTAACCAGGATAGATTTAAGGGCTTTGACTTGGAAGTGTTACCTTTTATTTGTATAGTTTTCATACATTCATCTCATTAGCATTCCTGCCACTTTTGATGCATTTTTTTTTTGCCTAGACAGTGACTGGCAATCAAAACAGACATTCTGACATCAAATGCAAATGCAACTAATATGAAGCAGTATTGTAATCCTCATAAGCTGTGAAGTAGAACGGTTTTCTTTTTAATTTGGGGGGGGGTCCAGCTAAAACTGATGGTCTCATATTTTAGTACTGCATGAGGTTCTTAAAGTGGTCTCTCTCTCTTTTTTCATTGTTTGTTTTCAGAATCGTATGTGTAAGAATATAAATGTACCACAGTCAAGAGTCTGAGTAAAGGAATCAAAGGGTAAACCTGTCTTGCAAAGCAGGCAATTTATAGCTCAGTATCCAATATACTCATGACAAAACCCTTTAAGTCTGCTGAAAACGATCAGTGCTCAAAAGAAGAAATATAGTTAAACATGAAGGACATTCAATAAATGACAGAACATGTTTTCTTTGATACAGCTATTGTCACATGTTTCATGTTACCTATCAAGAAAGCAATATGAAATGCGTTCAGGTGAATTATAAATCTGTTTGACATGTTGCATGTAAGAAGGCAAAGGCCTCCACCAATGTGTTTTATACCAGCTTAGGTTTGATTTTATTCCGTCACTAAGTGAAAAGCAAGAAAACATCAGGATGCTGAATGTACTTTACAAAATCTGAGAAAACAGCACCATCTAGAGACATGAGGATATTTTAATCAGCAAACAAGTACAGCTAACTGAAAAAAATAACAAAGATGTTATTTTCACCTGCTCTAGCTGTTTTGAGATGGCACTTAACATTTTGCTTTACATTAATGGGTGGCACAAATTAAACTATACTGTAATTGTGCTAAAAGGTTTCATCCCTGCTATTTTGATAAAAAATGGTCCCACCCAAGAGAAACAGATTTGATTGTTTGGAGATTTTGTGAAAAAATAATCTTCATGTTCAGACTAGCGTTTATCTACTCTGTGGAGTGGAAATAAAATGATGCAATAATATTATCCTGTGCAACAATCTCCTTCATAAGGGTGAACTTTCTACGAGGACAAGCATCAGAATCTGACTCACTGGAGTACATTTGTGCCAGACCACAAACCACATACCTTAATTGATTCTCAAGACTATTAAAGAGGCCAATGAAGATCTCCCACAATATAAATAGCAAACAAAAAGCAGCAACCTGTTGTTTATTTTAACAACACTGTGAAGAGAGTGCACAACATGACATGGACAGCAGGAACACTGACCATTTATCATTTGATATTTTATTAGACAAAAGAAATTATATGACCTTATATGAGATTTCCAATTCTCTGTGAATATGGCAATGAAAGCCTACAAAAAATGTTTGGTGGGGGGAGGTGAGCAAGAAATTAATCAAAACTATCTAGAGTAGCTAGTGAGCATATAGTACAGGACCATTTAAAACAGTGATCATTGTACATCAATGAGTATAAAGAGGAATGTAGTATAAAAACAACTGCCACAGTACTGTAGACTCTAACTTAAATGTAAACTAATGGGGAGGGTTTTAAATGGAAAACTTGCACACAAGAATCCTGGGGGAAGGATTTATCCATTTCTGAAAGGAGATGTCAAAACAGTTACACGTCATACAGCACAGGAGACATTAGAAAGAATAAAACTGGAATGCAGTGTAGGTCAATGAATAATTAAAAAAAAAAAAAACAATTTTACAGATCTGTGCAATTACAAATGCTCTTGTCAGTGCAAAATCTGTATAGTATTGTTCTCACTGAAATATAGGACCTGGTAATCCAAGAATAAAAAAAAAAATTGTTGGACAAAAGTCTTGAATACGACGTTGTGTTTTAACTTGTGTGTGGAGGGGGGGCAGGACCAACTGTATTAAAAGCGGAGTCACAAAACTGAAAGGAGAAAAAAGGTCATTTAAATTAAGGTGTTAACACTTCGTGCACCAAAACTGAGGCTTTGGGTGAGGTTCATACCGCTGCAACAATTAAGCAAGAGTGATAGGAGCTTTGAAAATAGATAAAGGCTGTGTAAGCACAAGATTGACATTTTTAGCATGTGTGACAGTCTATCTGCTGATGACTGGAGTATTCTAGCCAGTTTTATTGGTGAGGAGTTAGTGCTGCATGGTGTAATCCTGAATGGACTTGAGCTGGGTACTTAACCTAGAAGGCTAACAAGCACACATACAAATTACAAGGAAACAAAGAACCCCAGTTGGGCAATGGCAGTGATAAATGTCATGTACACAATAACCATGTGCAATTGTAGTAGAATTCTGAAGGAAAGATATTTAGAAAGGATGTAGATGTACTGAAAGGAAAAACTTTAGAAAGTTGCTAAGGACAGAGAGCTTGTACAAACAGAATTTATTTAAAGAAACTGTACAAGAGGCAAATGAAACTTATACCAACATTCATAATAAATCAACGTGGAAAGTATAAATATACCAGATAATACCAAGACAATATAAGACTCGTGGGAATCTGTGGGAAAAAAAGTATTTTGGAGAGAATAGAATGAATAGTCATAAATTCAGATAGTCACAGGACTATATCAAGCTTATGTCCCAGTGGACAAACTTGATCATGCTTGCCCCACATATACTTTTTAAATGTGAAATAGTGATCAATATTTTTTCATGAGAGGGAGTTTATTTGAAAAGTGACAGGCATTCAGTAATGAATTGACCATCATTTCTACTGTTCACAGAGGTTTTAAGGTTAATTGTATCTGTGTGTGCACTGGTCCTGTTTGCAATATGTTCTAGAAATAGTATTCCAAAGAAAAGGGGGTCCTTCATGACCTGCAATTTACGGCACAGATTTCCTCTTTGTATGCATTCTGATCCCACAATTACACAATGTTTTGTCTTTTCGGCTTTTCCCGGTTAGGGGTCGCCACAGCGGAACTCCGGTCCGCTAATGATTGGCAGTAGATTTTTATAGTGCAGAGTTGCCAGCCCGACGCCCAACCTTCAGTGAAGGCACGCCCATTCACACATGTCTTTCGGAGACCACTCGACCGCGGGAAGGACATGCACATTAATGAGGTAAAAACAAAATATTAGGATGTACCAGAACCACTGGTGATATTGCTTCTTTCTGATCCCACAGTTGGGGACAGTTCCTTAACCCTTGCAGAGTAACTTGCTTGAGGTGTCCAAGCCCAATTCTTTTGGTTATGAGTCTTTTGTTATGATCATAAAGATAAGGATACTGCATTCAAGCAATAGCTAATGTAAGACATAAAGGGAAATAATGCCCTCTGTAGCTTGAGGAATGATATTCTCTCTAGTCTGACAATATTCTCTGCAGAATCATTCAAGTTTTCACTGAAGACCTTCCTTACTACTGTCGTGACCTAATGAACAACTGAAAGATTTCCATCTATGACTACATTACTATCCTTTTCATTGGTGCTCACTTTGAGTTTGTTTTTTCCTAGATATAATTGATTAGAGGAATTACTTCTGTTTGTACGGAGAGTTGACCTCCTACCACTAATTACATGGATTGCTCCTGAGAGCCATTTGGATATCCAGCAGCTCACAAAAGTATGCTGTATATTCCTTGATTGTTTACGTCGCTTCTGTGTGTAGTGGTGCTGAATGCTTTGCTAAAACTATGTAGGCAGCATGCACAAGAATCCTTCATCCCTAGCAGCTGTGGCTGCTTTGAAGAATGTGACTAGGCTTAAGTAGGCATGATCTACCCTTGAAAGCCTATAATAAAACATATCCAAGAATAGGAAATTAAAAATAACATTCTGAATTAGCAGCACGAGAACACTGTCCAGAGCTCTGCATATAATATTGGTTAGAATGATGGGTCTGCTATTTCCTGGCTAATAAGCTGGGTATCCAATCTTTTGGGTAGAAGTACTGTGGCCTGCTGCCAGTGGTGAAACTTTTATTCTGCAAATGTGCAGTGCATATACAAGTTTGTGATTAGTTCTAAACATTTATCTGCTAACTCTTTATTTACTAGTAGCTGGGGATTTATTTGCTAGCAGCAGGCTTGCACTGTATGTTTCTATTGATTATCTGTTTTATCTTGCTTGAAGCTGTGATGTACGGTAAATAGCTGGTCTGTAATTAGCTGTCAGAAACTTCTTAATGAGCAGCAATGTCAAAATCTATACTACTGTTGCCAGCTGGTGTCTGTCTTACCATCCTATTTAAGGTGACCTGAAATTTGCTCCTCTGTAATGGCTGTGCAAGGCACGGCAAGTTGCAAATAGGTTCACAGGAGATGACTAGGTTAACGATCCTAGGTATTCTTACTAAACTCAGCCATGCTTCCCAATGTCAGAATTAAGCCCTGTACCATGTGTCTGTGAGATAACCACCTTTACCATTAGCCAGCCCCCAACTTGTAAAACATAACAGTTTCACACAGATAGTAGCCAAACTATTCACAGAAAAATACTAGGCAATCAGTCTGCTGACTAATTACATACCTATCTAGTAACCACACAATGACCAAATGTGAAAATTAAACCCCGTACTGTAAGGTAAACAACTTAACTATTATGCCAACCCTCCAGCTAGGTTAGGTGAATACTAGACTAACTGCCCTGAAGGGACATTTTAAGTTTAGCCAATAACCTAGGGTCAGACTCAAACCATTTACCTTGTGCTTATAAGGTGAAGTTGTTAACCATTATGCCAAACCCACCAAGCCCATGCAAAAATAATTGTAGCACTGTGCCTGTATACATTTAATAACATTTTACTGCATTAGCTTCCTTGTGGCCCTAGTGCTGACATTTTGTTTTCACTTCTGAATTGCTACACTGTGTTTCGTTAATTATGCAGCACAGACACCTCTATTTATGCATCGTTTTGATTTATGTCTGTGTGGCATAATGTGTTATGAATTATCACACTGTTTGCTTAATATGGTCACAACA
The DNA here is from genome assembly GCF_019279795.1 of Protopterus annectens. Lineage (NCBI taxonomy): Eukaryota > Metazoa > Chordata > Ceratodontiformes > Protopteridae > Protopterus > Protopterus annectens. The sequence continues at coordinate 249,918,916 of NC_056738.1, forward strand.
CTGCCTGTACTCTTGAATAATGTTGACTACAGTATTCAGTGACTTTGCCTTATTGTACAATGTGCATAGCAGTTGATATTCCATCTGACTTATTCTAACATATCATACATTGTGCATTGTAGCTGGTATTCTACCTTATTAGTGGCACCCATGTTTGCATTTCTCAGTTACGTTTTACCTGTTTAGTCACACAGTCACATTACCTGTACCTATATGGTTTCAGTTGCTTCTCAAAATGTTTCTGTCTGCACAGCACCTAAAACTTGACTGGATCTGCATAGCTACACCCCTGTAAATAAGGTACTATATAGACCATTACAGCACAGTGTAGTACATTTTAGCTGCTGTTGCCTCTTAACAGAAAAGCTGTACATCTGTAGATAAAGCTCTGTATTGATCATGAACAATTTATATTTCTTAGATGGAGCAATGTATACTGCATAGAAGTGGCTTAAGCAATACCTTAGGGGATAGTCTTTTCAACACCAAATACCTCTTACACAATCCTTCATCTTTCTGTCAAATCCCAAATACTTCCTGCATGAACCCTTGTCCCAAATCTCTGGCACTAAGTCAGAGCCTTTGTTCTCACCCCCTCTGATACTAGCCTACTTGTACTAGATGTCGTGAGACAGTGTAGCAATCACCTCATGCTTACCAACTAGCCACTGTCATTTTCTAACAATGCCACATCCTGTAAGCCACGTAATACTTAAGCTGATGGCTAAACTCTCTTAGAAAATACTGTTGATAATCACCTCACTACCACAGCATTACATCAGTGACTGCACATCAGCAGACCTTTAATCTATGCTACGGTTGCTAAAAAGAGCTTACTAAGGCCTCCTGGAAGCCTGTAGAGTTTCACAAGATATCAGCCTCAAGCACATGATGAAACACTTACTCCATTACTCACCAGCACTACTTCTTCACATAGGTCATAAACTTTTCACCAAGGAGACAAATCTATAAGGTCATCAAAGCCTAGCACCACTTAGGAAACTTCCACAGTAACTGTAGCTCTATTCAAGACACACCACCTATGCCAAGGCTTTCACGTATGGGTGAAAACATTTGCTGTCCTCACACTGCCAATTTGGGCAGGGTTCTCATTCTGGACATTCTAACATAAATTCAGATCCAGACAAAAACATGGTGGCACTACTCACTGCTAGGAGTCTAAACAGAAAAATGCCAGAACTTAAGATGCTACTGTGACTTGAATATATCTATGTCTGGTTTCAGAAACTTGGTTCAAAGCAGAAAGAGCACTCTCTCTCTCTACATACATACATACTAGAGGCAACATCTATTTTTCACAGAAACCTCATCATCTCATGCCAGCAATTGTTGCTAGAGATCCAAATCATGCTCAACAATATATAATTTCTTCTTACAGATGTCATGCAACACCCCCAAATAATCAGAATACCTCATTGCATATAGAGAGTTCACTGTCAAAACAAATGATAAATATTAGCAGACTTTACCTACCCAAAAACTGATTAGCATACTTACAACACAAAGAATATTTATGCTAAGTTTTTTTTTGCAAATATAGTCTTTTGGTATTGGGAAACGACAAACATTTTCAGCATCCCTCAATTTTCTAAGGTGGAAAAGTACTTGAGGTACCCAGATGATATATTCATCATACGGAAAGATAACCATTGAGGAATTGTCTGAATCTGTGAATTTTCTTAATCACTCTACCAGTTTTCTTGAGTTCACATTTCAGTGGGATCACTGTTCCATCAATTATTTGGAACATCACTGTATACAAAAACTCAGTGGAGGAAAGGTACAAGCTTACAATTTACAGAAAGGACATTTCCTCCATTTCTTAGTTGCATTTTAGTAGCCAACACCCTTATTGGCAAAAAAAGAATGTGGCAAAGGAACAACTTATCAGACTTGGTTGGTGCCCGAATATCATGTTTTTCAGGGAAAAGTTGGCAATCTTTGCAACTACTTCAGATAACATGGATACACTTCAATGTTGCTGGAAGACATGACTCAATAGATTATAGGGACCAGGCACTCCAACTGCAGTCCTATACTGTATTCATCCAACAGTATGCTTGCAAAGGTTAAAAATCAGACAAAGGGCATTAAACAATGTTTTTGGAATTCAATACAACAGCATGACTTTTCACTCAAAAATGTTATTAGTACCCATTGGAGAACATTTTGGGACATTTGGAATGCTTGAGCGTTTGGCAGAACACCCCAGGTTTGTTTACCACAAAAGGAAAAAAATTTAAAACTATTCTGGAGAAAAATATTGACTGACTTGACACTACCCATAACCTTCCCCTTCTCTGCTGCTGTGCGCTCTAGCTGCGCGAGTACTACCGCTCTCTCTGCCCTGAGTTACCCCTGCAAGTTAACCTTCGAGGATACCTCAAAACCTACCTTCAACACTCAGCTCTCCTAACTGCTCCAGAAAATATCAAACAACTAAGCAGGCTTCTCAGCTGCCTCACACCCCCTTGTTTTTTTTGGACTTTTCACCTACAGGAATCTAAGAAACTCTCTGCCCTGAGTTACCCCTGCAAGTTAACCTTCGAGGATACCTCAAAACCTACCTTCAACACTCAGCTCTCCTAACTGCTCCAGAAAATATCAAACAACTAAGCAGGCTTCTCAGCTGCCTCACACCACCTTGTTTTTTTTGGACTTTTCACCTACGGGAATCTAAGAAACTCTCTGCCCTGAGTTACCCCTGCAAGTTAACCTTCGAGGATACCTCAAAACCTACCTTCAACACTCAGCTCTCCTAACTGCTCCAGAAAATATCAAACAACTAAGCAGGCTTCTCAGCTGCCTCACACCCCCTTGTTTTTTGGACTTTTCACCTACGGGAATCTAAGAAACTCTCTGCCCTGAGTTACCCCTGCAAGTTAACCTTCGAGGATACCTCAAAACCTACCTTCAACACTCAGCTCTCCTAACTGCTCCAGAAAATATCAAACAACTAAGCAGGCTTCTCAGCTGCCTCACACCCCCTTGTTTTTTGGACTTTTCACCTACGGGAATCTAAGAAACTCTCTGCCCTGAGTTACCCCTGCAAGTTAACCTTCAAGGATACCTCAAAACCTACCTTCAACACTCAGCTCTCCTAACTGCTCCAGAAAATATCAAACAACTAAGCAGGCTTCTCAGCTGCCTCACACCCCTTGTTTTTTGGACTTTTCACCTACGGGAATCTAAGAAACTCTCTGCCCTGAGTTACCCCTGCAAGTTAACCTTCGAGGATACCTCAAAACCTACCTTCAACACTCAGCTCTCCTAACTGCTCCAGAAAATATCAAACAACTAAGCAGGCTTCTCAGCTGCCTCACACCCCCTTGTTTTTTTTGGACTTTTCACCTACGGGAATCTAAGAAACTCTCTGCCCTGAGTTACCCCTGCAAGTTAACCTTCGAGGATACCTCAAAACCTACCTTCAACACTCAGCTCTCCTAACTGCTCCAGAAAATATCAAACAACTAAGCAGGCTTCTCAGCTGCCTCACACCCCCTTGTTTTTTTTGGACTTTTCACCTACGGGAATCTAAGAAACTCTCTGCCCTGAGTTACCCCTGCAAGTTAACCTTCGAGGATACCTCAAAACCTACCTTCAACACTCAGCTCTCCTAACTGCTCCAGAAAATATCAAACAACTACGCAGGCTTCTCAGCTGCCTCACACCCCCTTGTTTTTTTGGACTTTTCACCTACGGGAATCTAAGAAAGTATGTGTAACTGCAGATAACCATTAATCACTAATGTTTTGGTCTAATAAATGTTTAGTAGTACTCTAGCCTGCCCAGATAGCCAGCAGCCTTAGCTCCCCCCCACCCGATCCACACTAGCTGTACTCTTTTTCCAAGTATTGCCCCTAGGATATTCTAAGTGGCACAAGACCTCAGACTCCTCTGCAGATTTCTATGTTTCTGTCTTAAATCTGACCTCTCCCTCGTATTGTATCTCCTAACTCTTCTAGCCCACTCTAGCTGTAACACAGCTCCTTCTAATCTCTCCCTCTAGCTTCTCATACTTCACTCCTGCCCAACACCTTAGGTCCTTCTTTCTTCCTACTTGCCCCACTGTGAACCTTCCTTCTCTGATTGACTCCGGAACCCTCGGGACCTCTTGGTTCCTATCTCACCTTACTGTACAGTTTTCTTCTTTTACTGCCTGTAGATCTTGCTCCCTCCTCTCTACCTAGCTCAGTGCTCTCCTGTACAATTTCCTAACCCTACTCTTACATACCCTACTCTCTTGTGATATCTGGCAATTCCACTTATACTTTCGTTGTTAACTTTCTTAACTGTACCTTCCTGTCTTTATTTCTCTGATATTTCCTTCATCTCCCCTCCCTCTAGCTATTACCTCACAGCCCTTCCGGCTAACCCCCCATCCTGTCCCTCCCCTTCCTATTGGAAGTGATAAAGCTCTCCCCAATTTCTGGGCGCCATTTTTAAACCTTCCCCTTCTCTGCTGCTGTGGGCTCAAGCTGCGCGAGTACTACCGCTGTAAGTTGTACCTGTTTTTATTCAACCATATTGTGCTTTTCTGCTTTAATTGTAATTTTCTGCCTTAATTGTATTTTTATACACTCTGCTTTCATGTTGGGACCTGTGCGCCCTGTAATCCTAAACGCAAGGTCCGATTGAGTGTGTTTTTAGCCCTGGTATCTTAAGACCGTTAGTGTTGTTACTGGGACCATTGCGCACTTCTGTGATTAATAAGCGCATGGTCCAATTTGTGGTTTTTTAAATTTGTTATTCTATGTTGGACCCTGCAATTCTAAATGCAAGGTCCGGTTGATTGAATATTCAGCCCTGATATCTTATGACCGTTAGCGTTGTTACTGGAACCATTGCGCACTTCTGTTATAATAAGCGCATGGTCCGATTTGCAGTTTTTTCTTTAATTCATTCTACTTGGGCCCTGCAATTGTAATCCAAGGTCCGTTTGATTGAGTAATCGTTTAGATACCGCATAGACTCTCTATTTTTTAGTGGGACCCCTGCGCACACCTGTATTAAATAAGCGCATGGTCCGGTTTGCTGTTTGCATTGTTTTTAATTGGGGATCTTCATAGCCTGTCCACATCATAATTTGGGACCTCCGCGCATGATATTATTCACGTGCAAGGCCTGGGTTGTTACTCTTAAAGAAGCTACATTTTAATAGAGATACACTTAAAGAAGCTACCTTTTAATTGAGATGCGACGATAGGCATCTACCTTTAGTCTGTTTTGTGCTCAATTGGCCTATAATAGCAAAAAGGTTCTAACTGATTTAGAGAAGATCTAACTACTCACTGACTGTATTTCTATCTATCTTTGTGACATTGGCTGTTTTCTCTGCACTAGCAAGGGCTCGGGTTGATGTACATGTTACTCCAAGTGCTTCGTTTTTAATCTCTGCCATAACATCTCCTTTTGGGTTTTTGTGACGAATGCATTCAACAGCTGATTTGTGGAGGGGAAAATTACTGCATTTTATTGTTGTATTAGCTTTTGCGATCCAAACGATCAGCAAACGCCATGACTAGTTGATGTATACATATTTTTTTAAGGTAATTTGGGGTTTCTCTAGGACCATTTGCATATTGATGTGTACTGTGTTACAACGACTACAAAGCTGTGATTTTTTGAAGGACAGCTAACCTGGCATAGAAATGCAATGTTACTATTCAAATGCTGTAACTGCTAGAAATTGCTTTGATGTACTACTTTTTACTGTTATTTCACTACAGTCTTAACATAAACCTTTTTATTAGTTTTTCTAACACTACTTCTCTCTCCAATCTCTTCACCCTGTTATAGCTCTCTGCCCTGAGTTACCCCTGCAAGTTAACCTTCGAGGATACCTCAAAACCTACCTTCAACACTCAGCTCTCCTAACTGCTCCAGAAAATATCAAATAACTAAGCAGGCTTCTCAGCTGCCTCACACCCCCTTGTTTTTTTTGGACTTTTCACCTACGGGAATCTAAGAAAGTATGTGTAACTGCAGATAACCATTAATCACTAATGTTTTGGTCTAATAAATGTTTAGTAGTACTCTAGCCTGCCCGGATAGCCAGCAGCCTTAGCTCCCCCCCCACCCGATCCACACTAGCTGTACTCTTTTTCCAAGTATTGCCCCTAGGATATTCTAAGTGGCACAAGACCTCAGACTCCTCTGCAGATTTCTATGTTTCTGTCTTAAATCTGACCTCTCCCCTCGTATTGTATCTCCTAACTCTTCTAGCCCACTCTAGCTGTAACACAGCTCCTTCTAATCTCTCCCTCTAGCTTCTCATACTTCACTCCTGCCCAACACCTTAGGTCCTTCTTTCTTCCTACTTGCCCCACTGTGAACCTTCCTTCTCTGATTGACTCCGGAACCCTCGGGACCTCTTGGTTCCTATCTCACCTTACTGTACAGTTTTCTTCTTTTACTGCCTGTAGATCTTGCTCCCTCCTCTCTACCTAGCTCAGTGCTCTCCTGTACTATTTCCTAACCCTACTCTTACATACCCTACTCTCTTGTGATATCTGGCAATTCCACTTATACTTTCGTTGTTAACTTTCTTAACTGTACCTTCCTGTCTTTATTTCTCTGATATTTCCTTCATCTCCCCTCCCTCTAGCTATTACCTCACAGCCCTTCCGGCTAACTCCCCTTCCTGTCCCTCCCCTTCCTATTGGAAGTGATAAAGCTCTCCCCAATTTCTGGGCGCCATTTTTAAACCTTCCCCTTCTCTGCTGCTGTGCGCTCTAGCTGCGCGAGTACTACCGCTGTAAGTTGTACCTGTTTTTATTCAACCATATTGTGCTTTTCTGCTTTAATTGTATTTTTCTGCCTTAATTGTATTTTTATACACTCTGCTTTCATGTTGGGACCTGTGCGCCCTGTAATCCTAAACGCAAGGTCCGATTGAGTGTGTTTTTAGCCCTGGTATCTTAAGACCGTGTTGTTACTGGGACCATTGCGCACTTCTGTGATTAATAAGCGCATGGTCCGATTTGTGGTTTTTTAAATTTGTTATTCTATGTTGGACCCTGCAATTCTAAATGCAAGGTCCGGTTGATTGAATATTCAGCCCTGATATCTTATGACCGTTAGCGTTGTTACCGGAACCATTGCGCACTTCTGTTATAATAAGCGCATGGTCCGATTTGCAGTTTTTTCTTTAATTCATTCTACTTGGGCCCTGCAATTGTAATCCAAGGTCCGTTTGATTGAGTAATCGTTTAGATACCGCATAGACCCTCTATTTTTTAGTGGGACCCCTGCGCACACCTGTATTAAATAAGCGCATGGTCCGGTTTGCTGTTTGCATTGTTTTTAATCTGGGATCTTCATAGCCTGTCCGCATCATAATTTGGGACCTCCGCGCATGATATTATTCACGTGCAAGGCCTGGGTTGTTACTCTTAAAGAAGCTACATTTTAATAGAGATACACTTAAAGAAGCTACATTTTAATTGAGATGCGACGATAGGCATCTACCTTTAGTCTGTTTTGTGCTCAATTGGCCTATAATAGCTAAAAGGTTCTAACTGATTTAGAGAAGATCTAACTACTCACTGACTGTATTTCTATCTATCTTTGTGACATTGGCTGTTTTCTCTGCACTAGCAAGGGCTCGGGTTGATGTACATGTTACTCCAAGTGCTTCGTTTTTAATCTCTGCCATAACATCTCCTTTTGGGTTTTTGTGACGAATGCATTCAACAGCTGATTTGTGGAGGGGAAAATTACTGCATTTTATCGTTGTATTAGCTTTTGCGATCCAAACGATCAGCAAACGCCATGACTAGTTGATGTATACATATTTTTTTAAGGTAATTTGGGGTTTCTCTAGGACCATTTGCATATTGATGTGTACTGTGTTACGACTACAAAGCTGTGATTTTTTGAAGGACAGCTAACCTGGCATAGAAATGCAATGTTACTATTCAAATGCTGTAACTGCTAGAAATTTCTTTGATGCACTACTTTTTTACTATTATTTCACTACAGTCTTAACATAAACCTTTTTATTAGTTTTTCTAACACTACTTCTCTCTCCAATCTCTTCACCCTGTTATAGCTCTCTGCCCTGAGTTACCCCTGCAAGTTAACCTTCGAGGATACCTCAAAACCTACCTTCAACACTCAGCTCTCCTAACTGCTCCAGAAAATATCAAACAACTAAGCAGGCTTCTCAGCTGCCTCACACCCCCTTGTTTTTTGGACTTTTCACCTACGGGAATCTAAGAAAGTATGTGTAACTGCAGATAACCATTAATCACTAATGTTTTGGTCTAATAAATGTTTAGCAGTACTCTAGCCTGCCCGGATAGCCAGCAGCCTTAGCTCCCCCCCCACCCGATCCACACTAGCTGTACTCTTTTTCCAAGTATTGCCCCTAGGATATTCTAAGTGGCACAAGACCTCAGACTCCTCTGCAGATTTCTATGTTTCTGTCTTAAATCTGACCTCTCCCCTCGTATTGTATCTCCTAACTCTTCTAGCCCACTCTAGCTGTAACACAGCTCCTTCTAATCTCTCCCTCTAGCTTCTCATACTTCACTCCTGCCCAACACCTTAGGTCCTTCTTTCTTCCTACTTGCCCCACTGTGAACCTTCCTTCTCTGATTGACTCCGGAACCCTCGGGACCTCTTGGTTCCTATCTCACCTTACTGTACAGTTTTCTTCTTTTACTGCCTGTAGATCTTGCTCCCTCCTCTCTACCTAGCTCAGTGCTCTCCTGTACTATTTCCTAACCCTACTCTTACATACCCTACTCTCTTGTGATATCTGGCAATTCCACTTATACTTTCGTTGTTAACTTTCTTAACTGTACCTTCCTGTCTTTATTTCTCTGATATTTCCTTCATCTCCCCTCCCTCTAGCTATTACCTCACAGCCCTTCCGGCTAACTCCCCTTGCTGTCCCTCCCCTTCCTATTGGAAGTGATAAAGCTCTCCCCAATTTCTGGGCGCCATTTTTAAACCTTCCCCTTCTCTGCTGCTGTGCGCTCTAGCTGCGCGAGTACTACCGCTGTAAGTTGTACCTGTTTTTATTCAACCATATTGTGCTTTTCTGCTTTAATTGTATTTTTCTGCCTTAATTGTATTTTTATACACTCTGCTTTCATGTTGGGACCTGTGCGCCCTGTAATCCTAAACGCAAGGTCCGATTGAGTGTGTTTTTAGCCCTGGTATCTTAAGACCGTTAGTGTTGTTACTGGGACCATTGCGCACTTCTGTGATTAATAAGCGCATGGTCCGATTTGTGGTTTTTTAAATTTGTTATTCTATGTTGGACCCTGCAATTCTAAATGCAAGGTCCGGTTGATTGAATATTCAGCCCTGATATCTTATGACCGTTAGCATTGTTACCCGAACCATTGCGCACTTCTGTTATAATAAGCGCATGGTCCGATTTGCAGTTTTTTCTTTAATTCATTCTACTTGGGCCCTGCAATTGTAATCCAAGGTCCGTTTGATTGAGTAATCGTTTAGATACCGCATAGACTCTCTATTTTTTAGTGGGACCCCTGCGCACACCTGTATTAAATAAGCGCATGGTCCGGTTTGCTGTTTGCATTGTTTTTAATCGGGGATCTTCATAGCCTGTCCGCATCATAATTTGGGACCTCCGCGCATGATATTATTCACATGCAAGGCCTGGGTTGTTACTCTTAAAGAAGCTACATTTTAATAGGGATACACTTAAAGAAGCTACATTTTAATTGAGATGCGACGATAGGCATCTACCTTTAGTCTGTTTTGTGCTCAATTGGCCTATAATAGCTAAAAGGTTCTAACTGATTTAGAGAAGATCTAACTACTCACTGACTGTATTTCTATCTATCTTTGTGACATTGGCTGTTTTCTCTGCACTAGCAAGGGCTCGGGTTGATGTACATGTTACTCCAAGTGCTTCGTTTTTAATCTCTGCCATAACATCTCCTTTTGGGTTTTTGTGACGAATGCATTCAACAGCTGATTTGTGGAGGGGAAAATTACTGCATTTTATCGTTGTATTAGCTTTTGCGATCCAAACGATCAGCAAACGCCATGACTAGTTGATGTATACATATTTTTTTAAGGTAATTTGGGGTTTCTCTAGGACTATTTGCATATTGATGTGTACTGTGTTACAACGACTACAAAGCTGTGATTTTTTGAAGGACAGCTAACCTGGCATAGAAATGCAATGTTACTATTCAAATGCTGTAACTGCTAGAAATTGCTTTGATGTACTACGTTTTACTGTTATTTCACTACAGTCTTAACATAAACCTTTTTATTAGTTTTTCTAACACTACTTCTCTCTCCAATCTCTTCACCCTGTTATAGCTCTCTGTCCTGAGTTACCCCTGCAAGTTAACCTTCGAGGATACCTCAAAACCTACCTTCAACACTCAGCTCTCCTAACTGCTCCAGAAAATATCAAACAACTAAGCAGGCTTCTCAGCTGCCTCACACCCCCTTGTTTTTTTTGGACTTTTCACCTACAGGAATCTAAGAAAGTATGTGTAACTGCAGATAACCATTAATCACTAATGTTTTGGTCTAATAAATGTTTAGTAGTACTCTAGCCTGCCCGGATAGCCAGCAGCCTTAGCTCCCCCCCCCCACCCGATCCACACTAGCTGTACTCTTTTTCCAAGTATTGCCCCTAGGATATTCTAAGTGGCACAAGACCTCAGACTCCTCTGCAGATTTCTATGTTTCTGTCTTAAATCTGACCTCTCCCCTCGTATTGTATCTCCTAACTCTTCTAGCCCACTCTAGCTGTAACACAGCTCCTTCTAATCTCTCCCTCTAGCTTCTCATACTTCACTCCTGCCCAACACCTTAGGTCCTTCTTTCTTCCTACTTGCCCCACTGTGAACCTTCCTTCTCTGATTGACTCCGGAACCCTCGGGACCTCTTGGTTCTTCCCGCTCCGTTCGCCCTGCGGGCTCACTCCGCTCCCCTACCCTACCCCCATATCCCACCCACCCCCAGTGCATCTAAATTTATCTTCCCCATAACCACACTCTCTGACACTCTTATCCAATTAAACACTTATTAACACCAATTACCCCTCCCTATCCCCACCCACATTAACCTCTACTTATCTGCCTCAGCTATATCACTTAAGCATTGTATTCCTTCTCACCTACTCCAATCCCAACTCTTCTTTCCACCACCAACCTTATACATTCATATTTAACTACTCCTATATGAACTTATCTCTCTTGCTCGAACATATACCCCATCTATCACATAGCAGTTCTACATTACAATCTAACACACTACATCTGACCAGATATATCCAGTTGCTATTCATATAGTATCTGTTATATTGCATATTCCTCTATCCCAATACCACTATTCTAATAACTCCTCTCCACTATGCCCTCTAAACACCCCTTCACCTTCCTTTCACTATTACTACTATTCTCCTTATCCTTCTTCTACTATCTCTCCCAACCTACAATTTCCACCCACTCCCAAGCCTTTCATATAACTAACCCTCACAACACAGCCTTCTCACCCTCATACTCTCTTATTTCCCCCCACCTATATTCCTCTGAAAACCTCCTTCTCTTTCGACATAAGCTTATCTCCTCTTATTCTAACCTTTCAACCATAACTGTTAACAAACCCCTCCAATTCACAAAACAACTTAATCTCATCTCCTTGCTAACTACTCACATAGACTGTTATATACTACACCTGATATCCACTCTCATATCTGGAGACATCCATCCTAATCCAGGCCCCACCACTACTACTGCTATAAATAAATCTCTATTATTCACTTCCTTAAATTCTCAAAGCATAGTAAACAAAGTCCCAAACCTACATGCTTGGCTCATACATAATAAACCTGACATCCTCACTATTTCAGAAACCTGGCTAAAACCACACATTAAAGACTCTGAAATAGTTCCTCCTAACTACTCCATCATAAGAAAAGATAGACCTCACAAAAAAGGCGGAGGAGTAGCCCTTCTATACACTTCCTCCCTAGTAGTCACTCCATATAACAAACCTACTCCACACTTTAACAATGCCGAACTTCTCCTTACAATGCTGCAAATCAACAATCACAAACATATATGTATAGCTTCCTTTACATCCCACCAGGGGACAATATTTCCACACTTGAACTCATCCTCTCCTGGCTATCTAGTAACATTAAAAATGAAACCATAATCCTAGGAGATGTTAATATTAACTGGGCCCTTATACAGTCTCCTACAAACCCCACTAACATCAACCTCTACAATTTCTCACAACTGATCACTCTGGTAACCCACCCTGCTAAAAACCCCTCCAATGGGAGTATATTGGATTGGATTCTAGTCTCCCACCCTCACTACTTCACCAACACTGGCACTCTTCCCAACCCACTTGGTGACCACTTACCCACCTTTACCCACCGGCTTCCCACTATCCTTCAGCATACCCACAACCACATTACAATCCGTGATCACAAAAACTTCAACCCAGTAATCTTTTCAAGCTCACTGCAAGCAATTAATTGGAACTGTCTAAAAACACTATCCCTTGACGATGCAGTCTCTTACTTTAACTCAACTTTCTTAAAAGTACTCGACTCCCAAGCCCCTTTACGGACTAAAAGAATAAAAACTAAATCAGCCCCATGGCTCTCCAAAACTACTCTTGCTATCATGAGACATAGAGACAAAGTCTGGGGATGCTACCAAAAACACAAGACAACATCACTCCTTAACCAATATAAAATCCTCCAAAACAAAGTAAAGAAACTCATTACTTCTGATCGTCAAAACTACTTCTCTACACTCCAAAACCAAAATAAAAACAACCCACAGAAATTCTGGAAAGGGATCTCTACTCTCCTCCACCCCAGCAAACCGGATACTCCCACCCCAGACCCAAATGCTCCAGATCATGACTTAGCCACCCAATTCAATTCCTTCTTTATTGATTCAATTTCTAAATTAACCTCCTCTTTCTCTAACACCTCTTTACTATCTAATATCCCCTTACCCACCCCCACTATTCCTATTTCTGTACCATACTCCTCACCCACTAACTCCTCTACCCCCTCTTCTACACCTACCCTATCCCCATCTCCACCTCCCCAAAACTCCCCCCCTCCTGACTGCCCCCTCTTCTCATTAAATCCAATACCAACATCTACTATTAAAAAACTTCTTCAGAAATTGAAACCATGTACCAATGCTCCTGATAATATCCCTTCTTACTTTCTCAGTATAGCCGCTGAAACCCTTGCCTACCCCATTAGCATCTTAATTAACCGCTCTCTACAAGAATACACAGTTCCCCAAATCTGGAAACAAGCCTTTATTATACCTCTACATAAAGGTGGTAACAATAATAACATTACTAATTTCCGTCCCATAGCCATCCTGTCCCCCATTTCTAAACTCTTAGAAAAATGTGTCCAACTTCAGCTCCTTCCTCACCTCCTAGACAACCATCTTATAACTCCCACACAGCACGGTTTCAGACCTAATCATAGCACCATGACAGCCCCCCTCTCCTTCCTTGAGGTTGTAAATAAAGCCCATGACTCTGGAAAAATTGTTTCCACCTTACTTCTTGACCTCTCCAAAGCCTTCGATACTATCTCACATAGCCTGCTCTTAAACAAACTCTCCAAACTTCACCTGTCTTCCTCCTCTTTGAACTTGTTCTCTAGCTACCTATCTAACAGAAGCCAAGCTGTAAAATGGAAAAAAGCTACCTCCTCTTTCCTTGGTACCCCTACAGGAGTTCCCCAAGGCTCCATACTGGGTCCTCTTCTCTTCAACATCTTTATAAATGACTTCCACAAATCTATCCCTTTCTCTAGCATCATCCAATATGCGGATGACTCAACTATCATCTGTTCTGCCTCTTCTATTACTACCCTACAAAAACTTACTCAAGATGCCTTCTCTTCCATAGAACAATGGATGCTATGTAATCATCTAGCTCTCAATGATTCCAAAACCAAATTAATGTTATTTACTCCTTCCAAAGTCATCCCTCCCGACATGGGTACCTTCTCAATTACTACTCTACACAACTCACCTCTTGAAATAGTATCAGAAACCAAGCTTCTTGGGGTCCAAATCGATAACCAACTGAAATTTAACTCCCACCTGCAAATTAACATAAAAAAAAACACACCAGAAACTTGGCATGCGTTATAGACAGAACACCTACCTCACATCTGCCACTAAAATCACTCTTTCTACCTTCTTCCTAATACCATCCCTTCTATATGGTGCCCCACTACTAACTAATCTTCAGTCCTGTTTAAAACAACAACTTACCTCCTGTTACAACAAAATTGCAAAATTCGCCACCAGCCAAAAATCCTCCACCCACCACTGCATCTCCCTCCATAAGCTAAAATGGCTAGAACTTCCCAATCAACTAACTTATACTCAACTAACTCTAGCCCATAAGCTTATTCTCAACCCTACCATCTGTCCCTCTCTTTCTTCTGCCTTTAAAATGCACCTAACTAACAGAGTTCTAAGGTCAAATAATCAAAATCTACTCAAAGTACACAGACCGACTCATCCCCCAGGCAAAAACCTTCTTTCCTTCAGCCTCGCTCGCCTCTGGAACTCCCTACCTCCACTCATCCGCACCACCTCTAACCACTCTGCCTTCAAAAAGTCACTTCACTTTCATCTAGCTTCTCAGTGGGAATGCTCTTGTTCCCACCCCACTTAACTAACTCTACTTATTTCACCCTCAATACCATATTCTACTTCTATACCTATGACATTTATTCTCTAATCAGTATTATGTTAATTCTAGTACATTTCTATACCTATGACATTTATTCTCTAATCAGCATTATGTTAATTCTAGTACATTTCTTCCTATTGTTCTAACTTTTATGACTGCTATTCTAATTGATGAGTTCTACATTGGTTTGTTTACACAATATTAATAACTCTCTGTACTAATATTGTAACTGTTAAATGTTGAAAATACCTTCTGTTATGGAGCTTTTCTCCCCAGGACTCCATTGAAAACGGGTTCTTTATGGCCCAATGGACTATCCTGGTAAACCAACGGCAATAAAATAAAATAAATAAAATAAATGCAGGAATGAGATGCTGTGTTGCAGCCAAGCAATGCTGATTCATACTGCAGAGCACCCACTTATTAATCCCAGGTATTTCTAAAGTTATTTCTCTTACTGGGAGTTATAATTGTAACTCCATGAGGGTAGTTTACCTTGCTCTTTGTTCTACCTGGCTTGCATTTTATATTGGTAAAACTGTGGGATTGCTTCAAAACAGGATTTACCAACAGCTGTATGCAATTTCCAAAGCACATACCACTAACGCATTGTACAGACATTCAACAGTGTGCAATGATTTTAATAAAAAATTGCCTTGTCTGTGTTGGAAACAGTTACAATAAAATTTGCCAAGGGAGGTCACTGGGAGGTTGTTCCTGAGCAGAGAGAACTATATTGGCAACTACTACTCAATGCATGTACTCCTCCAGGGATCAATGACATTATCCTACTGTTCAATGGATGTACTCCCCAGGCATCAATAACATTATCCTACTTGTCAATGCATGTACTCCCCCAGGTATCAATGACATTATCTTACTGTTCAATGCATATACCCCCCAGGCATCAATGACATTATCCTACTGTTCAATGCATGTACTCCCCCAGGCATCAATTACATTATCCTACTGTTCAATGCATGTACTCCCCCAGGCATCAATGACATTATCCTACTGTTCAATGCATGTACCCCCCCCCCAGGCATCAATGACATTATCCTACTCTTCAATGCATGCACTCCCCTGGCATCAATGACATTCGCCTACTGCTCAATGCATGTACCCCCCAGGCATCAATGACATTGTCCTACTGTTCAATGCATGTACTCCCCAAGGCATAGACGACATTATCCTACTGTTCAATGCATGTACTCCCCCACGCATCAATGACATTATCCTACTGTTCAATGCATGTACTCCCCCAGGCATCAATGACGTTATCCTACTGTTCAATGCATGTACTCCCCCAAGCATTATCCTACTGTTCAATGCATGTATTCCCCCCAGGCATCAATGAAATTATCCTACTGTTCAATGTATGTACTCCCCCTGGCATCAATGACATTATCCTACTGTTCAATGCATGTACCCCCCCAGGCATCAATTACATTATCCTACTGTTCAATGCATGCACTCCCTCAAGCATCAATGACATTATCCTACTGTTCAATGCATGTACTCCCCCAGGCATCAATGACATTATCCTACTGTTCAATGCATGTACTCCCCCAGGCATCAATGACATTATCCTACTGTTCAATGCATGTACTCCCCCAGGCATTATCCTACTGTTCAATGCATGTACTCCCCCAGGCATCGATAACATTATCCTACTGTTCAATGCATGTACTCCCCCAGGCATTATCCTACTGTTCAATGCATGTACTTCCCCAGGCATCAATGACATTATCCTATTGTTCAATGCATGTACTTCCCCAGGCATTATTCTACTGTTCAATGGATGTACTCCCCCCAGGTATCAATGACATTATCCTACTGTTCAATGCATGTACTCCCCCAGGCATCAATGACATTATCCTACTGTTCAATGCATGTACTCCCCCAGGCATCAATGACATTATCCTACTGTTCAATGCATGTACTCCCACAGGCATCAATGACATTATCCTACTGTTCAATGCATGTACTCCCCCAGGCATCAATGACATTATCCTACTGTTCAATGCATGTACTCCCCCAGGCATTATCCTACTGTTCAATGCACGTACTCCCCCAGGCATTATCCTACTGTTCAATGCATGTACTCCCCAGGCATCAATGACTTTATACTACTGTTCAATGCATGTACTCTCCCAGGCATCAATGACATTATCCTACTGTTCAATGCATGTACCCCCCAGGCATCAGTGACATTATCCTACTGTTCAATGCATGTCCTCCCCCAGGCATTATCCTACTGTTCAATGCATGTACTCCCCCAGGCATCGATGACATTATCCTACTGTTCAATGCATGTACCCCCCCAAGCAACGACATTATTCTACTGTTCAATGCATGTACTCCCCCAGGCATCAATGACATTATCCTACTGTTCAATGCATGCACTCCCCAGGCATCAATGACATTATCCTACTGTTCAATGCATGTACTCCCCCAGGCATCAATGACATTATCCTACTGTTCAATGCATGTACTCCCCAGGCATCAATAACATTATCTTACCGTTCAATGCATGTACTCCCCCAGGCATCAATGACATTATCCTACTGTTCAATGCATGTACTCCCCAGGCATCAATGACATTATCCTACTGTTCAATGCATGTACTCTCCCAGGCATCAATGACATTATCCTACTGTTCAATGCATGTACTCCCCCCCGGCATCAATGACATTATCCTACTGCTCAATGTATGTACTCCCCCAGGCATTATCCTACTGTTCAATGCATGTACTCCCCCAGGCATCGATGACATTATCCTACTGTTCAATGCATGTACTCCCCCAGGCATTATCCTACTGTTCAATGCATGTACTTCCCCAGGCATCGATGACATTATCCTATTGTTCAATGCATGTACTTCCCCAGGCATTATCCTACTGTTCAATGCATGTACTCCCCCCAGGCATCAATGACATTATCCTACTGTTCAATGCATGTACTCCCCAGGCATTATCCTACTGTTCAATGCATGTACTCCCCCAGGCATCAATGACATTATCCTACTGTTCAATGCATGTACTCCCCCAAGCATTATCCTACTGTTCAATGCATGTACTCTCCCCCCAGGCATCAATGACATTATCCTACTGTTCAATGTATGTACTCCCCAAAGCATCAATGACATTATCCTACTGTTCAATGCATGTACCCCCCAGGCATCAATGACATTATCCTACTGTTCAATGCATGTACTGCCCCAGGCATCAATGACATTATCCTACTGTTCAATGCATGTACTCCCCCAGGCATCAATGACATTATCCTACTGTTCAATGCATGTACTCCCCCAGGCATCAATGACATTATCCTACTGTTCAATGCATGTACTCCCCCAGGCATCAATGACATTATCCTACTGTTCAATGCATGTACTCCCCCAGGCATTATCCTACTGTTCAATACATGTACTCCCCCAGGCATTATCCTACTGTTCAATGTATGTACTCCCCAAAGCATCAATGACATTATCCTACTGTTCAATGCATGTACCCCCCAGGCATCAATGACATTATCCTACTGTTCAATGCATGTACTGCCCCAGGCATCAATGACATTATCCTACTGTTCAATGCATGTACTCCCCCAGGCATCAATGACATTATCCTACTGTTCAATGCATGTACTCCCCCAGGCATCAATGACATTATCCTACTGTTCAATGCATGTACTCCCCCAGGCATCAATGACATTATCCTACTGTTCAATGCATGTACTCCCCCAGGCATCAATGACATTATCCTACTGTTCAATGCATGTACTCCCCCAGGCATTATCCTACTGTTCAATACATGTACTCCCCCAGGCATTATCCTACTGTTCAATGCATGTACTCCCCAGGCATCAATGACATTATCCTACTGTTCAATGCATGTACTCCCCCAAGCATCAATGACATTATCCTACTGTTCAATGCATGTACTCCCCCAGGCATCAATGACATTATCCTACTGTTCAATGCATGTACTCCCCAGGCATCAATGACATTATCCTACTGTTCAATGCATGTACTTCCCCAGGCATCAATGACATTATCCTACTGTTCAATGCATGTACTCCCCCAGGCATTATCCTACTGTTCAATACATGTACTCCCCCAGGCATTATCCTACTGTTCAATGCATGTACTCCCCAGGCATCAATGACATTATCCTACTGTTCAATGCATGTACTCCCCCAAGCATCAATGACATTATCCTACTGTTCAATGCATGTACTCCCCCAGGCATCAATTACATTATCCTACTGTTCAATGCATGTACTCCCCAGGCATCAATGACATTATCTTACCGTTCAATGCATGTACTTCCCCAGGCATCAATGACATTATCTCCATCAAACCTATACTTAAGTTCAAGGCAGCTAAAATTTAACCTGATTTAACTAAATAACTTTTTAATGATTTTTAATGATGTTTTGTAGCTACTAATTCTGACTGCATTTTCAAAGATCTGTACTTTGTAGTTGGATTTATAACATACATTTCTCTATGATGACTGTCCGTTTAATTTTTTGCAACTTGTTACACTTTTTGTGCCTTTTAGTGTTTTTAAACCAGGAACTAAAGCTGATACTTTGTTTCTGATGAAGTTTCCGTTGTACTGCTATGAAAGGCTTAAACTCTGGATTAAAGGTTTGTTTACAATTTCTGGTATGGCATTTTTCTTATTTTATACAGTGAACTGTTTATGCTGTGTGGTTACTAATTTCTCTAAGACTGTTTACCATTTTGTTTTTCTTGAACGTCATCTAACGATTTCTATCACTTGGGAACAAAGTTAGCAATGTAGTTGTTAATATTACTTAAAATCATTTTAAAGTTGCTAGTCACATGATGTAGATGGAAGAAGGCCTGAATGTGATCCATTTTCAGTTAGCAGCATGAATAATGGAGGGAGTAGGGAGGGGGACATGTTCTTGAGTTGACACCACCAACACTGTTATCTTGGAGACATGGAGATGGTTAGACCTACAGCATTAGTGCCATCTTCAAGTGAGTGAGTGATACCCTACAGTTAGTGGCCAGTCTGGCTCTTGTTGTAAATGTATACCTCTTCATCTGCAGGGGCTGGGAAAAGGAGTAAGCATGTAAAAAATATTAAAATGTCAATGGAAAACAAAATGAAGCAAAGCAAGTTCTTACAGGTTGGGGGGGGGGGTGGGGGTGGCCCTGCACCACTCATACCCATGGAGTGACAACCTCAAAGGTAAGAGTACTTTCCCCCTACTTGCAATGTTCAATTATCTCAAATTTAATACATTTCCTAAAGTAACGCAATATCAGGCATGACTGCTTTATCCTGATGAACAGGACTCTGGGATATTGCAGTTGAAGAAATAATGTGTTCCCAGGCTTAAGCCACATCCTGTAAAGACAAAGATAATTACATAACTTTATCAAGTCAGACTAAACAGATGAAAGTATAAAACTAATTTAGACAGTCATCCGTCTTGCACAATTAAACAGAACACATGAAAAAAATCAAAATTATTTAATTTACAATAAAGGAATCAACTACATTAAATTACGACTACAGAGACATTAGACATCAACAAACAAACATAGATGAATTTTAGAAAATACTGTTTGTATTTAACCTTTGGTACTGCTCAACAAAAATTTTAAGAGCTATAGATTTTTTTTTAATCACATCAAAAGTGCTTTAAGGCAAGGTTACACTGGCATCAACCATAGCTCCTATTAATACTCCCTATTTAATTAAAAAATAATGACTGTCTGCTATTTTTATTTACTAGAACATTTAAAATTGTTCATTACATCATCAAACCAGTTAATATAATATCAATTAAAAAACAGCCTTTATAATAACAGTATATGATTTCAGGATACACACTGTGTGCTTCGGTAGCATTCTTCTTAAATGTCTTCATTCAACCTTGCTCATTCTTGGGTTTCTCTGCATAAAAAAGGCCCCACCGCTGGTCTCCTAGCTCACAGTGCTGCAGTTTCCTCTTCCAACCATTCACAATGTAAAGATAGTCTTCTTCAGAAAATTCCTGAAAAAAATTATAGAAATAAGAGAACAGAGTTTTGTTTATATTAAATTTTGCCTCCACACTATAACAATATTAAGCACAAATTAATCTAAACGGATTAAAGTAAGTGCGACTGTTATACTTACTATAAACATAGAGAATTATAATGGGTTCACCGATCATAACATGTTTATTTTGTGTTCAAGACATGGATGCCATGAACACCTCCTGAGCGAAGCTGAGAGGTGAATTTCTTGGCATCCATGTCTCAAACAAAACACATAACAAAGAGTTATGATCGGTTTACCAATCATAATTCTTTATAGTGAATGGAGCTTTATCTGCTCCATGTACAACTATACTAGTTACAGAAAAAAATCCACAAAGTATTTTGACAGCTTTCAAAGCCATAAAGCACTTAGGGACAGCACTGTCAGAAAGGCAGTGTAATGCATTCGGTTACACTTACACTCGGCTTTCATGGCTTTCAACTGTCCAGATTTTCACAGAAAATTCAGATTTTGCCTCATTTGTTTGGTCTGTTCTTCATAAAGTGGCTACTTGAAAAGTGCAGATACGTGTTACTAAATGTAGGTTTCCTAAAAATCTTGGACTTAGAAACCATTATTAGCCATTGTAATCAAGGAATCCATACAGTTAATACGGGTCCTGTCAAAGTGTGAGGTAAACTTTAAGAACTCTGTGGTGTTATTCAAATATACCATAAAATCATCAGTCAGTATTACAGGTCCCTCCCAAAGAAAAAATATGTCATCCAGGAAAATGAAGGTACGGATTAATGTACTTGAAAAATTCACTGCTGAACACAAATGATCTTCCCCAGTCTAACACCACCAAATTAGCATACATCGGGGTGCAAGCAGTGCCCACAGCCACCCCTTTTATTTGTCTGAATAATTCTCCTTCAAAAAATATAAAATTATAGTTAAGTACCAGAGAGGTCAACTCCACTATAAAATTTAATTTATCATTGGACACAACTTTATATTCTATCAAAGTGTTTTGCCATATTAAGCTTAGGCTGAATGCCCTTAATTTTCCAGGACTTAATGAATGTTTTTCTTTCCATTCAGCCATTATTTAAACTTAATGCCACGAAACTGTATGATTTAGGATACATGTTAAATACTGGACATGAATATGCTGGGTTTATTTTTTATTTTTTTTTTTGTACAGTGGTTTTATATATGCATTGTTATTAAATACTTTTTTAGGTACAAGTGATTTCTACTTAAAGAAAGGGTCACAGTATGCACTTGTATTAACTTACTATTTATTACTCTGCTTATTTCAGGCACAGTTCTTTAAGATTTTATTGACTAATTCATGTGTCCTATTATTCTTAATTGCTCTTAACAAGCTAGTATTGCATTTAAAAGGAACTGAAAGGATGGTGTGGTTTTATTCTGAAGATGCCCTTGCACAAGATGAAAATGCTTAATAAACATTTTTCTAAAAATTTTTTGCGTGAATTCAATACCTGGTGACCACCTTTTCCAACATTATCCTATATTTGTTTTTAATTTAACAGCTTATTCACTGTCATGCTATTTCATGGAATCATACCTCTCAACCTCTTAGTGCAAGAAATCTGGAGAAAGCCTGACAAAAAGGGGAACAAAGGCCCAAAAATAAGGGCATATTTTTAAATATTGCTGTTATAAACTTATAAAGTTGATACAGTAACGGGGTTTGTTTTAACATACATCTCCTGAAAGAGATGAAGTCTGAAGCTCAAATGTATGTCATTATTTATTGACTTCAATCCTCTGATCATCTCAGTGATTTGACAGAAAATCACAAGTTTTATGAGAACAGAACAAAAATATGAGCCAAAAATCTGGACATTTTGCAAAAATCTGGACAGTTGAGAGGTATGCATGGAATACTAGAGAAAAGGAAGAGGTGAAATCCTGCCACCTAGTGGTTGTTACAACAAGTGCAACACAGGGATAAGAGTGAGCAAAACTGCAGGTGTAATGCAGATATAAAGTTTATGCTTTAAAAAAAGCTCCAGTGTGATACAATTTGACTCAGGAAGACATAAAACAGCATGTCTGATTTAGTCAAGTTGACAGTAACAGCAGCCTGGGCCAGACAAATGGATATATATATATATATATATATATATATATATATATATATATATATATATATATGTATATATATATATATATATATATATTGGTCCCCCACATTTTCTAGAACGTCATTTCTTCGACAAATGTAGGGGGTTTGGTTTAATGCCAATGGTATGGATAGCTGAGTGGTGGAAATGCTGATGGTGTGTAATGTCGAGACAGGTAAGTGGGGATGAAGGGTTGAGAATGTTTGTGCATATGTATGCTGGTTAGGGCTAGGGTCGAGGATGAGTGAAAGATAGGTGTTGCAGGTTTGTGTAGTTTAGGGTTACGGTCAGGGTTAGATTAGGGGACAGATATAATATTGTTTGTGTGTCTGAGTGTGTCTTGTGTAGTGGCAGTATTACAGGAAGGTTTTTATGAAGGTAAGGTTTTGGGTTAGGGCCGAGTGAAGAGGCAGCATTAGGCTTACTGTTAAAAAACATTACTGAAGTGGTGCAGTGGGATGAACAGGCCTTACATCAAATTAAGTCACTTGCAGAGAACAAGTCTTTCAGAATCAGGGCAGACTTACACCAGAGTAAGTCATTTACACTGAGAACAAATCTTTCGGAATCAGGCCCACTGTCACAGGCAGTGCTCTTGGTAATATAAATCACTGCAGTACTATTACAAAAAAGTGTTTTCTTTTTCATTCAATAGTATAATATAGATACATTAAAAATGGAAAAGGACTTTCATCAATAAAGTGGTATCACATCATATTGCATTCTCTGTCTTGGAAAAGTTAAATTTTGGGGTAAGATCTAAAGCATGGCATTAAGAAAGTTACTAATGACTGGAAAGTTAACTTATGAAATAAAGATCTTAAAATTTTACGTCACACTCCAAGTTTCACCTACAAGAGACAGAGAAATGTGAAAAGTTACTTAGAAAAAGGAAGGGATGTAATATCTCCTGATTTCCCAAACAAGTCTAATGGTACATTCTAGTGTGGGATGCAAACTTGGTGTCACTTTACTAATAAAAGTCCTTTTCTATTTTTAACTAATTTAGTTTTCACTATTAAATGTAAAGCATAGACACTTCTTGTAAAAGTACTGCAGTGGTTCATGTTGTCATTTGCACTGTCTGTGAATAGAAAACACTTGTAAATTATCACAAAGAAACAGGGAGCATGTAAATGTAAGAAAAAATGGGATAACACCAATGCCCTTTTTAATTATAGCTGAAAATGTACAATTAAAAAAAAAAGAAGTTATGTACTCACCATAATGTTCCATCTGAGTTGCTGCTATTCATTTATGTTCAACCTGTAGGTACTCGGATCCGGTACGGATCTGACTTGCCACATTTCCAGCATCTGATCCAAGCTCCTAGCTCCCCCTACCCATAATGCTCCTGTCTCCCTCCTCCCTTCAGATCAAGTTTGCTGCCCACCATAGCATCCCAACCTGACAAAAAAATCTTGCCCCGTGACAAAGGTCTCCATAAGCAAGAAGAGGAGAACAAAGGCATACCCATGTGGTGACCATTCCTCTTTTGGCCAGACCACCATACAGCCTACACAAGGTAGGGGAAGGAGGGAGAGATGAATGTAGACAAATGAACAGCAACAACTCAAATGGAACGTTATGGTGAGTACATAACTTTATTATCTGAAGTTGTAGTCTTCATCTGCTTTTCAACCTGTGGGACAGAGTCTCGAGCTACTAAACACCTGGGAGGCCCTCATGGAAGGATATTCTTGAGTATGGCGGAACCAAAGGATGCCCTTTTCCTAGATAAAATGTCCAACTAGTAATGCGAGATGAAAGTACGTGAAGAAGCCCAAGTAATCGCAAAGCAAATGCCATGTAAAGACATTCTGGATCAAAAGGCAGCTTGAAGTAGCCATAGATCCAGAGGAATGTGCCTTTACATGACCTGGCGGGGATAAACCTCTAGTCGAACACCCCAGAGTAATACACTGGGAAATCCAATGGGCAATGGTGACCTTCGACACTGGTTTCCCTAAAAACGACTTAGAATAGGAAATAAAAAGTTGGTCAGACTTACGAAAGGACTTTGTCCTATGCAGGTAAAAACATAACTATCTGTGCACATCCAACAAGTGCAGTTTGTACTCTCACTTATTTTGAAAATTTGGTAAGAAAACCGGGAGATTAATCACTTGATTAATATTGGCTGCTGAAGCTACTTTAGGAAGAAAGGATTGATTTAGTACACAAGGACACTCTGTCCTTATGAAATACCAAATAAGGAGGCCTGACTGACAATGCTTGAAGCACCAAAACCCTTTTGGTAGATGTAGTAGTGACCAAGAAAGCCATCTTCCAGGATAGAAACAAAGTTTGCTGACTCTGCAGGCTCAAAGAGGGGCGAGAATAAAGCTTGCAGAACTAGCGTGAGATCCCAAGGAGACACTGGGTCCTTAACCGGAAGCCAAAGTTAAAAGTTGCCTTTCAAAAAGGCTTTACAAAGCTTAGAAGAAGCTAGAGAAGCCATATTGTTGCCTACATGAAAATTAGATATAGCTGCAGCTGCTCCTTGACCGCAGAAGAACATGCACCTTGCTGAAAAATACTTGCTAAAAATTCTAAAACCACTGGAACCGGAGCAGTGAAGGGGTCTAGGTCACGCTGAGAAGCCCAAATAGAAAAACATTTCCACTTAATGGAATAAACCTTCCTGGTAGAAAATTTATGTGCCTCAACCAAAATCCTTTTGACCTGCGAAGATAACCCGGTAGTCCTGAATATCATGGGAACTGGAGCAGCCAAGCAGTGAGCTTTAGACTGACCAGGTCTGGATGAGGAATCCCTGAGGGATGAGATCCAAAATTGGATCTAACTTCCAGGGCGGACACAACAACATGAGACCACAGAGAGGGGAACCATACTTAGCGAGACCAGAATGGGGCAATGAGGATGACAGAGCTCCACAGCCTGCAAGCTTTCTGAAGACATTTCAGTATTGGGGCAGAGGAGGATAAGTATACAGAAGACCGGAGGGCCAAGCATGAACCAAAGCATCTCTGGGGGCTTCTGCTCGAGGGGGGATCAGAGCAAAAAACTTGCTGTACTTCGCGTTGGAAGGAAAGGCGAAGAGATCGCAGCAAGGCTGATCCCATTTAAGAAAGATCTGTTTCGCTACCGAAGGATTCAGAGACCACTCATAAGGCATCAGGATAGACCTGCTGAGCCTGTCAGCTAAAATGTTGGACTTCCCCGGAATGTGCATTGTCCCCAGAAAACAGCCAGTGGAGACTGCCCATTCCCACACTCTCATGGCCTCGCAACACATGGGATAAGACCTGGTTCTCCCCTGCTTGTTGATGTACCAAGCCACCGACATATTGTCTGTCTGGATAGCAATTGTCCCTAGAGGAAGATGGGCATGGAGAGCTTGCAATGCTAGAAGCACCACCCTCATCCCCAGGATGCTGATATGCAATTGAGACTCATAGGGGGACTACGTACCTTGGACTGTCCTTCCCAAAGGCCAAAGGGGGAGGTAGCAGAAAAGGGCGACCTCGGAGAAGATCAGGGTAATGAATCCACCACAGAAGAGAGTTCCTGCACACCCGAGATACTCAAATAGGGTGAGACAATGGAAGATCTAGCATGGACCATTGAACCACAAGGGTCCACTGAAGACCCCGCATGTGTAACCGGGCCATGGGTAAAAGAGTGATCGTGGCCGCCATGGACCCTAACAACCGTAATACCAATTCCACCATTGGCGATTGAGCGTGAAGGATACAGAGGACATGT
The DNA here is from genome assembly GCF_019279795.1 of Protopterus annectens. Classification (NCBI taxonomy): domain Eukaryota; kingdom Metazoa; phylum Chordata; order Ceratodontiformes; family Protopteridae; genus Protopterus; species Protopterus annectens. The sequence continues at coordinate 249,945,536 of NC_056738.1, forward strand.
AGTTTCAGAGACTGGATTTTCTCTGATGTTAGAAAGACCATGGTTTGAATCGTGTCCAACCCAGCTCCTATGAAATCTAGCACTTGAACTGGAGTCAGTAACGATTTGTTGAGATTGATGGTTATGCCCAACTGGTGGGCTAAGTGAAGCAGGGAATCCCTCGCTTGGCAGAGTTGATGCCTGGAAGGGGTAGCAAGGCGCTAACTGTCCAGGTTGGGGAAGACGTGGAATCCCTGTAGTCTCAGGTGAGTTGCTACCACTGCCATTACTTTGGTGAACACCCTGGGGGCTGTGGTGAGACCAAAGGGAAGCGCTCTGAACTGGTACTGACTGGCCACCAGCTGGAAGTGGAGAAGCCTCCGTGAGCACCTGTCCATTTTGATGTGATAGTACGCATCCTGAAGGTCGACCGAGCACATCCAATCACTGTCCTGCAGAAAGGGCAGGAAGACTGAAGAGTAACCATCCAGAATTTTGTCTTGGCAATTGACAGATTTAAGATGGAGAGATCCAGAACGGGTCTTAAGTCCATCTTCTTTGCCACCAAAAAGAATCTGGAATAAATGCCTAATCCGGTCTGGTCTGGGGGGACACACTGGATGACTTGCTTTTGTAGCAGCTTTACAATTTCCAGTGCTGCTTCCTCCCTTTGCATAGGTAGAACATCCAGGAGGTGTTTGGGTGGAAGAGGTGATTGACTGAAAGGGATAGAATAGCCTCTGGATGAGATTTGCAACACCCAACAATCCTGCAACTTGCCTCCAGAGCCGAGCAGTCAGGCAACCCTTTAAGGTTGCTGCACGGGTCTGTCCGAGAGAAGCTCTTGAGACCTTTGATTCCTCGGACCCCCTATGCCTTGGGGGCGGCATCTATCAAATCCCCCCCATGCCTCTGGGGGAAGGCGAGTCCTGAGTGTCCTGGGGGTAGTGCTGAGATTTCCGGAACCACATCTTCTTGGCCCCCCACTGATTCTTTGAAAAGGTTAATTTAGGGGCTGAAATGAGGATCTCGACAGCAGACAGAGTCTTCCAGTCTTTCTCACTCTATTTTCCAGAAAGAGTGGACCCGTCATATGGGGCATTAGTAAAAGACGTCCCAAAGGGCTCCAAGAAGGCACAAAGCCGGAGCCAAGCATGACACCTGATGGCAATGCCTGTTCTGGCAGCTCTAGCAGTGCCTTCAGCAGCATGAGAGAGAAGATGCATAGAGGTGTTAGCAATCGATGTGAGGGTGGCCATTTGAGAGGAGAAAACTTTCTTGACCTCCACCAAAATGGACCCAGGGGTAGACTCAGCAATTTCTTTGACCACATCTCACTGAAGCCTAATCACGTGTGCCAAGTAGTTCAGCGCACGCACTGAAACTTTGCTGAAGCATACACCCGCTTCCCAAAATGGTCCATCATCCTGGACTCTCTGTCCGGTGGATGAACCATGGAGCTCTCCTGTGCGAGTTCCTTCTTAGTGGCTGCTGCCAGCACCATGGGGGGATCCCTTTGTCCAGCAACTCCTATCGGACAATGCACTTAAAATCTTATCAAGACATTTGGGGATTGGCTCCACCGTGTCCGGCTCCTTCCACGCCCGAGATGTGATTAGGTCTACCCGTGGATCTAGGGAGGGGACACCCAGGAAGTACAGAGTCTTGTGCCAAATGCCTCCAGGAACACTGATTCATCTGGGTTAGGTTTCTGGGCAGACCACCCCTCTCACTGTTGAAGGATTTCCATGATGTCTCCAAAGGAGACATCCTCTGGGGGTGACTGGTGGAACCTTCCTCTAAATCCGTGTCTTCCACGAGGGACTCCAGTGGGAAGTCCAAGTGCCTCCTTTTACACATCCATTTGCAAAGCATCTCCTCAGTGGGGGTCTCTGGAGAGGACTTGCCAACCTCTGGCTGTTCCAAAGTGGAGGCTCCCTGGGGAAAAGAGGTATCAGGCTGTCACTGAGGTAGCAGGATGGCCAGATCCACACCAAAAACAGAGGGAGCCAGGGCGGATTCCAAAGATGAGATCATCAAGGGTCTCGATGGGATCGTGAAACCCCTCTCCACCACATTGAAAGCAGAAAGGGTACAAATCCCCTGAAAAGGGGTTACAGATGGGTCCACAACCCTCTGAATCAACAGGGAAGCCAGAGCCGAACCTCCAGGTGTCGAGATTCAAAGAGGAAGGCTCTGCTCTGAAAAACTCGGCGCTGATACTATCCCCTGGATCTGGTGCCGAGGCTAAGGCTCCAAGAGCCAGACAGATCCAAGCTTGTCAGAGCCGACCAACTCAAGGTAATGACTGGCATCAAGGTACAAGGTACAGTTGGCACCGACCCCTTGACGCTGAGGGTCCTCAGATCAGAGGGCTCCGAAACCAGGGGTTGGATTTGAGAAGGAGTAATTGGTATGAAAGTGGCCTGCCTGCCCCCCTGCTCCGGTGGGAGAGGGGGCAGGCAAGAGTCCCATCTGCATCTTGGTGTGGATAAATCTCTGCATCATCCTGTCCACCTCCATTATGGAAAGGCTGCGGGTGGTTCTGGATAAAGAGGCCACCAATACTGGCCTAGAAGAGTGGCAAACTGAAGCCTGAGCCAGCGAATGCATCCAAAGTTCCTCCGGCTCCAGGGAAAAATGAGGGGAACGTTGCCAGGGAAACTCTGTTCTCGAAGCCGAGCAGACCTTGGCCAGTGGATCAACAGAGGTCGAGCGATCACGGGACCGCTTCCTCAGCTCGTCCTTTTGTTTAGCTGGCTTGTTCCCGTCCCCAGACCTCTTGGCAGGAGGTTGAGTCCCAGAGACCAGGGCTGAGACAGAAGTAGAAGCCTCGGTTGAGGAAGCCTGGGCCCTGGTGGTAGGAGGGGGAAGAAGACCTTTGATAATCAGCTTGTTCCTCCTGTCCATCAATGCATGGGTATTGAACCCCATACAGATGGAACAGGAGGAATCTAAATGAGCAGATCCTAGGCACTCAATGAACAGAGTGTAGCCATCAGCTGGGGAAAGCTTATAGCCACATTCCGTGCATTTATAGAACCCTGGTTTGGGGGTCTCAGACATGACTAAAACTGAGAGGTCCAACCAGATCAGACACACACTCTCACACACACACACACACACACACACACACACACACACACACACACACACACACACACACACACACACACACACACACACACACACAAACTAGAAAGGCAGAAAGAAGGGATTTATTTTTACCGACATGAAAGCGCTAGGGGAGGTAGAAAAGACAGAAAAGAAATTTAAGTAGTAAAAGGTATATAGATAGAAGAAAAAAACACAGACACTTACCGCAACAGAAGCTCAGAGCAACAGATCACGATGCTTACACCAAGTGCGGCAAACAAGATCTGAAGGGAGGAGGGAGACAGGGGCATTATAGGTAGGGAAGGAACTTGGAGCTTGATGCTGGAAATGCAGATGAGTCGGATCCGTACAAGATCTGAATACCCACAGGTTGAAGAGCAAATTAAGACAGCTTCAAATTGTATATTTTTTGTGTACTTCTCAGCATAAAATAATTTAAAAAAATACGACTTAAAACCCTTGAATTAAAATAATCATAGCAATTATTTTTAACGTTTTACCATCTTAAAAAGCATTTTTAAGACTTCTAGCTTTAATGAAAACCTTCAAAAAAACCCTAAATACTTTTTCAGAACATCTCCATCTTCTAGTAACTTACAACAAACAAAACAAAGCTATGCACATTTTTAATAACATTTAACCGTCCAGATAGGAACAACTGCCCCAAATTGCCAGTTATACCCTCGAGCACTACCTAATCTAAAATTAAGGTTATCCATGCTAAAGAGCAAATTACAGCTTGTGTTCTTACACTGACTACTGTCAGTTCATTTTTTTCTCTATTCCTCCTCCCAGTTGTGAAAAATATCTTGCATGCTTTCAGAAAACATAGTGTACTGGCTAACTTTAAATGAAACTAAATTGTGCAATGCTCTTTTAAAAGCATTACCTTATTAGACAAGTCCAGAATGTTTAGGATTTTTGTTTGAAAATGTTTGTATAGATATTTTCATACTCTAAACAGACATCAAATCATTTTCATTAGGAAGATAGCACATGTTGGAAGTGTGATGGGGAAGAAAAAGGTAACTGTTGTGTGTGTAATGAGGTGGCAGACTTTAAAAATTCTCTACACAGCAATCTGTCAGAAATACTGGGGGAGCAAATGGCTTTAACTAATGAAATGATTATCATGAGCTGGTACATAGGCTCCGAATGGCCAGGGCTATTTATATTATTTAATTCTGTTGGCTGCTAAAAAAAGCAATTACTAGAACATGAAAATCAAAATCTAAATCAACTGTATTTGAAGTATACCTCTCAACCTCTTAGCTCTAGAAATTTGACAAAGCCGTGTTTAATGGGGAGACAATGGCCCAAAAATAGGGACATACTTTAAATATTGCTCATATAAACTTAAAAACTTCAAAGAACAGGATTTCTGCTAGCATGTACTTTGCGAAGGATATGAAGTCTGAAACTCATGTATATGTAATTATTTAGCTACTTCAATCCTCATGCCAGAAAATCACAAATTTTATGAGGAACAGAAGGGCAGTCTGCAAAAATCTGGACAGTTGAGAGGTGTGATTTGAAGTACAGAATATTGTAAAAGAAATAGAAGAACTGGAAGTAAGATCTTTAGAAATGGAAAGGGGTAAATTACGTAGAATTAAATGGAATTTGTGGAAACAGTACATGCAGAATAATGTTCAAAAGGAGGGATGGTTTATGGAAGACAGGAACAAAACAACTTATGCAATTCTGGAATGAAAGATAGTTGCTGCAAAGAAAGAAAATTTATGTCTCCCTGATACCCAAGGTTTTGCAGAAAGCGCACTGCATGAGGACATCCCTTATCCTCATTGCTCCTTTCTGGCCTTGTCAGCTGCGGTTCCCCTTCATCAGGTCTCATCTGAAGTACCCGCTTTGGGTTCTGGATTTCCATCAGGATCTGATATCCCTTATGTCTGGCCTTCCACTTCCGATTCTTAGGACCCTTCATTTAACTGCATGGCTTCTCCAGTTCCAGTGATTGTCAAACAGTCCAGGCTAGCATCTCCCATTAAACATATCATTTTGGTCTCTCAAAAACCCTCCACCAGGAAGGTTTACAGTAGCGAGTGGAAAAGATTCTCCATCTGGGCTGGGAGCAGGAGTCTGGATCCCTTTTCTTCTTCCGTTTCAGATATACTCTTGTTCTTGACCTCCCTTTTTCAAGCAGGAGTTAGTGGCGATTTCCAACTTTCATAAGAGCTCCAAGCCTATCTTTTCCTCTAGACTTTGTAAAGCTTGTATAAAAGTTTTTTTTTCCCTGCTTTGGCCTCCAATTAAGGACCCTTTGCCTCCTTGGGACTTCATGTTGGCTCTACAATCTGTGACTAATAGCCCCTTTGAAACTGCTAGCTCCTGCAATCTCAAGTTTGTCATGGAAGACAGCCTTTTTGGTCACTATTACATCAGTCAGGAGGATTTCAAAACTGCAAACTCTTACCATTACTCCTGCTTACATGATTTTTTTTACAAAAGAAGTCTCTCTCTCTCAGAAAGAACCCCTCCTTCTTGCCCAAGATTGTTTCAGTCATCTTTAAATCAAGGTATTCAGCTTCCAGTATTCTTTCCCAACTGTTCCAATGGGGGGAGTATATCTTGTATACCTTGGACGTTCACTGCCAGTTGCGGTCCTACTTGCATAGGACAAAAGGTTTTTGTAAGTCAGAACAGCTTTTTGTGGCCTTCCAGTTTCTAAGGTCACTATTTCTAAATGGTTGTCTAGCTGCATAACCATGGTCTACAACCATGACCACCTTGAGGCTCCAGGAAATGTCAAGGCTCATTCTGCTAGATCTGTGGCGACTTCTTCAGCCTTTTTAGTAAGGCTTTCGATTAATGACATTTGTACTGCTGCCACTTGGTCTAATCCTCATACCTTTATATCTCACTACAAACTGGATCTGATTTCCAGGAGCAGGGCTTCCTTTGGCTTCAGTGTGCTCTGGCATGTCCTTCCTTGAGGACTCCCAGGGTAACTGGTAGATGGGGACTCTGCCCTGTCGTGATAAATGATGACATGGATAACATCAGATAGTTATGTACTTACCATAACTTGTCATCTGTGTTATCCTATCTCATCATTCATCACATTCCCAGTCACCATCGCCCTGCCTTGTTTGATCCTGGAGGAAGTTGAAGTGGTTTCCTTCTACCTTGCAGGAGTACCTTTTAGGATTATGTGGGCAAACTCGATCTGGTGGTTAGAAGGTAGCAGGCATCATGGGAGAGGGAGGAGCTAGAGCCTTGGATCCATCTGTTGAAGGTTGCTGGCTTGGATCCGAGGTCTCATCCTAGACCCTGTAATGATGAATGATGACATAGGATAACACAGATGCCAAGTTATGGTAAGTACATAACTCTGTTTCTGAGAGCTCTGATGACTCGACTCCAAGTGATGTAAGAAAGAGGAACATGCAAGAGAGAGAAGAGACTGACTCCTCCTTGGAGTCTTCCCACCCTAGAGTGTGAACTTGATGGAGGCTTCACCCCCATCCCACCCGGCTTCACCCCCATCCCACCCAGTCCCTTCCTGAAGAACTCAATTTTGGGTAAAGTCTAGAGATCATCCAGTAGGCTCTTATCCCATCCAAATGACGGCATAAGTGGAAAGAACCTTGTGGAATGTATCTGCAAGGAGACTGACAACTTCAGGTCTGCTTAAAGCCTCATTAGGGCAACAGGCCTGAAAGGAGCTCAAGAAACCCAAAAAAATCATCCTGAGATAAGGAATCCAGGGTTATAGGCTGCACTGGTTAATAGGTATATGCTTACAGTATCTTTGTTAGGACCATCAACTGCTTCATGCATACAATGGAGATGTCAGAGGGACCAAGCTGACAATATAATAGATGCAGTTAAGAGGTTATCAGGTGTTGATATGTGGAAGCAGGTGGAGTTATAAATGATGGACATAGATACTATCACATGCTTGCCATGCAGCTTTCACATAGTGTTGCAGATGGAGCAGTAGGGGCAGCAGCGTGGTCAGACATTGTCATGAGGCAGTGGACCTGGCTAATGCTATCAGGAAAGGTGGAACACTTCAGAGCAGCCTTTGCCAGCACCGTATTTGTTGCTCCACTAAGTTCAACCTAAAGTGAAGGAATGGTTATAAGAGTGTGAGAAGGAAGGAAAAATTTCCCACAGCTGCTGGTGTAAAATTCTCAGTCCCATCTATGAATCAAAATAGCGCAGAGAATATTTGGTTTAGAAAATCTCAACAGATACCACTTAGAGCAATGTGGGAATTTGAACTCCTAAAGCCATACAGGTGTCTTCAGTGGCAGAGGTGGTCAACAAAACCCTGAGGACTTGTCAGACTATCCCCCACTAGACCTCCATGACTTAGGACAGCTGGATGAGGGAGATTATATCCACTTGCTGCCCATTTTTCTTTTCACAATTATCTACTACTAAATATTTCATACCTGCAAAAGAAAAGTATTGGGTCAAGAAGTCTCCATCCTCTTATTCAAGAGGTCTCACAAAATCAGGATCTGTGTTTTATTTAAGGTGTTTGGTACTGAGGACCACAAGAGACTTCAGGGTCATACTGGGTCTATTTCCCCTGTACCAGTTTGTCCAGGACATATATAGAGTGTTGTGCATTCCATCCTTCCATGCCTTCAGGGAGGGGGATTGGATGTGCTCTTTGGATCTTCAGGACATGTACCTGCACTTCAGTTTTTCTCCCAGGGCCTACACTGAAAAAGGGCTTTTGCTCAGATGGAGTATCAAGGTTAACAAATGTCAAATAAATAAATAAATAAATGTAATGTATACTATAGCTGAATGAAAAAGTGATATGGTTTGTTTTCTCTTCTATTAATATATGTGTACCTATGTCTTAATTGATAATTTAATAAAGGTGTTTAAAAGAGTACATGGTACCTACCACAGCAAACAAAGCTATTTTAACTATGGTACTCGTGGTGGGCAGACGTGAATATGAGTAGCAAGCTGAAACAGAGTACTCAGGCCATTACGTCTTTCACTTACAACAATAAGAATTAGATTTTGAGATTAAAATGTCGTGGATGGGAGTTGGAGAGACAAACTGTGAAAACAAAGGGATATTACTAATGAATGTTAATCAACTGTCAAAATGGCTCGTCTGTCAGGAGCAGTATTTGTACTCAAGAGTAACACATTAATATGTCCATCATTTCTTTCAGCATAGTCAAAGTATCACAAGTATACACAGAAAGTGGCTATACATTTGGATGAGACATACAGACAGTGTCAGCATGAAAACAAGTCATTTACTTGACTGTCTGTTACATGATCATTGATATAGCTTATCAGGGAGAACAGTGCATGTGTGCATGTGGTGTGTGTGTGTGTGTGTGTGTGTGTGTGTGTGTGCGCGTTCGTGTGTGTGTGTGCGCGTTCGTGTGTGTGTGTGTGCATGTGTGTGTAAAAGACTTAGAGACCACTGCAAAGTGAAATACATTACAGTGGCTATTGGTTGCTCCATTTTGTTCATCAAACACCCAGCGTGTACTCATAAATTGGAAATCTTTTTGGAGTGAGACAGACTGTGTACAACAGCAAAAGGCAATTCTCTAATTACTGTTAATCAATCAATAATCTGGCATGGCAAGGAGGTACAACATACGCGTGTGATGGGAACAATATGTAAGGCATTACTGTGGGCATTTTCACTTGTATCAAATTTTAACATCAGAAATGCCCACAGAAAGTGTCTTGATGGGGAGGGGGCAGGATGTGTATGAAAGCAGAGAGTAACTGCATGATTACTGTTCAGCAAATGTTTTTTTAACAAGAAAAATTTTTACTGAATTATCATTTATGACACAATCATATATTTAAATAAATGAAAAACCATACAGACATTTTCATTTGCAAACATTATACATCACATGCAATCTTCTATACAGTTACTGTCAATCGAATCTTGCATAGCCCTTCACTTCCTGCCTTCCCTTAAACCTCATTCTTCCCCAAAACATTATTCTGCATGTACTGTTCAAACAACTCTAATTTTTTTTTCTATGTAATTTGCTTCTACCCTTTTCTAAAGATCCCACTTCCAGTTCTTTTATCTCTGTTACCATAGTCACTACTTCTAATGCAGCTAGCTTTAGACTTTAATTTCCACTTTCTAGTAATTGTTTTTTTAGAAGACAGAAGAATTAAACTCAGCAAGGGCTTATTATGTCTAGGCAATTCTGAGTCTGTACTACAGCTCAAAAAATTTCCTTTTGTACACCAATTTGTTCACCCAGTATTTCTGACAGAATAGCCTGTATGGGGCATTTTAAAGTCTGCCAACCCATTACACTGTGGAAAATAGGTTTCCAATTACCTCATCCTTCCCCAGCACACTTCTAACATTTGCAGTCTATCCGAGGAAAAACTTTTTGGAGTCTGCAAAGGGTATAAAAATATCTAAGTAAACATTTTCAAGCCAAGATCCTAAATCTTCTAGTCTTTGTTGATTATTCTGGGAACCATATATATCCTCCCACTGCTTCTTTGTGAATTGTTTATCCAATTTCTCTTCCCAATCTTTTCTAACCTCTCCTGAGTGATTTCTATAGTTACCATGCAATATTTTATATGCTCTACTAATTATCCATTTTTAAAAGCAGCTTTTGTTCTAGATTCTACTAAAAACTCTACCAGTGCTAGTCTTTCACTTAGGATCACACTATTCCTTTCTCTTTGCCTATACTCCGAAATAAGTCCTTGATAGAACAGGCAATTTATAGTCTGCAGTCCAAATATATTCTTGATCACTTCCCATTCTATTACCTTTCCCTCTCTAATTATTTGCTCCCAATACCTCGGTTCATTTGCCAGTTTTCTCTAGTAAATTCCTGCCCTCTCTTGGCTATTCTCTATACCCTAATTGCAGTCATCCCTATTGGCAGAATCTCCTTTCTCCACTCCTATGCTGGCTCAGCTCTTAGAATACTTTCTGCTACTTTATGAATATAACAGTTTGCATGGTTAATGTTATTTTCCTCAAGGACCTGAATCTACAATACCAGTCTCGCCTTATTTCTTGAGCTTTCCCGTTTCATCGTTATTGCTTTCCACTTTGAATTATGGCTTTCTTCAAGTACTATGTATAGGAGCCTTAACTGTGTAGCTCTGAAAGAGCATTCAAGTCAGGTAATCCCAAACCACCTTGTTCTACTGGAAGGATCAACTTATCCCACTAGACTCTTGCCCTCTTCCCCTTCCAGATAAAAATCATTCAACTCTTTATTAAATGCTATCCATAACTTTTCCTCTGGTAGATAAAAACATGTCTGACCTGTGTATAAAACTAAAGCGACTAAAGTTTCCACTGCTTGTATCTAGCTATCCATATCCATAAAACAGGGCTTCCAGTTTCTCAGTTTCTGTATTACCTTTTGTTTATTTTCTTCCCATATATCCTTAGCTGTCATAACAGAATCCCTTTAAATCCATACTCCTAAGTACTTCATATTATCATATCCCCATAAATGTGGGTATTGCTGAACCAATTTGTGTGTGGGGGTACATAGCTTACAACTATTGCCTTTATCTTTGATAATTTTGTATCCCAAAAAGACCTGAAACTGTCTCAGAACACTGAAATGTCCTTTTCTGGTTTTATTAAGTAGAGAATAACACCATCTGCACATACAACCATCTCTTTTTGATTACCATACCAATTATATACTTCAGTTTCTGACTCCCTTATTTTGTCTGCCAATGGTTTCTAAATACAATGCAAACAACAAAGGGGAAGAAGACAAAAACTGTCAATATGGCTTGTGGCGGACGGCAATGTGGATATTGCTTATTTGAATTTTGTCACAGTCCAATAAAAAAGTGACCAAATTTAGTGTGTAAGGGAGGCTGTTTGTGAAAGTAACCACTGCTGCCACTCAATCACAAATTCACAGCTACTGAAATGGATCTTCAAAGGCAGTATGTTGCACAGATGCATATTTGTGGGGGAGAGATCTGTGTGTGAAAAATAACAAGTGCAGTTTCTATTTTTTTTTTAATTTATGCCAGTTTTCACACTCAAATCAGGTTTGCTTAGGCTTAACACCTTCACCTCTTTTTGCAGGAACAATTTGTTCTTGAAACTATGTCCTGCAAAGAAACATGAAAAATGTCACATGGCTTGTGATTTTAAAATGCATTTTAAATTGTCTTTAATTGTTACAAACAATTATGAATCTGTACCAGAAAAATCTTAACATTATATAAAACAATGACTCATATGAAATTCTACAACCCTGAGTCTTTGTTTTGGCAATGAAATCAAATTTTCTTTGCACCATTCATGTTCTGTAAAACTGTTCTACTAACTAAAAGTTTGCAACCCTTGGTGTATCTTCTCAGAATGGGTAAAGTCTACTGGAACTGTTTGTGTATGAAAGGAGCTATAACTAGTGTGTACATATGTGGCATTTCAGAAATACAATAAGGACATAGTAAATTGGCAGAAAGCCAAAACATGAGCTATTATAGTCTCACGTCATCCCTAATGCAAATGTCTACAGAGTCAGCCTACAACAAATATGCATACTTTCTTTCTCTCCTGGGGAGAATCCATAACGGACAAAATTATAAATATATTTAAAGTGTACAACATAAGAAATCAAATCAGTCTTTAATTTATTTGCCCATGAAAGTAATGTTTTCCCAACATATGAAATATTCAGAGAGAAAAAGGCACTAATGGAACTTGAGAGCTGACATAAGCTCAAATGAAAAAACACATTTCTGTTCAAATATTTTTAAAAAATAACAAAATATTCCAGATGTGTAAAATCATACTGAACGGCTCCACCTGAAAAACTACATAGTCAACACAATGTGCCAAGCCATCACATTACATTACAATCAGCTTTCAACGGGATGGGTATATGCAGTGCTTGTTCAGAATGTGTCACTGTTGAGCTGCCATTATAGTACATGTAAAAAAATTATACAAGTTTCTCCAGAAATGGTAACTTTATGCAACTGCAAACAATACATGACCAAAACACCCTCTACTGAGAGAGGCAATGCAATGAAATTCAGAAAAGGTAAATATCAATTCTTAGGTACCTTTTGTAATTATAATTCCCCAAAATTTAAATATTAACTCACTAACCTGGAGTGATATATGGCCTTTAATTTACAAACTGGTACCAAGTCTGTAGAGTTTACAGAAACTTTACTGCCAAAGTCTGCATTTATACTTTTGGATGGGTATAAGACTTCTTTTCTAAGCAGTGAATGCAACGTGCATTCAGAATATATCTAAGTTTTCATTACATCAGAAACAAAAGTCATAATTAATTCAGGCAAATCAATATGACCTAACTCATTGTACTAAGAAAAAAAATATGAGGCAAATTTATCAAACAGCCCCAATAAAAAAATATGGAATTGAAAATTTAGGTACATTTTGTACAAGTGCACTATTATAACTCTCTGAAATTTTGTTAGGAATTCTCAAACTAGGACTGGCATATAGCTAGTACGTACGTATCAAATGTATTATTTTTACGTGCATTTCACTACTACAAAGTCTGAGATGTGTCATTATACTCGCTTCCCATTAAGGGTGTGACTATGCATACAGTGTATATTTTTACTCGAGTTGTCAGTGCATCAAATGTAAACATCTTATCTGATTCCTTTTGTCAAAGTAAACATGCCATAGCCAGTGTTGTATTATAATTATTTGAAACTGTTATTGGTAAATTAGTAACTCTCTAAGTGAACTGATATAAAGCCTTTTATACACATCTGTTGAAATGTACAATTTTACAGGCATTTCAAAGTGAAAGGTATGGCATGTTGCAATATGCTCAGTTTCCACTGGGGTGGTTACATGTCTTCAGATCAAAGTGATAAATGCAGCATACGTCCAGTATACATCTAGAGTCCATTCAAGTAACTTGACAAAACCCTAATACTGGTGCTCACAATATCCATCAAAAAACACTGAAAGTAAAAAACTACTGACAAAATAAGAGGCATGCTCTAGGAAACAAACTTGAAGTATGCAAACAAAATGAAGTGCTTATAGTATTTTTCTGCAGGGTGAAAGCCCCTATTTGTACTGTCCGTGTGGGATAGCAGCCTCCAATACCCCCTGCTACTTAAACATATCTAGACCAAGATAAAAAAAAAACTGGGGAAAGTGTATATTCCCTAATCCCAGTATGTAAGCAATCTTGCAACACTGTCAATCAGCTAACTTGTTGATGCATTACTATATGCAGGAAAGCTGTTGACAAAAGGAATTGTCAACAAGCATAATGGTTACCATCTTCAATGATTTTTCATTACAACACAAGTAAGAAAAAAACTCACCAGACAAGCACATTTAAGCACGCTCAAAGTGGACTGATGTATGAACTTACAAAAAATGCCAAATTCAATATTTTACAGGCATTTCCCTGTCACTTCCTAGCATGCTGCATTATACTCAGCCCAGTTACTTCTTCTGGAGAGGGACATGATGTTTAACCCACCACCTCAAATTTTAAATTTAGAGATGTTATGCAGTGACATGTTTTACATAAAAATCATGTCCCTATTTATCTGAAATCATCAACTAACTGCGTGCTGTATCTGAGAGTAATGTCATGTTTTCTGAGAAATCAGACAAAATTTAAAATGGCTTCAGATATTTGGCTCTGTCTTATTAGTATCGCTACCAGGCATACACTTTAACCATGCATTGTCATCTGGCTGTTTTGTTTTTTGGCATCTAAGTAAACAAAATAAAACCAGCAAGACCACCACAGCTAAAACATCAAGTTTACTAAAACATAAGCGCTTTCTCGTTCTGAGGTGAACACTTCATCAGATCTAAAGCCATAGTACAAACAGCAAGCTTATATACATAAATAATCAGATAATACAGCCAGTAAAACAACTAACAAATCAATTTACGTCCCTCTAATGCAAGTTTTAAAGGGACAGAGCCATTTAGCCCTGGATACCTGTCAGCTTGCAGCTTAAGAATCCATAGTAACTCAGCATTTTCAGTACGTTTCACTATATCACCTCTCCTGCTATCAACAACTAAGTAATGTCTTTTGGCTTTTCCCGGTTAAGGTTCGCCACAGCAGAACTCCGGTCCCCTTATGACTGGCAATAGATTTTTACGGTGCCGAGGTGCCAGTCCGACGCCCAACCTTTAACTAAGGCACACCCATTGACGCACTCACCTACCTACATGTCTTTAAGCATCACTCGACCATGGGGAGGACATGCAGACTCCACACAGAAGACACTCCAGTCGAGAATCGAACTGGAGAACCTCTTGCTGTGAGGCGACAACGCTAACCGCTGCACCACTGCGGCCTACTCCCCTGCCAACTTTTGCAAAATTTTAAAAGTAAATATATGACCTAAATGTTCTGCAATATGCCTAGCAAAACCATTCTTACTATCACCCTTTCTAATATCATATAGCTGTCTCCTAACTCTATCCTTTAGCTTTTTATTAGTTTTTCCTACATAGAAACTTGTGCAGGAATTGCAGGTAGCTAGATAGACAACATTATCGGTACAACAGTCACAGTATTTGTGGAGTGTAAAGACAAAATTTAACTTAGGATGTTTGAAAGTATGTTCCTTGGAAATAAAGTTACATATGCAACAGCTACGACAGGCATAGGTGCCAGCCCTCATATGCAGCATATCTACCTTTTGTTTCATCCTGTAAGTCTCTCCACATAGCTGGCTGTTTAAATTCAAGGCATTCCTATAAAAGAACCTATTATTTCACCTACATAAGATTTTCTCATCTGCAGTAAAGAAAAATAAGTTATGTACTCACCATAACGTTCCATCTGAGTAGGTAACTTCATTTGTCAGCAACCTGCGGGTATCGGATCCGTCCTGGATCCGAGCCGGCAGCTTTCCAAGCTAGAGATCCGAGCTCCAAGCTCCTCCCCTTACCCATAATACCCTGCTACCTCCCTCCAGTCCTCAGATCGAGTTTGCCCAATTACCAGACAACACCAAGACAAACAATACCTGAACATCCTAACCTGATGCATACCAGGACTGAATCATTCTATCTTTCAGGTCACGAAAGCCAGGTTAGGAGGAAGGAGGGGGGGGACGGTTGCTGACAAATGAAGTTACCTACTCAGATGGAACATTATGGTGAGTACATAACTTCTTTATCTGAAGTAGTTAACGTCATTTGATCAGCAACCTGTGGGACAGAGTCCCCAGCTACCAAAAAACTTGGCAGGTCCACAAGGAAGAATATTCCAGAGCACTGCAGAGCCAAAGGCCGCCCTCCCTCTGGATATCAGATCTAATTTATAATGCGAAATAAAGGTATGAGAAGAAGCTCGAATAGCCGCAGAACAGATGTCATCCAAGGGAACTCTTTACCAAAACGCAGCAGAGGTAGCCATAGAACGGGTAGAATGAGCATGAACCTCCAAGGGCTCCGGCCGACCAGAAATTTTGTATGTGAACAAAATGCAGTGAAATATCCATCCAGCTAGAGTCACCTTTGTTACTGGTTTACCCAAGAATGGCTTAGCAAAGGAAACAGAGCTGCTCCGACTTGTGAGAGGCAGCTGTTCTGTGCAAGTAAAAGTGCAATTAACTATGCACATCTAATGAATGCAGTCTGTACTCCCCCTTGTTCTGATAGTTAGGGAAGAAAACAGGCAGATTAATGGATTGGTTGATGTGAGCCTCGGAAGCCACTTTAGGTAAGAAGGAAGGATTAGTCCTAAGAGATACTCTGTCCTTATGGAAGACAAGATATGGGGGTTTAGTACAAAGGGCCTGAAGCTCAGATACCCTTCTAGCTGAGGTAATAGCAATTAAGAAGGCAATTTTCCAAGACAAGAACTTTAAGTCAACCGAAGCTGCAGGCTCAAGGGTGGACCAGTTAGAGCCTGAAGGACTAAGGTTAGGTCCCATGGAGGAACCGCATTCTTGACAGGAGTTCTTAAAAGAAAGGTGCCCTTTAAGAAAGTCTTACAGATCTTACTTGAAGCTAAAGGACCAAGACTGTCCCCGATGTGGAAGTGGGACAAGGCCGCCATTTGAACCTTCACAGTAGAAGAACTAGCCCCCTGATGGAAAATGTGAGATAGAAATTCAAGTACTGCTGGAATGGGAGCTGAAAAAGGGTCCAAATTCCTACACCAGGCCCAGATGGAAAAACGCTTCCATTTACTGTTGTAGACCTTCCTGGTAGAAGGCTTATACGCCACCACCAGGATGGATTTAACTGCAGACGAGATACCGGGAGTCCTAGCCACTAACGGAACTGGATCAACCAAGCCGAGAGCTTGAGGTCATCCAGATTCGGAGTTTTGAGATCCGGAATGGGATCCAAGATCCAAAGAGGAGCTATGAGATGAGACCATAGGTATGGGAAAGTACAGTTTTGTACACTAACCATAAATGTAGATGTTAGAGTGTCTTCACTGTTGCAGTCATCACTGTAGGGTTCTCCCCTGCCGGCGGGCAGTCCTCGGTCGGCCAGAATCCCAAAGTCTGGGTCCGGCGTCGACTGCTCAGCCATGCTCCCTGACGTCAGTGCGCCAGGAGTACAAAGCCTGCAGCCGACGCCATGTTCTCCAGTTTTTCTTGCCCCAGATGTCAGGTGTCCAGAAATGAGTCTAACCCCATACCCTTTGCAAATACACCTCAGAAGAAGGGTGAAGTAGGGAACCACACAAAAGAAAGAGTAAGGGGACAGGAGGGAGGGTAACCCAGACTGCAACAGTGAAGACACTCTAACATCTACATTTATGATAAGTGTACACAACTGTACTATGTTCATCGTATTTCACCGTTGCAGTCATCACTGTAGGGTTGAATCCCAAAGCAGAAGAAAAGGGAGGTGGTCATAAAGTAGAGGGGGTGGCTAGAAGGCCCTGCAAGACTGCAGAAGCAAAGCCTGCCCTAGACTTAGAGTAGAGAGGTAAATTGTAGTGCTTAGAAAAAGTATGCACCGAACTCCAAGTTGCAGCTTACAAAATGTCTTTGGTAGGTACTTCCCTGAGGAAGGCAGCTGAAGTAGTAGCAGCCCTGGTAGAGTGAGTCCTAATACTTCCTGGGATTTGCTTTCCATGGTGAGAGTAACAAAATCTGATTCCATGAGCGATCCATTTAGAAATGGTCTGTTTTGAAATGGCTTTGCCTTGGGAATTTGAAGCATAAGAGACAAACAATTGTTCTGTTTTCCTGATGTTCTTGGTTCTATCCAGGTAAAAACGAAGTTGTCTGTGTACATCCAAGGAATGCAAGATCCTTTCCCCCCTATTTTGAGGACTGGTGAAAAAAGTTGGCAGGTGAATAGTTTGATTTAAAGCCACTTTGGAAACCACCTTAGGCATGAAAGTAGGATTAGTTCTTAAAGACAAAAATAATATAAGGTTCCACAGCCATGAGTGCTTGCAACTACGAAACTCTCCTGGCTGAAGTCAAAGCTAACAGGATGGCTGTCTTCTATGATAAAAACTTGATATCAGCTGTGGCAGCAGGCTCAAAAGGAGGTAGAGTGAGTTTTCCAAAACATAGTTGAGATCCCAGGCAGGAATAGATGGTGATCTAGGGGGCCTTAAATTCTTAGCTCCTCTGAGAAACTGTCTCATGAGTTGGTGAGAAAAGATTGGAGGGTCTGTATTATAATGAGCAGAGATAGCTGAGGCATGAATCTTTATGGAAGAGAAGGAGAGACCGTTATGTAACAGGTCTGTCAGGTATAGTAAAATCAGAGGAATATTAGGAGTAAGAGGATCCGAATCCTGATCATGCATCCAGGTGCAAAATCTCTTCCATTTTCCTGCACAAGATTTTCTAGTGCTAGGGCGTCTGGCTTCTAAAATGACACCCATAACCTGTTTGGGAAGGATAGGATTAATCATAGACCCTGAATTAGCCAGGCTGCCAGGCTGAGAGTTTTGACATGAGAGTGCAGAACCTGACCCTGGTGTTGGGACAAAAGATTTGGAGTCTGAGGTAAAACCCAAGGGGGCTCCTGTGAAAGATTCATCAGTGTTCAGTACCAAAATTGTCGAGGCCAATTTGGGGCCAGTAAAATTATCATCTTGGGCTTGTCCTGCTTGATCTTTAATAACACCTGCGGAAGAAGAGGTAGAGGCGGGAAGGCATACCCCGAGAGGGTTTTCCAACTGAATGATAGTGCATCCACTTTCCATGCTAGCTCGTGGAATGTCCTTGTGCAAAAAATCCGTAATTGATGGTTGAGGGGGGATGCAAAAAGATCTATGTGCGGGCAGCCCCAGACTGCTATAATCATCTTGAATATTTCGGTGTCCAGCATCCATTCGTGTGGGTCTGACAGGTTCCTGCTCAGACTGTCTGCCAGAATGTTTTGTTTCCCTGGTAGGAACTGAGCTTGTAGGTCCACTTTGCAAGCTTGAGCTGTGTTCCATAGAGTCATGACTAGTCTGCAAAGGGGGTAGGAGTGTGAACCCCCTTGCTTGTTTATGTACCACATAACTGTGGTGTTGTCTGTCCGTATCAGTAGTTGCCCTGGTTGTAGAAGATCTCTGAAGGCCAAGAGAGCGTTCTGAACAGCTAGCATTTCCTTTAAATTGATATGCAGGTGCTTCTGATCCTTTGTCCAAAAGCCTTGCAGACATTTTCCCTGCAAATGGGCTCCCCATGCGTAATCTGAGGCATCCGTGGTTAGTATCTGGCTGGCTGGATGCAGACTGAAGGCTTTGCCTTTGTTGTGAATACATGCCTTGGTCCACCAAAGGAATTCCTTTTGTAGACAAGGCAGGACGGTGATCTGTGTGTCTAGACTGTGGCAATGCTGGGACCATACACTTTTTAGGTACCACTGTATTTTCCTCATATGTAGTCTTGTGTATGGTATGAGAAGGATGCAGGAGGCCATGTAACCCAATGCCTGCAGGAATTTCCTTGCAGATAGCTGAGTTAGTGACGCCAAGGTTTTAAATGTTGAAGCCAGCTGTAATTGTTTTTCGGATGTCAGAAATGCCATCCGAGTTGTTGTGTTTAGAAGAGCACCCAGAAAAGTTATCTGTTGTGAGGGTGTCAAATTTGACTTTTTTATGCTCACAGTGAATCCCATGAACTTGAGAAGATTCTGAACAAATTCTAGATGCTGGAGTAAGACATCCTTGCTGTCTGCTTGAATAAGACAGTCGTCCAGATAAGGGTAAATTTGAATTCCCTTGAGTCTGCAATAAGCTACTACTGGTGCCAGGCATTTGGTGAAGACCCTGGGCACAGTAGACAATCTAAAGGGCAGCGCAGAGAATTGATAATGCCTCGAGCCGGCCTTGAACCCGAGGTATTTTCTGCACTCCTGTCTGATAGGAATGTGTAAGTAAGTCTCCTTTAAATCCAGTGTTACCATCCATGCATTTTTGCTCAACATTGGCAGTGGCTGCTGCAGAGTAAGCATCTTAAATTTTGGTATCTCCAGGAAAGTGTTCAAGACTGACAGATCCAGGATGGGTCTCCATGAATTTTGCTTTCTGGGGACTAGATAAAGCCTTGAGTAAAAACCTTGCCCCATTTCTGAAAGTGGAACCAGTTCTATGGCCCTCATAGCCATGAGGGCTTCCACCTGGTTTAAGGCCTCTGACCACTGGTGTTTTGGTAGGTCCGGCCATCCGTTTGGTCTTGGTAGGGTATGAAAGTGGAATTTGTAACCTCTTGAGACCACATCCAGAACCCATTTGTCTTGGGTTATGTAAGTCCAATTTAGGTGAAAAAGAGAAAGTTTTCCTCCGAGAGGGGCTTCCAGGAAAGAAGTTCCTGCAGTCCAGCAGGGGGGGGTCATTGAGTCTGTTTTCTATGAGTTTGAGACCTGTCCTCTCCACCGCTAGGGGTGGAAGCACTCCACTGTCTTGGTCTGTAGGAGGTCTGCGTTTGGGGCCTTCCTCTGGAGCGTCTATATCTACCCCTCTGAGGCCTGTCTGAATAGGGAAAGGACCAATTTTTTGTTGGCCAATTCCTACTAAATCTGGGGGGCTGTACTTGTAAGAAATCCTTAACCGTTTGCATGGATTTTGCCTTATCCTCCATTTTTTTTATCACCTCTTCAGCCTTAGATCCAAACAAAACATTATGCTGAACAGGTGCATCCAGTAACTTAGCTTTCACTTGATCAGGTAAGTTTTGTTCCTTTAACCAAGCATGCCTTCTAATGACTGTGCCAGAGGCAGCAGCCCTACAAGAAGCCTCCAAGGCATCAAAACCACAGTGTAAACCATGCTTCCTTACTTGTTCAGTGGCATGCATCAAATCATGTAGTTTCTTATTGTCTGCACATGCGGAAATGGAAGCTAGCTTTTGTTTCATAACAGACGGTAGAAATTGCTGGTATTTTAGCATATGAAATTGACAGTTTAAAGCCCTAATTGATAAAGTTGCAGAAGTGTACACTTTTTTGCCCCATCTCTCTAAAGCTCTGGAATCCTTATCTGTCGGAATGGGTTTTTTAGCACAAGTGGCCTTAACCCCTTAGGGCCCTGATAAATGGTTTCAGGATCAGCAGAAGGATTCTTGAATAGGAACTGGTGAGAATCAGGGACCCTATAATATCTGTCGGGCTTAGCAGGGGCTGGAGGAAAATAGTCAGGGGTTAAATTAGCCTCAGAGAAGGCATCATCCACAATATCCAAAATAGGAGGAATAGCCAGGGGTCTGTGTTGGGGAAGAAGAAGAAAATCCCTAAGTCTTCTCTTAGATTCCGAGTACTCCTGTCCTACCCAGTGAAAATGTTCCCTCATTTCATGTAAAGTTTCCCCAAAAGAAAAATCCTCAGGGGGAGAAGCTGAAGGAATGGATTCCTCAGCATCAGAATCCTCATAAGGAGGGAAAGAGAAATCCTTGTCGGAGGAAGACACTGAAGAAAGAGATGCCTGATCAGAAGAGTCATAATCCAATTCCTGCCTTGGCCTTTTATCTGGTGGGGGATGTGAACCCCTAATCATGGTAAGTAAGTCCTCCGCCATCTTAAGTAACTGTTTTTGGGATTTGGGTCCCGGATCAGAAGAGGCCTGGACTGAAGTCTTAGATTTGGAAGGAGTCTTTTCCTTTGTCTTTGCCTTTATCAGAGGCTGTGTAGGCCTGAAACCCCCCATGGAAGCCGGTACCTGCACAGCGGCTCTGGACCCATCCGAGGGAGCATTGTCCGAAGGTCCTGCAGCTGAAGTACTCAAAGGCCTAGTTGGCTCCTCGTGGGAGTCCGTTTCGGCAATCGGATCCGAAATGGCCAACGACAGGGGCTGCGAAAGCGCCTCACTGACGACGGCCGAACCAGAAGCTGGCTCCGCTTGTAAAACATTGTCTGTTTTGGACCTCGGAAGCCTGTCTTTATCCTTGCGTCGTTTGTGAATTCTGGTAGTCAGAAGCGTGTCCGACGACATTTTGTAATTAAAACGCCTACCGAAGTAATGAAATGCAAAATCGTACCTTCGCTTAATAGTACGTTGGTTAAATCTAGCAGAAAACTGACAACTAGCTACGTAGTGGTCAGGGTCTAAGCAAGGAATACAGTAAGAATGGAAATCCTTATGGGGTATTTGCTTCCCACAAGAAATACAATTATTAACTTTTTCTGACATCGGACTGGAGCAAGAAAAAAGTTTCCCCAACGGGGTACTTAGCTTTGAGTAGAAGAAGTAAGTCTTCGGATTGAAGTACGAAAAATTGTCAGGAGTCAGCCGACTGGCACTTGTGAACTGCTTTCACCGCATGGCAAGAAAAACTGGAGAACATGGCGTCGGCTGCCAGCTTTGTACTCCTGGCGCACTGACGTCAGGAAGCATGGCTGAGCAGCTGACGCCGGACCCAGACTTTGTGATTCTGGCCGACCGAGGATTGCCTGCCGGCAGGGGAGAACCCTACAGTGGTGACTGCAACAGTGAAACATGATGAACATCCAGGTTTGACGAGGCCAGAATGGGGTTATGAGGATAACCTTGCTCCCCAACTGACGAGCTTTCTGTAGGAATTTTGTCATTAACGGGAGAGGAGGATAAGCATACAGAAGACCGGATGGCCAACCATGAACTAGAGCGTCTCTGGGGCTCTCCCCCAGCGGGGGAATTAGAGCGAAAAACTCGCTGCACTTTGCGTTCAAAGGCGATGCAAAGAGATCGCAGCAAGGTTGACCCCGTTTGAAGAAGATCTGCTTCGCTACTAAGGGGTTCAGAGACCACTCGTAAGGCGAGTTCGACTCAGCTTGTCTGCTAAAATGCTGGACCGACCCGGAATGTGCGTTGCTAGCAGAAAACGGTTGGTGGATATCGCCCACTCCCAAACTCTCATGGCCTCTCGGCAAAGTGGGTAAGACCTGGTCCCCCCCCCCCCCCCGTTTTTTGATGTACCAGACCACTGACATGTTGTCTGTCTGAATTACAATAGTCCCCGGAGGAAGAAGGGCATGGAGAGCTTGCAACGCTAGAAGCACCGCCCTCATCTCCAGAACACTGATATGCAGAACGGTCTCTGTTTGAGTCCACGTGCCTTGGACAGTCGTGCCCATGCAATGCCCCCCCACCCCAGGCAAGAAGCGTCCATGGTCAATGTGGCTTGGGGTTGAGGCATCAAAAACGACCGCCCTTCCCAAAGCTCTCGGGAATGGAGCCACCAAAGTAGGGAGTCCCTGCAGACTCTGCTGAGGGGAATCGGAGAGTCCAATGGATGTAGAAGGATGGACCACTGGACCTGTAAGGTCCATTGAAGAACCCTCATGTTCACGCGGGCTAGGGGTGAAAGGTTGATAGCTGCTGCCATGGACCCTAGGGCTCTCAGGAATAATTCTGCTGGTGGGGCCGGGGATTGTAGAAGTGCCAAAACGTGGAGAGTTAAGTTGCGGAATCTGTCTGGTGTCAAGAAGGCCTTGGACTGAAGTGTGTCTGTCTATTCTGGCCCCTATGAAGTCCAGGACCTGAACAGGTTGAAGGGACGATTTTTTGTAATTTATAGTGATCCCCAACTGGTGGGCCAAGAGCAGGAAGCAATCTCTGGCTGAGCATAGTAGATGCCTGGTGGGAGCGGCGAGGAGCCAGGCGTCCAGGTAAGAAAAGACCTGTATTTTCTGAAGCCTCAGGTGGGCCACTACAACTGCCATGACCTTGGTGAACACCCTGGGGGCTGTGGTGAGGCCAAAAGGGAGGACCCTGAACTGATGATGACTGGCACCCACTGAAAGCGGAGAAACCTCCTGGATCGCCTGTCCATGAGAATGTGGTAGTATGCATCCTTGAGGTCTATGCAGCACATCCAGTTGTTTTCCTGCAGAAGGGGGAGAATAGATTTTAGAGTGACCATCCGGAATTTCTCTTTGGCAATGAACAGGTTCACTGCAGACAGGTTGAGAATTGGCCTTAAGTCCCCCATCTTTTTTGGCACCAAAATGAACCTGGAGTAATTGCCCAACCCGGACTGGCCTGGGGGGATGTGCTGGATGGCTCTTTTTCTTAGCAGCTTCTTTATTTCTAAAGCCACCGCCTCCCTCTGACTGGGTGGAACATCGGGGAGGCATCTCAACTGAGGTGGAAGATGGATGAAGAGGATAGAGTAACCTCTGGATATTACTCGGAGCACCCAGCGATCTGTCGTAACGGACTCCCAATGTGCTAGGTGTTCCGAGAAACGTCCCTCGACTGCGTCCAGAGAGGAGCAATCGGGCAACCCCTCAGGGTTGCTGCGTGGGTCGGTTGGAAAAAGGTTCCCTCGACCCGAAATTCTTCGGCCCCCCTCTGCCTCTGGGCCGGCGTCCACCTTGTCCTCCCCTGCCTCTGAAGGATGAAGGGTCCAGAGCATAAAGGGACTGCTGAGGTTTCCAGAACCACATCTTCTTTTGCCCTCTCTGGTTCCTGGAAAAGGACCTTTGAGGAGCCGAGAAGCGGATTCCGACGGCAGACGTCTTCCCGTCTTTCTCACTCTGGAGCAGAGTATCACGGACAGTCTTGCCAAACAGCATAGAACCGTCAAAGGGAGCGTTCGTGAAGGACGCCTTAAAGGGTTCCGCAAAGTCGCGAAGTCGGAGCCAAGCGTGATGCCGTAAGGCGATGCCTGCACCACTGCCTCTAGCTGCCCCCTCCGTGGCAGGGGAGAGAAGCCACATAGATGTGTTGGATATCGATTTTAGAGTGGCCATGTGAGCAGAGAAAGTTCATTTGTCCTCGGCCGACATGGACTCCAGGGGAGACCCAGCATACTCTTTTACTAGATCCCACTGAAGCCTAATCACGTGTGCCAAGTAATTCAGTGCCCTCATGAAAAAGGTGGCTGAAGCAAACATCCGCTTTCCGATGCGATCCATCGTCCGAGACTCCTTGTCGGGAGGATGGACCGAGGAACTATCCTGTGCCAGTTCCTTCTTGGTGGCAGCCGCCACCACCATGGCATCTACAGGGGAACCTTTACTCCACGCTGCCTTGTCTGTCAGGGGACTAAGGATCTTATCTGGTCTCCTGGGGATTGGCTCTACAGTGTCCGGCTCCTTCCATGCCATGGCAGTAATTAGGTCTACCAGGGGGTTGGCCGGAGGGGACACCCAAGAGGTAGACGGGCCTGCGTCAAACACCTCCAGAAACACTGACTCATCCAAGGAATGTTTCTGGGCTGACCACCCCCCTCTAATGCGCAGCATCTCCATAATGTCTCCAAAGGAGACGTCCTCGGGGGGTGACCTGGGGGAACCTTCTCCTTCCTCCAAGTTTATGTCTGCCGTGAGGGACTCGGGGGAGTCCAAGTGCCTCCTCTTACACTTTCGTTTGTGAGGGACCTCCTCGGCAGGACTGTCCGAAGAGAGCTCACCAACGGGGTCATGCCCCTCTACAGGAACTAGCTGGGGCGTAGACGCAGGCTGTCCCTGGGACCGGATGATGGAAGACAGGCCCATCTGCAAGGGAATGGTGGGTGGATCCATAGCACGAGCTGGGGACCTCGAATCCCTCATGAAGACCCTCTCCACCATGTCGAAAGCCGAAGGTGAACCACTCTCCCTGGGATCCGAGAGCAGCCCCCTCGGATCTGACGTGTGGATCGGCACCGGAGCCGAAGCGAAGGGAAGTGTGCTCCGACCGCATCGGAGCCGAAGATACACTCACCCCTCCGGATCCGAGGCTCGGCTCACGGCCCCGAAAGCTCGGATCCGAAAAGGGACCCAATAAACTCAAAGGTAAGGCCGGCGTCGAAGTAGCAATTACTATCGGTGCTGACTCCCCAGCTCCGAGGCTACTCGGATCCGATGGCTCCGAAACCCGATAATGGATCGGAGAAGGAGCAATACGGGCAAAGAAGGGGGCCGAGCCCCCCCCCCCGGAGGGGGGGAGGCAAGAGCACTCCCATCTGCATCTGGGCCTGAAGGAAGCGACGCATCATCCAGTCCATGTCTGTGTCAGAAAGGCTTCTCGTAGACCTAGAAAAGGCCACCTCAAAGGCCTCGAAGGTGGCTGGGGCTCCTCCTCCGTCTCCGGGGAGAAACGTGGAGAATGGAGCCGAGAGGTGGAGGACCCGGGAACCTTCAAGGGAGAATAGAGCTGCTTAGCCAGCAGGGCCGAGGGGGCTGAGTCGGCCTGCCGCTTGTGGCTCCTATGCCTCTCCCTGTTTTTGTCTCTCTCTTTATCCCTCCCTCTCTCTATCTCTCTGCTCTTTCTTTCTAAGGACCCTCTCTCCCTGGGACACAGTGGGAGGTTGAGTCCCAGCCAGGGGAGCAGGACCTGTTGGCAGAACAGCCGCAGCCGCGACTGGCGCCACTGAGGGAGAGGAGGAAGAAGTAGAATCCGCGGGTAAAAGGCCCGCTAAGATTAAATTGTTCTTCCTGTCTCTCAGAGCCCGGGGGTTAAAGGCAGCACACATCTGGCAGCCTGATGTCAAATGTGCAACCCCCAGGCAAAGAACGCACTGAGTGTGTCCATCGGCTGGGGACAGCTTATGGCCACACTCACAGCATTTAGAAAAGATGGCCTTAGGGCCTTCAGCCATGTCTACACAATCACACTCCCTAACACACAGATAAGGGGAAGGGGAATACACTAAAGTTAAATTAAATTAAACTAAACTAAACTAGTCTAAGGATCAATTAACACACACACACACACACACACACACACACACACACACACACACACACACACACACACACACACACACTTTTTAACTGGTAAAAAGGTAGAGAAAATTCCTAACCTTATCTTACCTAATTGCAAGGATCTCGTCACTCGTGCTTATAGAAGCCACGGCAAACGAGATTTGAGGACTGGAGGGAGGTAGCAGGGTATTGTGGGTAAGGGGGAGGAACTTAGATCTCTAGCTTGGAAAGCTGCCGGCTCGGATCCAGGACGGATCTGATACCCACAGTTTGCTGATCAAATGAAGTTAACTACTTCAGATTTTCCAGTTTCTAAGTATAATATCAGAAACAGAATGTACATCACTAGTATATTTCAAACCAAATCTTAGTTTAGTAGTTTGCTGATAATTTTTTCTGACAACTAACTTGAGAATTCTGTATTAGATAAGAATTATACTATTTCTACCATCATGTACTAGTTTTTTATTCATATCTAGCATGGGTTTGTCATAGCCACTTTGTAGAAAAGTACCAGTCGTATCTTCCAAAGTGGACTCAAATCTGGCAACTGAGGTGCATAACCTACAAGCTCTCATAAACTGTCCTTTTACTATATAAGTATATATGTGCCTGGGATGCATACTGTCTCTAGTTAACAAATTATTCTTCCAACATTTTTTGCGATAGTGGCAGCTATCCAATATCCCATTGGTATCAATTTCAAGTGCACATCCAAAAAATCAATTGCCATATTGGAGCACAGCATAGTAAAAACTAGGAAGCCAGTAGTGTTATTCAGGTATTCAACAAATAAGTCCAAATCTGACTCTGAGCCCTCCGATATTATAAACACGTCAACAAAATGACGAAAAAAGCTAGGTACTTGATGAATTCATTAGTACAGAAGACTTCCTCATCTTCCCATTTACTTAAGACTAAGTTAGCATATGAATTAGCACAGGGGGTGCCCATACCAACCCCCAGTTGCTGTAAGTAAACATTATCTGCATACATGCTCTTGTTTTTTGGCATCTATGTTCACAATAACAACATATACAAAATATCAAATTCAGTGTTGATATAGAGTATATCTTTGAATTGTTTTGTGAACTAAAACAATACTGCATTTCTATAATCTTATAAATTGCAAAAATGTATATATGCATATTCTACTTGTTCTGACAGATATAAACACATGAAACTATGTGGTCTGCCTTCCTTAAAAGTTTTTAGCTCATGTAACATACTGTACAGGGACAATCACCTAGGAGTCTTATCTTGAAAATTTTATAATAATATCTTGATGCAATTAACAGATACAGATACAGATATTTGAAACTTGGGTGAAATTCATGCCATAATGGTCATTAGAAATAAACTGTGGCCTTTGCAAAACAGTTTAAAACAGAAGTGTAATTAACTCTCATAAAAAAGAAGCTACACAAATATAAATACATGCTGATTTTGTGACACCAGGTCTTACAACAACAAATATTTTTGTATCAAGACATATTTCTATGTCAAGGCATAAAATGACATTTAAATATTTTTTTAAAAATTCAAGGGGAGCTGCTGTCTTCCCCTTAAGGCTATGAAAACCATCTCAGAGGTTTTATATGTATTTTTTCCAAAATCATTTTTCATACGTTACTGCTAAGGAAATGAGGGAAATATTTTTTTTTCACCTGGGATTTTAGATACACACACACACACACACACACACACACACACACACACACACACACACACACACACACACACACACACACACACACACACACAGACAGTAATTAAAGGAGAAAATACCTGATAAGGAAGCAAAAATGGTTAAAAGAAAGAAGGAAAGAACGAAAACTTGCTATGAAGACTTACAGACCTACCGCCTCAGCGTTCCCTGAATAATAAGTGATCTTATACTGCACTATTACTTGCTAACCCATGAAGTGCATACACATATTCAAATCTTCAAAAATATATTACAAGCATATTTGCAATCTAATGAGGGTACACCCTTCAAGCACTTCTGAGCAATTTTGTTTACAGTTTTTCAAAGCCGCATTTACTCATATGGAGTGAAACTGTGGTGCACTGCAGTACTACTTTTTCCTTTTTTCCCTACTATAGTGTGACCATGAGTTAGAGGGTGTGGAAGTGAAGCCCCCCCATGATATTGAGGGTTCAGGGTCATCATGCAAAAAAAAGAAGTTATGTACTCACCATAACATTCCATCTGAGTAGTTCTACTTTTTGTCTTCAACCTGTGGGTACCGAATCCGAGCCAGCAAATTCACTGGCATCTGCTCCGAGCTCCTCCCCTTAACCAAAATACACCTCCACTACCTTCCAACCCCCAGATCGAGTTTGCTGCCACTTATACTGAGAACCCAACCTGAAAGAAAACCTTATGACCTAAAAACTGCAGCCAACAGGCTGTTCATATGATAAGGCCAGGGGGAAGAAGGGAAGGACGGTTGAAGACAAATAAAGTAGAACTACTCAGATGGAACATTATGGCGAGTACATAACTTCTTTATCTTAAGTAGTTTACTTCATTTGGTCTTCAACCTGTGGGACAGATGGCCCTCATGGAAGGATATTCCGGAGCACCGAGGAACCAAAGAATGCTCTCCTTCTAGAAGTCAAATCCAATTTGTAGTGTAGTGAGAGATAAAGGTATGAGATTTATTTATTTATTTATTGCATTTGTTGACCGGGAAAGTCCACTGGAGGAGCCAATTTTCAGTGGAGGCCCGGGGAGAAAAGCTCCACATTATTACATATAATTAACAAAATAAAATAAAACATTGTAGATACATGAATAGAGTAGATGTATTATTGATACATAAAAATGGACAGACGGTAGAAAGGATAAGACAACTGGCAGAGATGACATTTCAATAACACCTAGAAAAGACCAAATGTTATAAGTGAAAGCTTAAACAGAAACAGAAGTATGAAAGTCAGAGTAGAAGAAGAAAGTAACTTACCAGTATATGTGAGTAGAAAAAGACAATAGTATATACATGTGAGTGTGTAGGATTCAAAGTAGAGGGGTATAGAGTACAGGGTGAAGCAGGTGAGCAGACTGCATCAGGATGAAAAGCTGGAGAGAGGAGGTGTGAAAAGGTACAGAGAAAAGAGTGGGAGAGATTAGAGAATAGAAACAGAGAGGTTCCACAGTGGGAAGTTAGGTGTTGGGATTTTTTAGTGGGGTACAGGAGCATCGCCAATTAGAGACTAAATGTAATTTTAGGGATTTTTTAAAAAGAAGCAGACTTACAAGGTTGATCTGAGAGGAGGAAGATTATTCCATAACTTTGAGACAGCATGGGAGTACAGCATTTGGCCAGCTGATAGTTTGGGTTTCTCTATAGACAGCAACATTTTGTTTTCTGACCTGAGGTGGCAATTGGGCTAGTACATGGTCAGTATGGATGAAAGGGAAGGGCAATGTTCAGGTTGGTAGATTATTTTGTGGGCTGTGGTTAGCTAAAGGTAAGTAAGATGATGGCGGGATTCCAGCCAGTTTAGTTTATGCATTGAGGAGCAGTGGTGTGTAGAGTAATTAGAGTTTGTAGCACATTTGGCAATTTTATTGTAACAGGAATCAAGTTTACTTTTTAGGGTAGACTGTAGGTTGGTAAGGATGGGAGCACCATAAAGCAGAGTAGGAAGTAGGAAGGATGAGGCTAGGGCCTTTTTGGCAGTGAGACTGAGGAAATAGTTATGTCGATATAGGGCACCTAGCTTTTGATGGGGTTTTTTGATATTGCCGTGGATATAAAGGTCAAAGGTTAGTTTGTCGTCAATGATGATACCTAGCAGTTTGGTACAAGGGACGACTTCTAGGATGGTATTGTTACACGAAGTAATTGTAAAAAGATATTTATCAATGGGGATAGTTTTTGTGGGAGCAAATAATAAAAGTTTGGTTTTGTTGGAGTTAAGGGTGAGGTGATTCTAGGACATCCAATGCTCGGTAGATGTGAATGCTTCTTGGGTAAGTTGCTGTAATTTGGGGAGAGATTCTGAGGAGGAGATGATAGTTGAATCGTCAGTGTATTGGATGACACAGCTATGAGTAAGGGTTTGATGAAAGTTGTTGACAAATATACTAAAGAGGAGGGGACCAAGAATTGATCCTTGGGGAACACCTGTATTGGCAGTGATGAAAGGGGAGGAAGAGTTTTGTCATTTAGAGGATTGCTGCCGGTTTCTGAGGTAGTTTGTAAACCATTGTAGGCTGGGGGGAGAAAGATTGAGGTTGGAGAGTTTACTGAGCAGTAGGGAGTGAGGCATGGTGTCAAATGCCTTTGATAAATTGAGAAAGAGAGTTGAAACTAAGGAGCCAGAATCACGGGCTCTATTTACTGTGTCTAAGAAGATGAGGGCAGTGTTTGATACTTTGTCCAGGCCTAAAGCCATGCTGAGTGGGAGAAAGCAGTTGGTATTTAACTAGATGATTTATGAGCTGTGTGTGGATGCACTTCTCTAATATTTTAGAGATAGGGGAAAGAATGGCAATAGGACGGATGTTTGAGATGTCAGAGTTGTTGCTGCCTTTATGTAGGGGAATGACAAATTATTTTTTCCAGATATCTGGTATGTAGGATTTTTGAATGGACCTGTTAAGGAGTATGCTGAGAGGGTAAGTTATGGAAGGGGCTGCTAGTTGGAGGTAATCTGCAGGTAGATTATCAGGAGCATTTGTACAAGGTTTAGTTTATAAAGTAGATTTTGGATGGTGGAAGTGGTAATGGGTGATAATGAGAAGATGGGCATGGCATTTGAGGTATTATGGGTTGATGGTGGGCCCACTGTGTCAGGGTTGATGGGTGAGAAGGTAGTAGTTAGATTGGTGGTGATGTCAATAAAGTATGTATTGAAGAGTGAGGCTAATTCAGAGGGGGTATTATCTGGGTTTGGGCATGGGGTATTGTTAGAACCTGGATGGAGTAAGGAATTAATTGCTCCCTAGTACTTTTTGGGATTTTGTTTATGCTGATTTTGAATAGACCATATGTAGTCTTTTTTGTTTTTGACCACTAACCATTTAGCATGATTACGAAGCTGTTTGTATTGCATTAGGTTGGAAGGAGTTTTGTTTTTTTTACCAAGTTTTCCATGGCTTGTTCCAAGAGGACATAACTTTCTTTGTGGCCTTTGTCAGCCAGCAGGCATGTTTTGATTTGACTCTATTTAGTCTTAGGAGGGCAAGAGAGTTTAGGGTTGAGAGGAATGTGGAATTAAAGAATTCAACAGCTTCATTGAGTGGAAGTGATTTAAGTGGGTTCCAATTTGTATTCTGCAGGATGTCATTGAGGGTGTCTGAGAGAAATGAGACAGATCTCTGGTATATCTATATTGGTGAGGGTTAGTTGTAGAGGTGGGCTTACGTATAATGAATGCTGGAGAGTGATCACTGATACTATCAGGGAGAATGTCTGAGGAAGAGATCTTATCAGGGTCAAAAACTAGGATCCAATCTAAGGTTGAGCTGTTGTTTGTGTTCTTGTTTGGCCTGGTGATATCAGAAGTTAGTTGAGAATATATGTGTAGGTTAACATTTGTGGAGGGATTATTACTGGAGGTATCTAACCAGTTGATATTAACGTCACCTAAAATGATAGTTTCATTTTTGTATGTTGTCTTGTACAGGCTAGAATTTCTTCTAGAACAGGACTACTGTTTCCTGGGGGAATGTATATTACTATGATGCAAAGGCTTTTGTGGTTGTTAAGTTTGAGAAAAGTAACTAGCAGCTCAGCAGATGAGAAAGAGGGAATTGGTTTAGAGTATGGAATAACTGTGTACATGCTTGGGAATATTAAGGTGACACCTCCACCTTTTTTGTGGAGTCTGTCATTCCTAAGACAGGAGCAATTTGGAGGTAGAATTTAGAATCCTTGATATATGGCTTGAGCCATGTTTCAGTGATGGCAGTGAAGTCAGGATTGTGCTGGCTTAGCCAAGTGTGCAGGTGGGGAATTTTATTGTTAATACTCTGAAGATTAACAGTGATCCATTTTAGTTTTTTAGTAGAGGTGTGGGAATTATGAGAAGGGGAAGAAGGGCTTGGATTGGGATGTATATCACCACAGAGAGACAAGTTAGAATGAGTTAAGAAGTTACTTGGGAGGGACTTCTTTCTTATGTTGTTGAGGTATTTGTAGCCTTGATGATAAGAAGAGTTATGGTGAATGGAGAGCTGGATACATTTCTTTTGTAGGATTAGACTAGTTTGACACAGACTAGAGCAGATGGCAATGTAGCTTGGGAGGGTATTGATAAGGACAGATATGGTGGGGGAGGGTGGGGGAAGATGGGTTGTGTGAAATGAAAGTTTTAGAAGGAGACCGAGATGGAGGGTAAGTATAAGGAGAAAGATGTTGAGTGTGAGACATGGCTGGGTAATGTCAGTTGTAAGAGGCAGGGATGAATATAGATGAGTGTGGGTGAGAGATGAGTGTAGAGTTAGGGGTAAAGGAATTATAGGTAATGCAGCCTATATGCTAGCAGGAAGAAGGGAAATGGAAATGTAGTATAATGGAATAGTAGTAACTATGTGTGGAGAGAGGTGGGGGTAAAAAGGAGGGGAGTGGAATTAGAAAGTCAGGTAAGATGAATAGGGCTGCTGAAGAAGGGAGGAGTCAGGTTGAGAGGAGTATGGCAAATAAGAAGGGGATAAGGAAGTCCGGTAGGATGACTAGGGCTGCTGAAGAAAGGGAGGGGTTAGGTTCAGAGGAGTGAGATGAGGACCAAGTAGCTGCAGAACAAATATCATCCAATGAGACTCTAGACCAAAAGGCCACAGAAGTAGACATTGACCTAGTGGAATGAGCTTTCATCTGACCCGGAGGAGACAAACCTTTAAACTTATAGACCTGAAGGATGCACAAGGAAATCCACCTAGCAATAGCGACCTTGGAGATGGGTTTACCCAAAAAGGATTTAGAGAAGGACACAAACAATTGATCAGATTTACAAAAGGTTTTAGTCCTGTGTAAATAAAATGGTAACTGTCTATGAACATCCAACAAGTGTATTCCATTTTGTTAGCAAAATTTGGAAAGAAAACAGGTAAGTTAATGGTCTGATTGATGTTAACTTGTGATGCAAGCTTGGGAAGAAAGGACATATTGGACTGAAGGGAAACCCTATCTTTATAGAAAATCATATATGGAACTTAATAGACAAAGCTTGCAGTTCTGAAACCCTTTTAGCAGATGTGATAGTGACTAGAAATGCTGTTTTCCAAGACAAAAACTTAAGATCTGTGGTTGCAGCAGGTTCAAATGGCAGAGCGACCAAAGCTTGAAGAACATAGTAAGGTCCCATGGGGGAACAGGATCCTTGACCGGGGGGCGTAATAGGAAAGTACCTTTAATAAAGGCTTTACACAGTCTGGAAGAGGCCAGAGAGGCAGAATTCTCATCCATGTGAAAATGAGAGGTGGCAGCTAATTGAACTTTGATAGTAGTAGAGCTTGCTCCTTGTTGAAAAATACTGGCGAGGAAGTCGAGAATTGCAGAAATAGGAGCCGTGAAAGGATCTAGACTCCTTTGAGAAGCCCAAAAGGAAAAACGTTTCCATTTGCTGCGGTAAATCTTCCTGGTGGAAGACTTTTGAGCTGCCATCAGAATAAACCTGGCTGAAGAGGATAATCTAGGAGTCCTAGCAATCAGGGGAACAGGAGCAGCCAAGCCGTGAGCTTCAAACTGTTCAGGCTCAGATGAAGAACCTCCGAGGGTTGTGAAATAAGATCCTGAATGGGATCCAAGATCCATGGCTGACCCAGAAGATCAGAACAAAGGAAGGGAAACCATACCTGACGAGGCCAAAAACGGGGTAATGAGGATCACTCTGCTCCCCAGTCGACAAGCTTTCTGTAGAAACCTCGGAATAAGAGGTACTGGAGGGTAAACATACAGAAGACCGGGAGGCCAAGTATGGACTAGAGCATCTTTGGGGGACTTCCCCCGCTGGGGGTTCAGAATGAAGAACTCGCTGCACTTCGCATTGGAAGGAGATGCGAAGAGATTGCAGCAAGGCTGACCACACTCCAGAAAGATCTGCTTCACTACTGAATGATTCAGAGTCCACTCGTAAGGCATCAGTATAGTCCGACTTAACCTGCCTGCTAGGATGTTGGACCGTCCCCCGTCCCAGAATGTGCGTTGCTATGAGAAAGCAACCAGTGGAGATCACCCATTCCCAAACTCTCATGGCCTTGTGACAAAAGGGGGTAAGATCTGGTCCCTCCCTGTTTGTTGACATACCAAACCACTGACATGTTGTCTGATTGAATTGCAATGGTTCTCAGAGGAAGAAAGGCATGAAGGGCCTGCAACGCCAATAGGACCACCCTCATCTCCAGAAAGTTTATATGCAAACTGGTCTTGACAGGGGACCACAGGCCTTGGATTGTCCTGCCCAAACAATGCCCCCCCACACCCAAGTTGGGAGGCATCCATGGTCACTGTGGCTTGGACAGGGGCTGGAACAAAAGGTTGTCCCTCCAAGATTTCCGGAGAGTACATCCAACACAGAAGGGACAACCTGCACACTTGATTGAGGTGTATTGGACACGATAATGGGAGATCCAACAGGGACCACTGCACCGCTAGAGTCCCCTGTACTACTCGCATGTGTAACCGAGCGCATGGAAGAAGCGTTACGGTCGCTGCCATAGAACCTAAGGCTCTCAACACCGATTCTGCCGATGGAAGATAAGAACAGTAGATCAGGGAAACTTGCATCCTCAGGTTTCGCACTTTCTCCGTGGTCAGGAAGATTTTGCACTGTAGTGTGTCTATCCATGCCTCAATGTAGTCTATCACCTGGACAGGATTTAGAAGTGATTTGGATGCATTGATTGTAATCCCCAAGTGAAGTGCAAGCTTTACAAAATAATCTCTGGTTTGAGAAAGTAGACGCCTTGGGGGAGCAGTGAGGAGCCAATCTTTCAGGCACGGGTAGACCTGAATCGCCTGAAACCTCAGGTAAGCCACTACTACCGCCATAACTTTGGTGAACACCCTGAGACCAAAGCGTAGGGCTAGAAACTGGTAATGACTGACTCCTAGCCAGAAGCGGAGGAACCTCCTGGAGCTTCTGTGCATCTTTATGTGATAGTAGGCATCCTGGAGGTCTAACGAGCACATCTAGTCGCTCTCTTGCAGGTACGGCATGATGGACTGTAATGTGACTATCCGGAATTTTTCTCTGGCAACAGACAGGTTCAGGGCAGATAGGTCCAGAATGGGCCTTAAGTCCCCCGTTTTCTTTGGCACCAAAAAGAACCTGGAGTAGATGCCCAATCTGGACTGATCTGGGGGGGACGGGTTCGATGGCTCATTTCTCTAGCAGCTTGGAGATTTCCAGTGCTGCTGCCTCCCTTTGCGTGGGTGGTACGTCCGGGAGGTGTTTGGAAGGTTTGGGAGGAACCACAAAGGGGATAGAGTATCCTCTGGATATGATGTGAAGCACCCAGCGGTCTGATGTTACGGACTCCCATGCCACCAGGTGCAACGACAATCGACCCCTGACTGCCTTCAGAGTACAGCAGTTGGGCAACCCCTCAGGGTTGCTGTCCGAGCCTGTCTGAGAACAGTTCTCGAGACCCAAAATTCCTCAGACCCCCTCTGCCTCTGGGCCGGCATCTATCCTGTCCCCCTCAGCCTCTTGGGGAAGAGCCCCGAGTGTCCCGGGAATACTGTGACTTCCAAAACCACATCTTCTTTTGCCTTCTCTGATTCTGGGAAAAGGATCTTTGAGGGTTCGAGAAGCAGATTCTGATGGCAGACAGTGTCTTCCAATCTTTCTCACTCTGGACCAAAGTCTCTTTGACAGTCTTACCAAAAAAAAGGAGCGCCATCATAAGGGGCGTTGGCAAAAGATGCCTTGAAAGGTTCCGAAAACTGACAAAGTCTGAGCCAGGTGTTGCACCTCATGAACACGCTGGACCAAGCTGCCCTAGCCGCTCCTTCAGTAGCATGTGAAAGGAGTCACATGGACGTATTGGAGACTGCTTTTAAAGTGGCCATCCTCGTGGAGAATGTGTCTCTGTCCTCCTGTGCCATGGACTGAGGGGGAGACTCAGCCAGTTCCCTGACTAGATCGTGGTCTAGGTAGTTCAGCTCCCTGATGGAAAAGGTCGCTGACGCATAAACATGCTTCCCTAAGTGGTCCATCATCCGAGACTCTCAGTCGGGGGGATGAACCGAGGAGCTCTCCTGGGCTAGTTCCTTTTTAGTGGTTGTTGCTGCCACCATAGCGTCTACAGGGGAGCCCTTGTTCCACGCTGGTCTATCTGAGTGTGGACTCAAGATCTTGTCTGGACATTTTGGGACTGTTTCCACGGTGTCCAGGCCCACCAAGGGATCTGCGGGAGAGGACACCCAGGAAGTAGATGGGCCTGCACCGAAAGCCTCCAGGAACACAGATTCGTGAGGAGAAGGTTTAGGGGCGGACCAACCTCCCCGCTGGTGTAGGATTTCCATGATGTCTCCATAGGAGACATCCTCAGAAGGTGACCTGGGGGAACCTTCCCCATCATCCAAATCCATGCCCTTGGTGAGGGACTCGGGGGAGTCCAAGTGCTTCCTCTTACACGTATGCTTGTGAGCATGTCTCTAGTGGGGCTCTCCGAGGGGAACTCGCAAGCGACTTGTTCCTCAGGGGGAACCACCTGGGGCTCCTTGAGCATGGGTTGTCCCTCTGGTAAAATGATGGGATTAGTAGACAGAGCCGAGGGAGTCGGGGCGGAGTCCGAGAAAATAGTCAAGGGTCTCGATCCAGTGAAGAGAACACTTTCAACCATATCGAACGCCGAGTGAAAACGAGCCTCCTGGGGTACTATTAAGGAAACTGCTCTACCCAGATCCGACATGAGAATCAGAGCTGGGCCCGAAGTGCACGGAGTTCCGAGGGGGGGAACTTGGCCCGATAGCATTGGAGCCGATGAAAAAAGTTCCACTGCCTTGGAGCCGATAACCAGGCTCTGGCTCCAAGAGCCACTCGGATCCAAACTGGTCGGATCTGACACACTCCAGGCAGCTGCTGGCATCGAGGAGACAGGTACCATCGGTGCAGACGCACTGACTAAGGCCATCTTCGGAACCAAGTACTCCGAATCCGGTGGATGGATCAGAGAAGGAGAAATTGGTGTGAAGAAAGGAAGCCAGCTCCCCCCTCTTGAGGGAGAGGGGGCTGACAAGACTCCCATCTGGATCGGAGTATGAATAAACCGCCTCATCATTTTATCCATGTCAACTTCAGATAAGCTTCGGGAGGCTCTCAACAAGGCCATGGGCTCTGACCTGGTGGGTCGAGTAACCGAGCCCTAAAATGGTGGTCGTGTATCCTCCGGCTTAGGGGAAAATCTCAGAGATCGGAGCCAAGGGGAGTCATGGATCCTAGCCTGACTTTTGGCGGGAGTAGAAGAAATGTCCAGAGACCTCGTGTTTCTCTGGTTTATGCTCTCTTTCCTTCTCTCTGCCCCTTCTGCATTCCACTTCCA
Organism: Protopterus annectens; assembly: GCF_019279795.1. Classification (NCBI taxonomy): domain Eukaryota; kingdom Metazoa; phylum Chordata; order Ceratodontiformes; family Protopteridae; genus Protopterus; species Protopterus annectens. The sequence continues at coordinate 249,983,182 of NC_056738.1, forward strand.
CAGGCTTAGAAATGGGAGGTTGAGTCCCAGCCTAGGAGGGAGGAAAAGCAAGGGCAAGAGAGGAAGGAGAGGTGGCCACAGCAGCCACTGTGACCAAAGCAGTGGAAGAGGCAGCCGCGTCAGTAGTAGAAGATCTTTCAGGGCCAACTTAGCCGTTTTATCCTTAATAACGCGTGGGTTAAAACCTGTGCAAATGGTACAGTCAGTACTCAAATGTGCTACCCCCAAGCACATAACGCAAAGAGTGTGGCCATCGGCTGGTGACAATTTGGGGCCACAGTCAGTGCACCTCTTGAAGACAGGCTTGGGGTCAGCCATGTCTCTGCAGAAGAAAACAGAACACACACACAAGAGAAGGAAAAAGAGAAAAAATACTTATTTCCCACTCAGACCCACTCACCCCACACTCAAAGGCACACAGAAAACTGAGAGGGGAGAGGAAGCAATACACTCAAACTAACACTGAAAAACTACAGGAAAACACTAACACACGACGCACCAGCAAGGGGCGGACAACAGGGAACCTACACTAATCAGCTAACACTCAAAAAATTAAGAAAAGACTTCTTAATAAACAAATAATCCACTTATTAACTCGGAGCTCAGGAGATCATGATGCTTCAGGCAAGCCACGGTAAACAAGTTCTGGGGAATGGAATGTAGTGGAGATGTATTATGGGTAAGGGGAGGAGCTTGGAGCTCGGAGCAGATGCTAGTGAATTTGCCGGCTCAGACCAGATACGGATCCGGTACCGACAGGTTGAAGACCAAATGAAGTAAACTACTTCAGATAATGTGATTTTGTAGGTTTTCAAAATATACTTCTTCAGCTTCAAATCAATGATGTGTGGCTCCTTCTAGGGTGAGTAAATATAACATAAAGAACAGGGTTTATCAATGTTAAGGACTTAACAATGGATGGTTGAGTTTCTTTCTTCCTTATGAGGCCCTACCATATGGCTCTTTCTTCACAATCATGTGGTCATATCCTTCTGATTCAGGCTTGGCATCCCAACATCAGTGTCAGACATTCTGTGTGACCCACTAGTCAACAGTTAATTATCGACAAACAAATTAAGTTCCATCTGTGTGAATAAAATACTAACAATAAGGATGCAAGGTTATAAGTTCTTACAAGAGGTCCACATTCATAAGGATTCACATACTTTGGCAGGTACATTAAGAGTTAGCTTATAAATTCAATCCTAACTTTTCGCCTATATGTCCCCATTGTCTAGATCAAGCAGCTGATATTTTACATGTCATGTGGAACTGTACTAAGATACACAACTTATGGTGTTCCTTGAGAGTAAGATTAGAGAAGATGGGATATGAAAAATCAACCCTTACATGGGAGACAGCTATATTGCACATTAACATCAATCAACTTCCAAAAATATTAAAACATGTCTTTATTACGATGTGTGCCCTTATTAAATTCTTTATTACAAAGAATTGGAATGTCATGTCACCAATTACATGGGAAAATTTTAGCAATCTTGCTATCAAATATATCTCATCTCACAAATTAGTTTATTCAAAAACAAAAAAATGCTATTACGAAATATATTGGGGTTACTTACTAGATATAATTCTTGACAAATAAAATTTGCTCACAAATTGACATGAAAAGCTAACCTTTTAATAAGAAATGAATGTAGTATAACCCGTTTTCTTGTATCTTCCCCCTTCTCTTAGTATATGTGCATCTAGATATTTTCCCTAACCATACAATAAATGGTTGAATTTCTATCTTTACTTTCTAGATAGACTATCCCCATTCCACTATCCCTTATGAGACCAAATGAACATAGGAATTCTCATACTCTGCTTGACGATGTAGTGACTTCTAGTGTATATATTGTGTATGTATATATATATATATATATATATATATATATATATATATATATATATATATAATTTTCTTGAAATGAGATTGTTGTCTGTTTTCTTTAGATATGTATTTGTATTGTTTATTTGTGTTTTTGAGTTTTTGTATTGTTGTTATTATTTGGAAAAAAGAAAACTGAAATAAAGAGATGTTGGAAAAAAAAAAAAAAAAGAGTTAGCTTGAGCCCTTTCCCGCAGCCACCTACAGTAACTTTATCTGTCAAGAAGCACAACAGAGTTGACCTGCTCACAGTTAAGGATGCCAGACTTCCCAGGTTCTGCTTACTCAACGAAATAAAGGAAGAGTGGACTGTGGGCATATTTTCAATAAACTGAAAGAAAAGGTTTCTGTATGCTTTGTACCTCATTTTTGAGCATTCATCAACTACTAAGAAAATTCTGTATAAAGATATCAATAGTCATTTTCATTACCCTTAGTGACTGAGATGAGCCCTCAAAATGCTGTACTCTCCAGAAATTATTCCAGTTCGAGCACTGGGGTTGCAGCACTGAGCAAAGAAGGCAGTCTACAGATGAAGGCATGGCTTCACTGAAGTCCACCTTCAGCTGTCACTGACACACCTTTTTGCTGAGACCTCTGGTGTCCAAGAGGCTTTTAGGCAAGCCTAAACTAAAGCCATACATACAACTAAATGGAAAAGATTCTCCATTTGGCACCGAGCTATCCTCCTGCAGTATGCCATTCTCAGGAGTTTTGCACCTTACTTATATTTTTTCTGCTCTATGACTCTGTTACTCCACCACCAAGCTCCATGTTTTTAATATTCTAGATTTCAGGATTTGATTAAAGGCTGAACCCGGTTTCAGAGTTGATGGTTTGGCAGGTCCAGAATGGTAAAAAGAAAAAATGTTATTGGCCCAAAAATGTCTGAATGCAAGCACAATGAAATACAACAGTAATTACAACCAGAAGCTTCTTCCTAAAACAGAGAAGCAAACTTTATTAAACATAAAAAGTAAAGTCAAGCACAAGGGCATCACCTTTGTCAGACTTAATCACCGTTACATCTTTGTTAACTTGCTGATTCTGAAGGGGAGTCTTCTGCTCAGACACATCAGTGAAGAACATGTCTCCCCCATGAGAGTTAAACCTAGTGAATGATATGGTATCATGTTTGCCTTTTAATTCAGCTTCTCATTATAGTTATGACTGAGTCATAACTATTCCTGAAGCCTCAGGCTGTAATATGCAAGGAGCCTTATCTGGAATATAAATATCCAAAGATAACGCAATTCATCCTGAAGATGATCTCTATATATTAGCTTGACTGGGCCGGTCACCTCCCAGTACCTGTCCTGAAGGATCAAGGCTGAAGACAGCATATCACACACATCATGGATGCTCACTACTAGCTGGCCCCAGAAGTGTACAGGAGGTGCTGCAGTGACTCAGATAGCATCAACTAAAGGGACTGCTCCCTAAGTATACACATTTTTGTCACCAGAAAGTCAAAAGACCTTAGGCCTTAAGTTAATGTGGAAAAGGGCATTATACTAATATATGATGGTATACATTGCTTGCTTCAACACACGAAAGATGCGTGTACCATAGCCCTTGTGGTCAGTGTATAATTCATCAAACAATACAGACTGGGGCCTCCACTATAAAAGCAAAATGAACTTGGGAAGATCAATGTTTCAAGGAATCCTACCGTAAAACCCTACTGCTTTTTTTTCCTAGTTATTTCAAGATATTGTTCAGATTTTACTATTTGTCAACTAGTGCATTTTTCCACTGGTTCTGGAACCAAATGTAAATGACAAGTTTATAACTTTGTATCCCTGGAACAAGCTTTCTTGCTAGTAGATCATGTTTTACCAGGACCAAGAAGTGGAAACTGATGAAGAGCACATGCCCTTTAACTCCATTGTGAGGTTACTGTATGAGGCTACAGGGAGCAAGTCCTCATAGGAGTCTTCATCAGTACGTGGGCTTGAAATGTTTAACAGACATGCAAGAAGGTACTTTGAAGGAAATACCCAAATTAAGGAAATACCCAGCTACTCTATAAATTGGAGGCATCTCATTGAACTAAATTGAAAAGTCCTGGTCTATTTTTTGTTTGCATATTTTATGAAATTGCAGGCAATAACACCATAAAAGAACAGACAAAAGTTGTTAGTTCGTAATACACAGATAGAGAGAAAACTGAAAACACTGCATGCTTATTTAAAGTACATGTAATACCACTACACAAAATGCAATACTTATAAGTTACAGTAACAAAAAATTAAATAACGGGTTATGTGCATGGAGATTCAAGCAGTGGGAACAGGTATCATCCCAACCTGGAGCCCATCTCAGTAGTATTAGATGGAAGGGGGGTACCATTCTTATGGCTGAAAATTTCCATCATCTACCCAAGTTAGACATAAATCAGTTAAGTGGATGTGTTAGATTAACATAAATTCCATCACAATACTTATATGGACCAAGTGTATCTTCCATCTGAAGGAAACACACTTCCTGGTTAAAAATAAAATCTCAGCAGAGACTCTGACAACACAAATCTTTTAAACCAATTGGCACAAATCAACTCTAATTTCTGAAGTTTGTTTATAAAATTTTCTACAGCTGGGCAAACCAAAACATTATATGCAACCACAAGCCCTCTGCTGGTGACACCTCCTTCACTCAAGCACATACATATAATGAAACATTTGCCTAGTAATCAAAAGTAAAAAAAAAAAAAGCACAAACAATGTCAGTGGAACAATGTTGAAGAAGAAAAACAGTTAACATTCCCTACAGCTTTAGCTACCTTACTTCACCTAAGTAAGGAATCGAGAGTTGTGGACATATGACAAGCCACTGACTGTGGCAGTCTGCAAACACACTAAGTTTAATGCCACAGCTGATGAAATTAAATTCATACAAGACAGCCAGTTCAATCATACAAACACTTTAGGAATGCTGACAACAGACAAGCTCTCTGTCAAAAGTGTTGCACACTACCTTTATAAACACAAGGAGGACAGGTACAGTATATCACCAAGGCAAAAGGTGTTGCTATTTCCATGACACTTGTAGGAAGGGATGCACCACAGAAGGATATCCAAAGTTCAGTACCCTTCCAATAAACATCATGGACAGAGAATCAGCTTCTACCCTGGTAGCAAGCTGCACCAATACATCTCATATTAATATTTATAATGTATAGTGTGTCCACAGACAATACATTACTGTCTCTTATTGTTAAAGTATTTAGCAATGCTCCCTGTCTTCGTTGAAAGTCACAGTTCATGATTTTTCAGACAGCCAAAAAGCTGGAATCTACTCTGGGAGGTAACCTCAGTTTTTCAAGCCTGCTGTACATTACAACCACAACCTTTTACTGAGGTCTGCTAAACCCTCAGATGCTAAGCTACCAGCCAAAATCAGCTTCATAAGCAGCCATTTATGTACCTTGCAAGGACGTTTGTTCAGAAGAAGAAACCAGCCTCTCTTAAACTGAAGATAATGAAATGGAAGAATTCTTGCAAGCTGAAATGTATCTAAATACTCGTTACACAGACTCCTTGTCTTTAATTAGAAGTTATGTACTTACCATAACGTTCCATCTGAGTAGATGGATTCATTTGTCTGCAACCTGTGGGTATGAATCCGATATCGGATCCGAACCGGCATGGTTTATCCAGCTATGGATCTGAGCTCCTAGCTCCTCCCCTCACCCATAATGCCCTGCCCTCCCTACATGACCTCAGATCGAGTTTGCCCTGTATCAAATACCCTAACCAAAGGGTAACACATCCTATGCAGGAAACTGACAAGGCCAGGGGGATAGGAGGGCGGGATGGTTGCAGACAAATTAATCCACCTACTCAGATGGAACATTATGGTAAGTACATAACTTCTAAATCTGAAGTAGGAAAATTCATTTGTCAGCAACCTGTGGAACAGAGTCCCCAGCTACCTGAGTCTTGGGCGGCCATCATGGAAGGATATTCCGGAGCACCGCGGAGCCAAAGGATGCTCTACCTCTAGACGTGATATCCAGCTTGTAATGAGAAATAAAGGTATGAGATGAAGCCCAAGTGGCTGCTGAACAAATGTCATCCAGAGGAATCCTAGCCTTAAAGGCCGCTGAGGTAGAAACAGACCGGGTCGAATGAGCATGGACTCCCTCCGGTGCGGACCTCCCGGAAGCTTGGTAAGCTAATAGAATACACTGGGAAATCCAGCGTGACAAGGAGACTTTGGAAATTGGTTTACCCAGATTGAATTTGGCAAAGGAAATGAACAATAGGTAGGATTGCCTATGACCAGCTGTCCTGTTAAGATAAAAACAAAGCTGCCTGTGAACATCCAAGGAATGCAGCTTGTATTCGCCTTTATTCTGATAGTTAGGAAAGAAAACAGGGAGGTTGATGGACTGATTAATGTTTGCTTCTGAAGCTTCCTTAGGAAGAAAGGAGGGATTGATCCTGAGGTACACGCGGTCCGGATGGAAGATCAAGTAAGGCGGTTTCATGGACAGGGCTTGAAGTTCAGAAACTCTCTTGGCTGAAGTAATGGCTACTAAAAATGCAGTCTTAAGAGATAAGAATTTTAGATCTACTGTGGCCGCAGGCTCAAAGGGGGGAGCGGTCAAGGCCTGAAGAACCAAGGAAAGATCCCAAGGTGGAACCGCTTGCTTGACAGGGGGTCTAAGCAGAAAGGTGCCTTTTAGGAAGATTTTACATAATTTGGCAGACATAAGAGGCCCAGAGTCATGACCAACATGATAATGAGAAATGGCCGCTAGCTGAACTTTGACCGTGGAACTACTGGCGCCATCATTAAAAAGAGTGGTAAGGAAGTCTAGAACCAAAGGAAGGGGAACCGTGAAGGGATCTAGACCCTGCCGCTCCGCCCAAATGGAGAATTGCTTCCATTTACTGCGGTAAATTTTTCTGGTAGAGGGTTTATGAGCTGCTACCAGAATGGCTTTAACTGGAGACGAGATACCGGGAGTCCTGATTAGGAGTGGAACTGGAGCAGCCAAGCAGTCAGCTTCAAGTTGTCCAGGTTCGGAGTTGGTAGGTTCGATGGGTGTGATATCAGATCCGGAATGGGATCTAGAATCCAAGGTGGATTCACTGAGTGAGACCTTAGGTAAGGGAACCAGATCTGCCGAGGCCAGAATGGGGCTATGAGGATCATTCTGCACCCCAACCGAGAGGCTTTCTGAAGTACCTGGAGCATCAGAGGCAGAGGGGGGTATGCGTAAAGAAGACCGGGAGGCCAAGCATGCACCAGAGCGTCTCTCGGGGAATCCCCTGGAGGAGGGATTAGAGCGAAAAAACTGTCGCACTTGGTGTTTAAGGGCGAAGCAAAGAGATCGCAACAAGGAGTTCCCCATTGTGCGAAGATACGTTTCGCTACTTGAGCATTGAGAGACCACTCGTACGGGGAGAGAATGGTGCAACTGAGCTTGTCCGCAAGGATGTTGGACCGACCCGGAATATGCGTTGCGATGAGAAAGCGGTTGGTGGAGATCGCCCATTCCCACACTCATGGCTTCTCGACATAAAGGGTAAGACCTGGTCCCCCCTGTTTGTTGATGTACCAGACCATCGACATGTTGTCTGACTGAACGCAATTGTTCCCAGGGGAAGAAAGGCTTGAAGTGCTTGCAACGCCAAGAGCACCGCCCTCATCTCCAGAACATTGATATGCAGAGAGGTCTCTGAGTCGTTCCACGTGCCTTGGACCGTCCGGCCCGCAAAATGCCACCCCCACTCGAGGCGGGAGGCGTCCGTGGTCACTGTGGAGAGAGGGGGAGATGCACAAAAGGGGCGGCCTCCGTGGATATCCTTGGAATAGAGCCACCACAAGAGAGACCACTTGCAAGCCTTGCTGATTGCAATGGGGTGATGCAGGGGGAGAGAAAGATATGACCACTGTACTTAAGCGTCCACTTAAGTACCCGCATGTTCAAGCGGGTGAGTGGGAGAAGAGAAATCGCTGCCGCCATGGACCCTAGTGCCCTCAGGACCAATTATGCCAGAATCGAGCTAGAGTGGAGGATGGCCCGCACCTGGAGTCGCAGATTCCGAACTCTGTCGGTTGTGAGAAAGGCTCTTAACTTCCTCGTGTCTAACCTGGCTCCTATGAATTCTATCAACTGAGTAGGGGCCAGGTTGGACTTTCCTACGTTTACCGTGATGCCTAGCCAGGGAGCTAGATGAAGAAAGGAGTCTCTTGCCAAGGATAGTAGATGCCTTGTTGGAGCGGTGAGAAGCCAGTCGTCCAGGTACGGAAAGACCTGCACCCCCTGAAGCCTCAGGTGGGCCGCAACCACTGCTAACACTTTGGTGAACACCCTGGGGGCTGTGGTGAGACCAAAGGGAAGGACCCTGAACTGGTAGTGACTGGCTCCCAGCCAGAAGCGAAGAAACCTCCTGGACCGTCTGTCCATTAGTATGTGGTAGTACGCATCCTTGAGGTCTATAGAGCACATCCAGTGATTCTCTCCCAGAAGGGGGAGGATGGATTGTAAAGTGACCATCCGGAACTTCTCCTTGGGAACTGCCAGGTTTAATAGGGACAGGTCCAGAATGGGTCTTAGGTCCCCCGTCTTTTTTGGCACTAAAAAGAACCTGGAGTAGAACCCTGATCCGATCTGGTCTGGGGGGACGGGCTGGATGGCTCTTTTCCTCAGCACATAGCCAATTTCTGCTGAAGCCGCCTCCCTCTGATCGGGTGGAACGTCGGGGAGGGATTTTAGTTTTGGGACGTGAAGAAATGGGATTTTGTATCCTCTGGATATAATGCGGAGGACCCAGCGGTCTGATGTTATGGACTCCCATGCCGCTAGATGCTCCAAAAAACGTCCCCCGACTGCCTCCAGAGTGGAGCAGTCAGGCAACCCCTCAGGGTTGCTGCGCGGGCCGTTCAGAGAAAGGTTCTCTGGACCTGAAATTCCTGGGAGCCCCTCTGCCCCTGGGGCGGCGTCCTCCCTGTCCTCCTCTGCCACGGAAGGACTGGTTGTCCGGAGCGGGTTTGGATTGCTGCGACTTCCGGAACCACATCTTCTTCTGGCCCTTTTGGTTCCTAGAGTAGGACCTCTGGGGCACAGAGAAGCGGACTCCGACGGCAGACGGCGTCTTCCCGTCCTTCTCGCTCTGGACCAAGGTGTCGCGAACCGTCTTGCCAAAAAGGGCAGAACCGTCAAAGGGGGCGTTCGCAAATGACGCCTTGAAGGGCTCCGTGAAATCGCAATGGCGGAGCCAGGCCTGGCGTCTCGTGACTAGGCCTACTCCTGCAGCTCTAGCGGCTCCCTCAGTAGCATTGGAAAGTAACCGCATAGAGGTATTGGTCACGGAACGAAGAGTGGCCATACGGGTGGAGTGCAAAAGTTTGTCCTCCTCCGACATGGACTCTGGGGGGGATGCAGCGTATTCTTTGATAAGATCGCGCTGCATCCTAATAACATGTGCCAGATAGTTGAGCGCCCTCACTGAGAAGGTCGCTGAACTAAACATTCGCTTCCCCAAGCGGTCCATCATCCGAGACTCCTTGCTCGGAGGATGAACTGAGGGACTCTCTTGAGCGAGTTCCCTCTTAGTGGCTGCTGCCGTCAACATGGCATCTACCGGGGGGGTCCCTTGCTCCATAGGGCACGGTCAGCAGGGGGGCTAAGAATCCTGTCCGGCCTCTTGGGGATTGGCTCCACGGTGTCCGGTTCCTTCCACACCCTGGTGGTAATGAGGTCCAAAAACTACTTCAGATAATGTGATTTTGTAGGTTTTCAAAACATACTTCTTCAGCTTCAAATCAATGATGTGTGGATCCTTCTAGGGTGAGTAAATATAATAGGTTCATAGGTTTCATAGGTTGGTACTAGGCTATCAGCCCTAGGGCCTATACAAGCCTAGCCATAACAATTCCCTGGCTATTTCTTCCCACATTATTTACTTTCCTGGACCCCTGTCTAGCAGGGCGACTGACGTGATCCCTGGGGTGAATTTCCTTTCTCCCATCCAATCGTCAAGGTTCCTCTTGAAGAGGTCCAAAAAGGCACTCTGCTTGACATGTATGGGCAATCTATTCCAGAGTCTGGGGAGTCTCTGGGTCAGGAACCTATCCCTCCAGCATGTTTTGTTTATTGTGATGACAAGGTTTAGATCCCTGGAGCGTGTAGCTCTGAGGGACTGGGATTTCTTTAAGTGTAGCATGTCCAACAGCTCTGGGTTTGACATGGCCTTGTATGCTAAGCAGAGATCGCCTCTGAGTAGACGATATGCGACAGAGTATAGCTGGAGTTTTTTAAGGCGGTCAGCATAGGGCATCTGCTTTAGGCCTGTGATTCTTTTAGTGAGGTATTTCTGAGGCCTTTCCAGTTGTTGCAGATGTCTTGAGAGGTACATACCAAATGGGGTGTTGTATTCTATAATGGGTCTAAAGAGGGATGAGTACAGTGGGACAATGACCTCCTTTTTTCTGGATGAAAAGCCCTTCGTGATGTGGTGTGCCACATAGAAGGATTTCCTGACTGTTGTGGCGATGTGGTTATCGAAGGTGAGACCACTGTCCACCTGTGTCCCTAAGTCTCTTATCACACTTTCTGTGTTTAGTGTACTGCCACCTATATGGTGATTCATGGATACATGTTTTTTCCCAAAGGGGATAACAATACATTTCTTGGCATTGAGCTTGAGCCCATGGCTCTGGCACCAAGCATCTGTTTCTGTAAGGCCCTTTTGTAGAGTATCCACATCATTTGGGGATTCAATAATGGCTCCCAGTTTGCAGTCATCTGCAAACTTTGTTAGCCAGAGTCCCTTAGTGTTGACCTGTACTTCAGAGAAGTAGATGCCAAACAAGAGCGGCCCCAGGACTGAACCCTGAGGTACTCCACTTGTCACTTGTCTGGAGCTGGATTTGCTCTGGCACCAAGCATCTGTTTCTGTAAGGCCTTTTTGTAGAGTATCCACATCATTTGGGGATTCAATAATGGCTCCCAGTTTGCAGTCATCTGCAAACTTTGTTAGCCAGAGTCCCTTAGTGTTGACCTGTACTTCAGAGAAGTAGATGCCAAACAAGAGCGGCCCCAGGACTGAACCCTGAGGTACTCCACTTGTCACTTGTCTGGAGCTGGATTTGGAGTCGGCTACTTTTACAGTGTGGGTTCTATCAGTAAGCAATTTAGCTACCCATTGGGTGACATAGGGATTAATGCCCAACTTAGTAAGTTTATCTATGATTCCAGAGTGGGGGATGGTATCAAAGGCCTTGGCAAGGTCTAGATAGGCTGTGTGGACCACCTTACCCTTGTCCATGGCTCTGGAGACTGATTCAAAGAAGTCAATCAGGTTCAGGAGACAAGATCGGCCCTTCACAAACCCAAACTGTGTGGGGTCCAGTGTTTGAAGGTTGCCAGTGTCTTTGTTTATAAGTTCCATGATAATACGCTCCATGGCCTTGCAGATAAGGCTTGTCAGACTGATGGGACGGTAGTTTCCGGGATCCAAGTTGGATCCCCCATTGTAGATTGGGATAACTGTAGCTCTGCGCCACTCAGTGGGCACAAACCCTGAGGTGAGGCTATGATTAAACATGACACTTAGGTGAGGTGCCAGTTCATATTGTAGTTCATGTAGTACACAGCCCGGGATGTCATCTGGTCCCATGGATGCTGTATTCTTGGCTTTAGAGAGTGCATTTTGTACCTGTGTGACCGTTATTACTGGAATTTGGCAATCTTCCGGAATTGAGATGGGCCATTTAGGGGGTGAGAGGGGGGTGAAGTTGGCACTGAATCGATCTGCCAGGATATTGGCAATATCCTTTGGATCAGTATATTTAATGCCATTCTGTTTTAGCTCAGAGCAGATCTGAGCATCGCCATTTAGATTCTTGACATAGTTATAGAATGCTTTGTGGTTGTCTTTGGAATCTTTGGTAATTTTATTTTCGTAACTAGCTTTGGAGGATTTTATGAGGCATCTCAGTTTCTTACTGAGGCTAGTAAGGAGTTTTGCATCCTGGGATTTTCCTCTTTTCTGCAAAAGTTTCTTCCTTTTGTTGTAAAGTTTGTTTATGGCAGGGGACCACCAGATTGGCTTCCTTTTTGGATGAGAGCATTTTGGTTCTATTTGGGATGGCACGATTCATGCATGAGTGGATGTGCTCGTACAGTGCCTTAGTGTAGGATTCAGCAGTTGAACTTTCAGTTCCCGTCTGCATGGGTGTTATGAAGTTTGTCACTTCTGACTTGAGTAGCATGAAGTTGGCTTTGGAGAAGTTTTTTTATGGTGGTTTCTTTACTGGGGGGTGGGGGTGGGATGTGGATGTTAAGGGTGATTAGCTTATGGTCAGACCTGACTAACGAGGGGTTATCATAGGTATGGAGCATTGATTTCCCATGTTGGTAATGACCAGGTCTAGGATATTGGAGCCCTGGTGGGACTATGGATTAGTTGATCCAGGGCATTGGAATTTATGAATTCCAAGAACCATTGTGCAAAGGTGTTGGGACATGAGTAGTTTTCCCAGTTAATGGCAGGGTAGTTAAAATCACCCAGTATTAGGGTGTTTGGTTCTATCTTAATATTTTCCAGTATGTTTAGAAAGGTGTAGTGAGAATCTTGGGGTATGGTGGGGGATCTGTAGCAAGCTACAATTTGGATTGCAGTCTTACCTAGTGTTAGTTGCACTTGGAGAATTTCAGACACATTGTGTTGGCCAACTAGCCTGGTGGTGTGAATATCCTTGGTGAATATTGACACTCCTCCACCTTTAGTGTTTCGGTCCTGGTTTGGTGGCCGAAAGGTGTGGTAAAAGTTGTAGCCTGGTATTGCAGGGGTGCTCTCTGGAGCCTTGAACCAGGTCTCAGTTACTGCACAGATATCAATGTTCTCCATTTTTAGGAGTGCCTCGAGAGAGTGCATTTTGAGGTTTAGACTTCTAGCATTGAGTAGCATTACCTTCAGATTTTGCATGCTTGTACCTGTTACGGTGGTGGTTTTGTCCTTTGAAGTTTGCCTAAAAAAGGCACTATAAGGGTGGCAAGAGCTTTAGCCAGTAACCTGAATCCCAGGGGTGACAGGTGCAGACCATCTCTGGCAAAGCATCGTGGTCTGTCAATCATGTCATCCCAGGCAGACAGATACTGGATCCCCTTTGAATGACACCATAAGCTTAGCCAATAACATAAAGAACAGGGTTTATCAATGTTAAGGACTTAATGGATGGTTGAGTTTCTTTCTTCCTTATGAGGCCCTACCATATGGCTCTTTCTTCACAATCATGTGGTCATATCCTTCTGATTCAGGCTTGGCATCCCAACATCAGTGTCAGACATTCTGTGTGACCCACTAGTCAACAGTTAATTATCGCCAAACAAATTAAGTTCCATCTGTGTGAATAAAATACTAACAATAAGGATGCAAGGTTATAAGTTCTTACAAGAGGTCCACATTCATGAGGATTCACATACTTTGGCAGGTACATTAAGAGTTAGCTTATAAATTCAATCCTAACTTTTTGCCTATATGTCCCCATTGTCTAGATCAAGCAGCTGATATTTTACATGTCATGTGGAACTGTACTAAGATACACAACTTATGGTGTTCCTTGAGAGTAAGATTAGAGAAGATGGGATATGAAAAATCAACCCTTACATGGGAGACAGCTATATTGCACATTAACATCAATCAACTTCCAAAAATATTAAAACATGTCTTTATTACAATGTGTGCCCTTATTAAATTCTTTATTACAAAGAATTGGAATGTCATGTCACCAATTACATGGGAAAATTTTAGCAATCTTGCTATCAAATATATCTCATCTCACAAATTAGTTTATTCAAAAACAAAAAAACGCTATTACCAAATATATTGGGGTTACTTACTAGATATAATTCTTGACAAAATTCGCCCACAAATTGACATGAAAAGCTAACCTTTTAATAAGAAATGAATGTAGTATAACCAGCTTTCTTGTATCTTCCCCCTTCTCTTAGTATATGTGTATCTAGATATTTTCCCTAACCATACAATAAATGGTTGAATTTCTATCTTTACTTTCTAGATAAACTATCCCCATTCCACTATCCCTTATGAGACCAAATGAACATAGGAATTCTCATACTCTGCTTGACGATGTAGTGACTTCTAGTGCATAATATGTGTGTGTGTATATATATATATATATATATATATATATATATATATATATATATATATATATATATATATGGGTCTACGACTAATGACCGAAACGCCGATTCGCCGACAAAGAAATCACCGACACCAAACGACCGACAACACAAAGTACCGACTACGCAAAACACCGAACACCATAACACCGACACACTACACGTAAACAACACAGTACACTACAACACATATCCACTAGCCCTAACCCAAACCCTAACCCTAAGGTCCGACACTACCGCACACTCTCCCTACCTGCACCCTAACCCTAACTCACTCACCCACCCCTAACCCCAAGCTCCGACACTACCGAACACTCTCCCTACCTGCACCCTAACCCTAACTCACTTACCCACCCCTAACCCCAAGCTCCGACACTACCGCACACTCTCCCCACCTGCACCCTAACCCTAACTCACTTACACACCCCTAACCCCAAGCTCCGACACTACCGCACACTCACCTATCACACACCCTAACCCTACATCCCTCACTATTGCACACTTACCTGTCCGCTCCCTACTCCTAAATCCCTCACTATCGCATGCTTACCAGGTCGCTTACACATTCCCTTGTCGGTCTTCCGCTGTCGGATTCAGGCGTGTCGGTCAACTGCGTTGTCGGTCGTTGGTGTCGGTGATTTCTTTGTCGGCAATCGTTCGGTAATTAGTAGGGGACCCATATATATATATATATATATATATATATATATATATATATAACTTTCTCGAAATGAGATTGTTGTCTGTTTTCTTTAGATATGTATTTGTATTGTTTATTTGTGTTTTTGAGTTTTTGTATTGTTGTTATTATTTGGAAAAAAGAAAACAGAAATAAAGAGATTTTGGAAAAAAAAAAAAAAAAAGAGTTAGCTTCAGCCCTTTCCCGCAGCCACCTACAGTAACTTTATCTGTCAAGAAGCACAACAGAGTTGACCTGCTCACAGTTAAGGATGCCAGACTTCCCAGGTTCTGCTTACTCAACGAAATAAAGGAAGAGTGGACTGTGGACATATTTTCAATAAACTGAAAGAAAAGGTTTCTGTATGCTTTGTAGCTCATTTTTGAGCATTCATCAACTACTAAGAAAATTCTGTATAAAGATATCAATAGTCATTTTCATTACTCTTAGTGACTGAGATGAGCCCTCAAAATGCTGTACTCTCCAGAAATTATTCCAGTTCGAGCACTGGGGTTGCAGCAGTGAGCAAAGAAGGCAGTGTGAAGGCATGGCTTCACTGAAGTCCACCTTCAGCTGTCACTGACACACCTATTTGCTGAGACCTCTGGTGTCCAAGAGGCTTTTAGGCAAGCCTAAACTAAAGCCATACATACAACTAAATGGAAAAGATTCTCCATTTGGCACCGAGCTATCCTCCTGCAGTATGCCATTCTCAGGAGTTTTGCAACTTACTTATATTTTTTCTGCTCTATGACTCTGTTACTCCACCACCAAGCTCCATGTTTTTAACATTCTAGATTTCAGGATTTGATTAAAGGCTGAACCCGGTTTCAGAGTTGATGGTTTGGCAGGTCCAGAATGGCAAAAAGAAAAAATGTTATTGGCCAAAAAATGCCTGAATGCAAGCACAATGAAATACAACAGTAATTACAACCTGAAGCTTCTTCCTAAAACAGAGAAGCAAACTTTATTAAACATAAAAAGTAAAGTCAAGCACAAGGGCATCACCTTTGTCAGACTTAATCACCGTTACATCTTTGTTAACTTGCTGATTCTGAAGGGGAGTCTTCTGCTCAGACACATCAGTGAAGAACATGTCTCCCCCATGAGAGTTAAACCTAGTGAATGATATGGTATCATGTTTGCCTTTTAATTCAGCTTCTCATTATAGTTATGACTGAGTCATAACTATTCCTGAAGCCTCAGGCTGTAATATGCAAGGAGCCTTATCTGGAATATAAATATCCAAAGATAACGCAATTCATCCTGAAGATGATCTCTATATATTAGCTTGACTGGGCCGGTCACCTCCCAGTACCTGTCCTGAAGGATCAAGGCTGAAGACAGCATATCACACACATCATGGATGCTCACTACTAGCTGGCCCCAGAAGTGTACAGGAGGTGCTGCAGTGACTCAGATAGCATCAACTAAAGGGACTGCTCCCTAAGTATACACATTTTTGTCACCAGAAAGTCAAAAGACCTTAGGCCTTAAGTTAATGTGGAAAAGGGCATTATACTAATATATGATGGTATACATTGCTTGCTTCAACACACGAAAGATGCGTGTACCACAGCCCTTGTGGTCAGTGTATAATTCATCAAACAATACAGACTGGGGCCTCCACTATAAAAGCAAAATGAACTTGGGAAGATCAGTGTTTCAAGGAATCCTACCGTAAAACCCTACTGCTTTTTTTTCCTAGTTATTTCAAGATATTGTTCAGATTTTACTATTTGTCAACTAGTGCATTTTTCCACTGGTTCTGGAACCAAATGTAAATGACAAGTTTATAACTTTGTATCCCTGGAACAAGCTTTCTTGCTAGTAGATCATGTTTTACCAGGACCAAGAAGTGGAAACTGATGAAGAGCACATGCCCTTTAACTCCATTGTGAGGTTACTGTATGAGGCTACAGGGAGCAAGTCCTCATAGAAGTCTTCATCAGTACGTGGGCTTGAAATGTTTAACAGACATGCAAGAAGGTACTTTGAAGGAAATACCCAAATTAAGGAAATACCCAGCTACTCTATTAATTGGAGGCATCTCATTGAACTAAATTGAAAAGTCCTGGTCTATTTTTTGTTTGCATATTTTATGAAATTGCAGGCAATAACACCATAAAAGAACAGACAAAAGTTGTTAGTTCGTAATACACAGACAGAGATAAAACTGAAAACACTGCATGCTTATTTAAAGTACATGTAATACCACTACACAAAATGCAATACTTATAAGTTACAGTAACAAAAAATTAAATAACGGGTTATGTGCATGTAGATTCAAGCAGTGGGAACAGGTATCATCCCAACCTGGAGCCCATCTCAGTAGTATTAGATGAAAGGGGGTACCATTCTTATGGCTGAAAATTTCCATCATCTACCCAAGTTAGACATAAATCAGTTAAGTGGATGTGTTAGATTAACATAAATTCCATCACAATGTGTTCAAAAATAATTTAGCTATGCAGTAACTTATATGGACCAAGTGTATCTTCCATCTGAAGGAAACACACTTCCTGGTTAAAAATAAAATCTCAGCAGAGACTCTGACAACACAAATCTTTTAAACCAATTGGCACAAATCAACTCTAATTTCTGAAGTTTGTTTATAAAATTTTCTACAGCTGGGCAAACCAAAACATTATATGCAACCACAAGCCCTCTGCTGGTGACACCACCTTCACTCAAGCACATACATATAATGAAACATTTGCCTAGTAATCAAAAGTAAAAAAAAAAAAAGCACAAACAATGTCAGTGGAACAATGTCGAAGAAGAAAAACAGTTAACATTCCCTACCTTACTTATAAGCTACCTTACTTCACCTAAGTAAGGAATCGAGAGTTGTGGACATATGACAAGCCACTGACTGTGGCAGTCTGCAAACACACTAAGTTGAATGCCACAGCTGATGAAATGAAATTCGTACAAGACAGGCAGTTCAATCACACAAACACTTTAGGAATGCTGCCAACAGACAAGCTCTCTGTCAAAAGTGTTGCACACTACCTTTATAAACATAAGGAGGACAGGTACAGTATATCACCAAGGCAAAAGGTGTTGCTATTTCCATGACACTTGTAGGAAAGGATGCACCATGGAAGGATATCCAAAGTTCAGTACCCTTCCAATAAACATCATGGACAGAGAATCAACTTCTACCCTGGTAACAAGCTGCACCAATACATCTCATATTAATATTTATAATGTATAGTGTGTCCACAGACAATACATTACTGTCTCTTATTGTTAAATTATTTAGCAATGCTCCCTGTCTTCGTTGAAAGTCACAGTTCATGATTTTTCAGACAGCCAAAAAGCTGGAATCTACTCTGGGAGGTAACCTCAGTTTTTCAAGCCTGCTGTACATTACAACCACAACCTTTTACTGAGGTCTGCTAAACCCTCACATGCTAAGCTACCAGCCAAAATCAGCTTCATAAGCAGCCATTTATGTACCTTGCAAGGACGTTTGTTCAGAAGAAGAAACCAGCCTCTCTTAAACTGAAGATAATGAAATGGAAGAATTCTTGCAAGCTGAAATGTATCTAAATACTCGTTACACAGACTCCTTGTCTTTAATAAGAGTTCCAAAGAGAGGACAGAGGCACTCAACTCTTCTCTTATGACAACAGCATTTACATGCTGTTAAGATGTAGGTACTACTTAAGCAAACACCTGCTTATACGTTTTATTTGTACAGCTGTGACTGTTCCATGTTTATTTGTAAAGGAATATGTACATTTATGGGAGAGAAGCTGCACAGTGAGCTCCTAGTATGTATGACGCATGCGAATAATATTTTTTGACTGATGACTTTTAGTTGTGTGTTCACTGACAGCAGTGCTAAAAAACAGTGTTTCAGTCCATTCCTTACTTCTGATAAAGTCTCATGTTAATGAACTCCTCTCACATACAACTTGAGACAACCACCTTTGCCTTGATTTCCTTTTCTTCTTTCCACTTTACATTAATAACATTCTCATCTACCTCTCTCCTTATATTCTAATTTGTATTTCATGGAAAATCTTACAGCTGACAGAATCAAATGTATTTTTCCACAAGTTACTCCAATTATGCATCTCAAATTTAAATTGCCTTAACTTTTTTCTACAATGTAACCTTTTGTTTCTGAATTATCATCCACTTACTAAGTGCATCTGTATTGCAACATTGGTTCATAGATTAGTATTAAGCTAACTGCTCTTGCGAGCCATTTTAAGCTTAGCCAATTATCCCTTGTGAGACTCAAACCCTGCACCTTGTGTTTATAAGGCAAACACATTAACCATTAGGCCACCCTCCCAACCCTTTATCCAGGTTGCATGTTTGTTCATTTATAACTAATGCTATATTTTCTGGAGCTTTTCTTCCCAGGCCTCTGCTAAAAATAGGTTCTCTACCCAGATGGACTTTACCAGTAACCAAAAGCAGTAAATAAATATAATGAAATAAATGTTAAAAGAGACAAGCATGTTTAATTTAATACTGTATTACCTTGCTATTCATTTCTGGTGTGTTCATTTGCATTTTCTTGTTCCACGCACCCCAACAGGATTTTGGGGGGTTGGGGCCTGATTTATAAACAAACAATTAGGAAAAGCATTTCTACCTACATGCCACCATATGCAGCTACCTACTTTGCCTATGCTATGGCTGGCCATATTCTGCAAAGTGGAAACCAGCATTTTAATCTCTAGACCTTGTCAGACGAAAGGGTGTACGATAAAATATGGACTTGCTCTATCAGCTGTATCATTATATGTACACAACCTTTGTACCTAGTAAAAGGAGGTTCATCGTCCTTAAGACCAGCAATAAACCCAGAAGGCTTTAGGACAGCTCACCACATAAAACTTTTCACAGCTGCATCAATCTTCCCCTATCCTATAATATACTACGGAACTGTTACTCTCCAGATCTGTGGCATGCCATGCAATGCAGACATAAAACTTGTAAGCCTCTAAAATAAGTAATTAGAGCAAGAAGGGGGTTTTACGGAGGATGGAGCCTGTCTTCCAGATCTATCATTATGGTACACGGCTAACTTTCATATCTGGTAAAAACAGTGCCATTCTCCATTACAGCAAGACAGAGTCTCATATATATGTGAACATTACTCTTATTACCACAGCATCAAAGGAAGACACAGACTTGGATATCACAACCAGTATGCAGTGCCCTGTAAAAGCTTTTAGAGGAAGACCAGGTAATAGTTGCTGCATAGCAGGTATCCATAGTGACATTGCTGAAAAAGGCCAACACACTGCAAAGGAGAGTAATTAGTATTGCTGGCCTATGGGGCTGACAGAAGATATTTTGTTGCATATTTTGTAGGATAACTGGAAGCAGTCTGTAAGCCACTGAGCAAGCAATATTGAAGCCGCGGTGGTACAGCGGTAGCGTTGTTGCCTCACAGCAAGAGGTTCTCCTGTTCGATTCATGGCTATAGTGCCTTCTGTGTGGAGTCTGCATGTCCTCCCCGCGGTCGAGTGGCCTCCGAAAGACATGCGTGAATGGGCGCGCCTTCACTGAAGGTTGGGCATTGGGCTGGCAACTCGGCACCACAAAAAAAAAATCTACTGCCAATCATTAGCGACCGGAGTTCCGCTGTGACGACTCCTAACCGGGAAAAGCCAAAAAGACAACAAACAACAACCTAACATAAAAGAGTTCTGTATGAGAATGAAACTAAAAAGCTGGGAATCCTTCTATACAGGTCTGGTTTTGTCAATACAGAATTGACTAAGATTGTATTCTACTGCAAACCTGCAGATAGAAGGAGAATCAGAAAGTACAGTTGTGCAAAATATTACGATAACAGCAGATGTCCTTCTCTTCACTGTTGCAGTATTTATAACATTAGGGATCCCCTGCCTATGGCAGCCCAACATCCGGCCAGTATACCAAAGCCTTAGGTTTTTTAAGGTATGCTGTATGTCACATGTATGTTCCTCGTGTAGCATAGGCATAAAGGTGATGTCCAAATGTACCATCCTCAGAACTGACAGCACCAGTAGGAAAGACAGTCCAAGGAAAAACAAGAGGTAAACAGTATATCCAGAAGACAAATGGACCAGGGGGAGGAGGGAGGGAGGGAATGTTGCAACAGTGAAGAGAAGGACATCTACTGTTATGGTAAGCTTTTGCACAACTCTACTATGTCCTTCCATTTCACTGCTGTAGTATTCATAACATTAGCAAGAGTGCCAAAGCTCAGAAAGAAGCACGAGAGGAAAAAGGACCCACAGAGTCCTCCAGGAAGCCATGAAGGATGGCCCTAGCAAAACCAGCTCTAGCTCTGGAGATTCCATCCAACTTGTAGTGCTTGGTAAATGTATGCACAGAAGTGCAGGCAGCTGACTCAAGAATAGAGCTAGTATCCAAACCCTTCAAAAAACACCAGAAGAAGCCATAGTCCTAGGAGAATGAGCCTTAACAGAACAAGGAAGGCTCTTACCATGAAAACAATAACAAAAAGAAATAGCTTTTGAGATCCAAGAAGAAACAGTCTGCTTGGATACATCTAATCCTAAGGACCTGGGATGAAAGGAAACAAAGAGCTAATCACATTTCCTAATAGTCTTAGTCTTATCTAAATAAAATCTAAGTTGTCTATGCACACCCAAATTGTGCAGGACCTTCTCATTGGCAGATGGTGGAGAAGGGAAAAAAGTGGGCAAATGAGTAGACTGATTAAGGACACCTTGGGCATAAAAGATGGATTAGTATGCAAGGACACTCTGTCTTTATGACACACAAAAAAAGGAGGACAAGCCATAAGGGCTTGAAGCTCAGACACTGGTCTGGCAGAAGTAAGGGCTAACAAAAGAACAGTCTTCCAACAGCAATGTTGAAATAAAGCTGAAGCTACAGGCTCAAATGGAGCCACAGTCAATTTCTCCAAAATAAAATTAAGATGCCAGAATGGAGGAACAGGCTTCCTGGGAGGCCTAACATGAAGGATGCCTTTGAGGAATTGTTTAGCTTCAAATCTAGAAACTAAAAGATGAGATAAAGGCAGACAAGCTGAGATAGCTGATAAGTGGACCTTAACAGAAAAATAAGCCAACCCAGCATTCAGTAATTCACACAGATAAGACAGAACCAAAGGAACATCCACAGAAAATGAATCCAGGTTACAAGAACGGCAACAAACACAAACCCTCTTCCATTTGGATAAGTAGGATTTCCTACTAAGTATTGTGTTTCCTGGCTTCCTGCAGGACCCTAAGCATGTCGTCAGAAAAAAAAGTGTTGATGTAGAATCAAAATCCTATCACCGACAGAGTCAGTTGAAGACTGGACAAGTGGAGATGGGTGAGAAATCCCTAGTCTTGTGTGAACAGTCCACCCTGTGAGGTAACTAATGATGAATGCCCTTGGCTAAATGCAGAAGAAGAGGGAGCCAATGCTGTTTTGGACAAAAGGGAGTCACCAACAAGATTTTGGGGGCATCCTGTTGAATTGTGTACAGGACTTTCCCTTTCCAAGAAAAAGAGAGGGTGTTCACCTTCCACACCAGAGGACTTGGGATTCTGGCACAAAACAGAGAAAGCTGTCTGTTCAGAGGGAAGGCAAATAGATCTATTTCAGGAGTACCCCACTGGTGAACAACGTCCAAAAACACATCCCTGTGAAGCATCCATTCATGGGACTAAGTTAAGGACCTGCTCAGAGTGTCTGCCACAATGTTTTGACCTGATGGAATGTAAACTGCCTGAAGAGTCACTTGATACTGCACAGCAAGATCCCATTACCAGGAGTGCCAACCGGCAAAAATAAGATCTGGTTCCCTCCTATTTCTTTATACACTACATCACTATGGTGTTGTCTATAAACACTGTTTGAGGTCCCGGGGGGAAAAGAGGATGAAAAGTCTGAAGAGCCAGCAGAAGGGCTCTCATGTCTTTGACATTGATGAGCTCCTTCAGTTGAGGAGGAGACCACACCCCCTGCACCTTTAGGGAGCCAAAAGCTGTTCCCCATTCTACGTTTGAAGCATGTGTGAACAGCTCCTGAGAGGGATAAGGGGGATGAAAAGGGAGCTCTACATTTAGGGACATCTGCTGGATCCGCCAGTGGAGTTCCTTCTTGAAATAATGTAAAAGAGGAACTAAAAATTCTAGGGGATGAGCATACTCTAGTCAAACTGACTTGAGGTACCACTGAAATTTCCTCATATGAAGCAGAGGAAGCATGGGGATGGTGGATGCCATGAAACCCAGAGCTCTCAGAAACTCAGTGGCTGAAAAGGAAGCCAGAGGAAGAAGAGTTTGAAAGAAGGAGATGAAGGTCAAGGCCTTGGGAGGAGGCAGGGATGTCACCAAAGGCAACGTCTGAATCCTGTGACCCAAAAAACATGGTCCTGAGAAAGAGTCAGCAAAGATTTTTTAAAGTTTTAAGTTTATTGTAAACCCCAAGCTCTGAAGAAGACAAATGGCAAAATGGAAATTTGGTACCAGGATATCTGGAGAGGATTCCTGAAACAGAAGATTGTCCAAGTAAGGAAATACTTGGATCTCCCATATCCTGCAAAGAGCAATCACAGCAGCGAGGCATTTGGTGAATAACCTTGGGGGATTAGAAAGGCCATAGAGCAAAGTAGAGCACTGAAAATGCCAGGAAGCAACAGAGAAATGGAAAAACTTCCTGAAAAGAGGATGGATCAGAATATGGAGATAAGCATCCTTGAAATTCAGATACATCATATAAGCCTGAGGAAGCAAAAGAGGGAACAAAGTCTAAAGTGACAATATTCAAAAGGAGGGCACCTTCAAAAAGCACTTAGATGAGAGAGGTCTAGAATTGGTCTCCAAGTACTTTCTTTTCTGGGTACTAGAAACATTCTGGAGTAAAATTCCCCTCCTCCTTTGGGACACAGGCACCTCTTGAATAGTACCCTGAATCAAAAGTTCCCAAAGCAGCTCTGAGATAAAGGAGAGGTGATCCTGAGGGGGCTGTGAAATGCCCATAAAAGGGGAAGGGATTTCCACACCATGAAATACCCCTTGCGAATAATGGACAGAACCCAAGAATCTTGAGTAAACTGTAGTCAAACAAGATGAGAAAGACAGAGGCGAAGAGAAAGGGGAAAGAAGCTGGGAATAATAAGATAGTCAGACAGCACCTGGTTTATCTGGAAAGGAAGACTTCTGGGGCCCTGAAGTCCGAGTAGCCTTAGCAGGAGGAGCCTACTTGCCACCCTTTTTGCCATTAGGAAGAGAGCGAGGTTGCCTGTAAACAAAAGCTGACTTATTGGGGTAGTTTCTCTGAAATTTAGGAACTGGAGAGAAAAAACACATTTAAGCTCCTGCAAAGCTTTTCCCTTATCCTGAAGGGACTTAAACATATCAGCAGCTGCTTCATCAAACAAGTGTTTATTATCAAGAGGGGCATCCATCAACTTAGCTTTGATATCATCAGACAAAGGCTGAAGCTGAAGCCAAGAATATCTCCTCATAAGTGACCTAAAAGCAGCAGCTCTACAAGAAGCATCTGTTGCATCATAACTACATTTGACGGAATGATGAGCCATCTGGGAGGAAGTCCCTAACGGGGAAAGAACAGAAGTTTTACCCTCAGAGTCTGGAAGATCCGATATAACCTGACAAGCCTGGGATAGGAGAGTTAACAAATACCTGGACATATAGGTCTGACAATTAACAGACCTAAAAGCCAAGGTAGCCGAGGTGTAAACCTTCTTACCTAGCCTTTCCATGGTTCTGCTATCTGTATCAGTGGGCAGTAATTTGGGAGAAGAAAGCAAGTGGGGGCAGCAGCAGGACACCTGTACAAAAATTTAGAATCCTCAGGCACTCTATAGAACCTATCAGGTTTCTTGGGAGCAGGGGGATGAGAATCTGGAGCTTTAGAGGCAGTAGAAAAGGCATCCAACAAAGCAGCCGAAACAGGAGGGACAGCAGAAGGTTTATGAGATTCCATCTGCAGCGACTCACAGTACTTCTCATGGCTCTCAGAGACCTGAACATAATCCCATTTAAAGAACTCCAACATCCTGGAGACTGTGTCCTAAAAGAAATCTCGTCAAAGGAAGTATCAGGACTGATAGATTCCTCTTCCACTGACCCATAGGCCAAAGGAGAAGGAATCTGAGAAGAGGGATTCCTCATCCGAATCCAACTCCTCCTTAGAGGAATCCTGTTCCCTGGATCTTTTAAAGGGAGTGGAAGACCAAGGGGGGAACTAGTACAGAAACTCCATGAGGAGGTTTCAATGCTATCAAAGCACTAAACAAACCCTGAGAGAAGGCCTGCCACTCACTCTGTGGATCTTTAAGAGCAGAAGAAATATGTTTAGTTTTCTGTTTTTTCTTCAATGGGATGCCTGCCTTATAAACCTTGGAAGGCTCAGACCCAGGAAGGCATTCAATAACGGTAGCAGGGACTTCTTCTCTGACTAAAATCTGAGGAACAGCCCTATGCCCCTCAGAAATAATCAATCATGGTTCCCCCAAATGTCCGAAATGGATGTCTGCAAAGTTTCCTTGGATGTGCTTAAAGTTGGATCCCCACCAGCCTCCAACCTGGTCACGGCACAGGAATCTGACAACAAAACCGGGCGAACCTCCAGGCATTCACTCACCTCAGGAGAGATGACCGATGGAGGCTGAACAGAGGAAGATTCCAGCTAGGCTTCTCGGCCTTCTCCCCTGACTACTGTCCCTCAGGGCGGAAAGCTCCTTCCATCATATCTTTAGCGAGAAGTTTAAGATGCTGAATCTTAAGCTACAGTGCCAAACAAGAAAGTCTACTACATAAGGTTTTAAGAATGAAAGTCTGACAGATGGAACAAGACGTATGGTCATGCAAGGTGCCAAGGCAAAACAAACACTGATCGTGGGGGTCTTTATGGTGGATCTGTCTCCTACACTGGCATTTACCCTTCTTGGATGACATGAAACCCCCACAGGCAACAAAAAGAAAAAGACAATTAAGGAAACCACAACTGGACACTTACCTTCAATGGTTCAGTGAAACCAGCAACGGAAAGCAGGCGTTCAGACTGTTGATCAAAAGATGGAGTTTGGACTGGCGCAAAGACGTTCTGATGATGGTATGTCTGAATGTCATCTTTATGCCCTATGCTATGCGAGCAGCATACGTGTGACATATGGTGTACCTTAAAGCAACCTACGGCTTTGGTATACTGGCTGAACATTGGGCTGCACTAGGCATGGGATCAGAATCACTAATGTTATGAATACTGCAACAGTGAAATGGAAGGACATCATTAAGATACTTTATCTTCATGAAAGATCCATTCAGGTGAATCTATTGAAAGGGACTAAAGATCTAAGGTTCTTCTAGATGAAGTAATGCACACAAAGAAGAGCTTTCTAGAACTGAAATTTCATCTCAACAGAAGATGCACATTTAAAGGACGAGGAGTCAGCTTCTCCAGAAAAAAGCAATAGATCCCACAGGGGAATATCTCACTGTAGAATAGGATCTTCTAATGGTGCCTAAGAAGGAACGTACCTTTCAAAAAGGGTTTACAATTTTTTCAGATTGCTAGCAATAAGGTGCTTGTTTACTGATGAACATTTCACAAACTTTTTCCTCTGTCACAGCCCATTTATTTCCTGAGTCCAGAGTTGGAAACATGAATATGGTACTCCAATACAGAAGGCACTGGAGCTGTAAATGGAAACACATTTCTGCTGGTGCTTACTTCTGAAGGTCTTGTAAGCATCAGCCTTCTGCAAAGAAATGATAGTCTGCTCTATCCTAAAAGGAAATGAAGGGATAATGGCCATAAGTGGAAATGGGGCAACTACGCAGTTTGATGTAGGGAGGGAAATTTCAGATAGGGCTTGCCTGATGGATGGGATAGAAGGTCCTAAGTTGAAGAAGGTGAAGTTCCTTCAAAAGATAAGGCATGAGTGGGGGAAACATACTTGTTGAGACCAAATTAGGCCAAAATGGGTGCACAAGAGCAACTCTGGACTTGCATAACTTTGTTTTCAGAATATATCTTGTCATCAGAGGACTTGGAGAAAGTGTAAAGGAGTCCAGAATCCATTTCTAAACCAGAGCATCCCTTGTGTATATACACAGTGAGGGGATGAGATATCAGAAGCTGCTGCATTTGGTACTGGTTGGAGAGGGCAACAGGGCATAGAAAAACTTGCCCTATTGAAGGAACAGCTTTTGTGCCACTGAGGAAATGAGGGGTCACTTATGAGGCATCAACAGACAATGGCTGAACATGTCCACAATGAATCAGCTTCCCTGGAGTATGACTAACTATCAAGAAAGCTGTTGGGTGACACAGGCCATTCTCAACCCCTTGCAGCTACTCAGAAGGTGGTAAAAGTGAGATTTCCTCACATGCTGATAGACCATAGCATCATATTACTGTCAGAGTGGATGGCTATCACACACTGGCAAAGAAGTCCAGAAATGTTAAGGGATTAAAGAAGACTGCCCTCAACTCTAGCATGTTGCTATGGAGACTGGCCTATGCAAGAGGTAAGACACCTCAGACAATTTATCCCCTGTAATGCTTCCCCTAACCTACTACATAACAGCATGTGGTGACTGAAACCCATAGAGTGAGAACTTGGAATTATCTTTCTGGAATGCTTTGTTGTCTGATGTCAACAGGCACCTGATTCCAGGTAACTGGCCCAACTTACAAATCATGGTCTCATGAGAGGCCTTATTTTCGACCTCTCTCAGTGTGTAGTTAAATTTGTTTTATCTGTAATTCTTGTATTAATGGGGGGACAGTGACCCATTTGCAGAAGTTTACATACTTGTAAGAAAAATGTTGCTCTTTAGGTCACTGTTAGCCAGTTAATTTTCTGTAAAAGTTGGCAGTGGTGTGTCTATGGTTGGGCTAGTAGTGAAAAACAGATGATTTTTTAAATAGCAGTTTGTATTTTATGCACACTTGAACACAAGTGGACAGCTAACAGAGTTAGGAGATGCGAGACCTTACATCAAACATTTAGCTGGTTTAAGTTACTGTTTATGATATTGTCTATATGTTTTGCTAGTGATAAAGAAGGGTCTAAGATTATTCTTGGATATTTATGCTCTGAATCTAGTGGTAGCTGTTGTTTAAATCATGCACTTATACATTACCTGTATAAATTCATCCTTTATACTTTCAGTTTTCTGAAGCTCCTTCTTTAAAATGTCCACGAACTGTGCTGTGCGGTCCATTGCACGAACATTAACGAACCTGGCCTTTTGTAAGAACTGAAAAAAGGAAACAATATGTAGTAAACAGCAACTGCATTTAATTAACATAATGCAATAAAATAGGAAGAAGTTTAAGCTTTAATAAATAAATTACATCTCATCTATCTGAACTGCATACACAATTAATATAGTCTTAAGTGTGTACTTGCTGAAAAGTACAAGACAGTACAGTTGTGAAAGCAAATTTACCCTAACAGTAGAAATTCAGATGATCACTGCTGCAGCTATATGGGTTATATCCTACCAAGAATATGGCAGACAGACAGCTTCCAAAGTTTCATGGCACCTTCCACGAGCCAAAGTTGTCCTGCAGCTCGAGTTGAGCTAACTAAAAGACAAGTTTGGGTGGAAAGCTCTTCAGAATTTTCCGGCCAAAAGACAGACGGATGCTGAGCTATGAAAGGCCAATGCTAAGAAAAACAAACAATAAATATCCACACCCTGGCATAAAAAGCACCCAAAAGTAAGGGGGGCACATGGAGAGAGTGCCTACTGCAACAGTGATCATTCAAACATCTACTGTTATGGTAAGTTTAGCTACACAACTGCACTATATGCATCATATTGATCACTGCTGCAGTAGCCATAGCTATATGGGAAGACTACCACAGCTACCTACATCTGAGTAAGAAGGAGAAGAATTCAGCAGCCCCTGAAGAATGGTTATAGCAAAGCTTGATATGGACCTAGAGAAGGAATCAAGCCTCTAGTGCTTTTAAAAGTATATACAGAGGACCAAGTAGCAGATTCTAGAATACTTCTAGAATCTAAACCTTTCCAAAAAGCCATAGATGAAGCCAAGGCCCTGGAAGAGTGGGCCTTTACCCTGCCTACAATAGTTTTATTATGATGCATACATTAAACTTTATAGAACCATTTCTAAATAGTTTGTTTTGACCAAGGCTGCCCATTTTTCTTACTTTCACAAGAAATGAGCAATTAATCTGAAGATCTGAAAGATTTAGTTGTGGCAAGATAGTACCAGAGTTGTCTGTGGATAACCAACATATGGAGTAGCCTTTCTCCCTCATTTTTAGGCTCAGGAAAGAAAATGGGGAGATTGACAGTTTGGCTTAAAGCAAACTCAGATACCACTTTAGGCATAAAAGAAGAATTAGTTCGCAAGGAATCCTCTTCCTATGGAAAATAGGGATGACTCACCATAAGAGTTTACAATGTTGATGTCCTTCTTGCAGAAGTCAGAGCAATCAGCAAGTTAGCCAGGTTAGCCAGTTTAAATGGAGCAAGTGTTAGCCTCTCTAACACAAATTTAAGATCCCAAGGAAGGACCACCAGTTTCCTTGGAGGCCTCTTATTGAAAGCCTCTTTCAAAAACATTCTGACATGAAACTGCATTTAAAGAGGAGGATCCATTTGTGGGGATGCTGAAATGGCAGATAAATTAACCTTTACAGAGGAATAAGAAAGGCCATAGGAGAGTAACACACTAATCCTGCAAAACTAGAGAACAATTAGCCCTAAACGGGTGCTGGCTATGTTGTTGGCACCAACTAGAAAACCTAAATATATGATTTTCTAGTAGCAGGCTTTCTTGCCCCCATTAGTACCTGCTGCACATCCTCAGTACACAAGTGACTAAAAGGATTTAAACCCTATCATCCAGACAGTCAGTTGAAGTCAACTGATGTTGGGTTTAATCAAACTCCCTTGTTCTTGTGGGTGAAGAGCCAGTCTGTGAGGAAGCCTGTGGTAATTTCTCCTGGCCATTTCCAAAAGAAGGAAGAACCACAGTTGCCTAACCAGAAAGGAGTCACCACAATTATCTTGGGGGATACCTTTGGAATCTTCAGAAGTACCCTGGATATTTGTGGAAAGGGTGAAAAAGCATACAGAAACATCCTGTCCAGAAATAGAAAAGGCATCTGTCATCCAGGCCTTCTTTCATTGAGTCCTGGAACAGAATCTTGCCAGTTGACTGTTAAAAGAGGAAGCAAAGCTGTCTACTTGAGGAACTCCGCACAGAATGATCAAATCTTGGAAGACTCCCAATCTAGTTTCCATTCATGAGGGTCTGCCCTGGTCCTGCTCAGCTTCTGAACCACACAATGTGATCTGATGGAATTGAAGATGCCTGTAGAGTAAAACTGTGCTGTGAAGCTATATCCCAAGCTAACATGGCTAGTTTGCAAAGGGAGTGCAACTTGTTTCCTCCTTGCTTGTTGATGTACCACATGACTGCGGTATTATCTGTAACCACTTGAAGAGGTCCCATGGACCAAAAACAGTTCTGGGAGTTGAGTGCCTTGATCAGGGCAAGCATCTCCTTGATATTTATGTACACCTGTTTATCCTTGGTGTCCCACACCCCCGACACTTTTATCCCTCCTGAAACTGCACCTCAAGCAAAATCCATGGCAGATGTGGTGACTGATTGCTTTGCAGCAAGGAGGAAGAAGGGAAGACCTAGATTTAAGGATATCTGTTTTCTCCACCAAAATGATTTCTCTTCTGACAAACCCCAGCACTGAGATTTGAAAAGATAAAGGGTGATGGTGCTGAGACTAAAAAGATTTCAGACATCACTATGTCTTTCTCAAGTGGAGTCTTGCCAGGGGTATCATGAGAATCATGGATGCCATGAGAGACAAAATCTAGAGGTATTCCTTTGCAGTGACTTGCATCTGAGTAGAAAATCTTAGAAACAGAGCTAGATATATATATTTTTTTTCTGTGGAAGAAAAGCTCTTTCAACTGAGGTGTCTAGCTGACATCCCAGGAACACAATCTTGTATGAAGAAGTCAAGAAAAACTTTTGAATATTCTCTTGGAATCCCAGCTTGTGTAAAAGATCTTTCACCTAAGAGAGAATTTACTGACACTTTGAAAAAGATGCTGCAGAGATAAGCAAGTTGTCTAAATATGGATACCCTCTACCCTGAAATGAGCTATAACTAGAGCTAAACACTTTATGAACACTCTTGGTACGGAAGATAGTCCAAATGGTAAGGCAGAGAACTGATAAGGGTTTGTGTGTCTGGATCACATTAAGAAACATGTGAAGTCGGGATGAATAGGGATATGATGCTAAGCATCTTTTCAGTCTAGTGTTACCAGGACACTTGCAAGAGGAAGAAGAGCTAACAGGTTGTGAAATTATATAATTTTCGATTTGGGCACTCTCACACACAGGTTTAGGAAAGAAAGATCCAGAAATGGTCTCCAAGCATTTTCTTTCTTTGGCACTAGGAACATCCCTGAATAAAACCCTTCCCCACCTGGGAAGGAAGAACCGTTTCTATCACTTCTTGGGACAGCGTGTGATTAAGAACGGATGGAAAAATAAGAGTCTGATCTGGAGAATGCAGAAAGACCCCAGAAAAGAAGGAATTTTCTCCCATTGCCATCTGTAGCCTTGGTGAATGATTTTCAGAACCCATTTGTCTGAAAGTATCTGTTGGCAAAGAAAAATGGAGATTCAGACTTTCTGGAAGAAAAAGGGGCCAGGGTGGGGGGGGGGGGGTTGCAAGGTGTCTTGAATAGTCACTTAGACTTATTGGACTGTCCTTGGTTTTGGGAGGTTCGAGACTTCTTTCTGGAATTCAACTGATATTTCTTCTTAAACATGTGTTTACTTGTGTTTTGCTGAGATTGTTTATTCTGTTTTTTTTTTTTTTTTGCTAAAACTGTATGAGGAGATGGAAAAACCCTTGGCAAATTTGTAAAAGAGGGGGACTGAAAAAGTTTAGTGATTCCCTGGATCAGCTTACCCCTTTCAACACAATTTTTAATGACTTCAAACGGGTTGAGCCCTAAAAGGAATACGCTAGGAAAAACAAAACAAATATGTACACACTGACATAAAAAAAGACACCAAAAACACAAGGGGGATGAAGGGAGGGAGTGGCTTCTGCAGCAGTGATCATTCAAACCTCTACTGTTATGTTAAGTTCAGCTTACTCAACTGTTCTATGTTCTTCATATTGATCACTGCTGCAGCAGCCTTAGCTATAGCTAGATTACCATCACTAACTGACATTTGGGAGGTGGAAAGAGAAAAGTGCAGGAATCCCTGGAGAATGGTCCTGACCTCAACCTAGAAAAGGAATCAAACTTATACTGCATTGAAAAAGTATGTACACATGATTAAGTAGCAGTTTCTAGAATATTTCCAGATTATAACCCTTTCCAAAAAGCCACGGATGCAGCCTAGGCCCTGGCAGAGAAGGACTTGACCCTGCCTGGAACAGATTTGTTATGGAGAATACAACAAAAGTCAACGGCTTTAGACAACGGTTTGGAAACAGGCTGTTTTGACACAGGTTGACCATTCTTAATTTTACAAGAAGCAAACAACTGATCCGAAGATCTGAGAGATATAGTTCTGTCAAGATAGTACCTGATTTGTCTGTGGACATCCACGGTATGCAGTATCCTTTATCCCTCATTTTTAGATTCAGTAAATAAAATGGGGAGACAAATAGTTTGGCTTAAAGTAAACTTGGACACCACTTTAGGCATAAAAGAAGGATTAGTTATGAAAGAAATACTCTTCCTATGGAAAATGAGGTAGGGTTGACTCACCACAAGAGCTTGCAACTCAAGATACTATTCTTGCATAGGTCAGGGCAATCAGTAAAAAGTACAGTTTTGTACCTACCATAAATGTAGATGTTCGAAGATCCACATTGCTGCAGTCATAACCTGTGGGTAGTCCACTGTCCTTGGTCGGCCCGAATACCAAAGTATTAGGCTGGCGTCGGTCATGGTCGCTTAGATCTGACGTCAGTACGCCTTGGTACTAAAGCGCATGACCGACGTCATATCCCCAGTCTTTCTTGCCCCAGATGTCAGAAGGCCCTAAAAAGAAAGGACATAGCCAAAAAACAGAGAAACATCCAACCACCCATATACAAACAATATTTACAACCCAAAACACACAACCACCCCAAACTACAGTGGGGAAGGAGGGAGGGTAAATTGGACTGCAGCAATGTGGATCTTCGAACATCTACATTTATGGTAGGTACAAAACTGTACTATGTTCTTCATCTCACATTGCTGCAGTCATAACCTGTGGGTAGAATCCCAAAGCAAAGGTAAAGGGAGGATGGCAAAATTATAAAGCATTGGGAGCTGCCAACATGCCCTGTAAAACTGCAGTGGCAAACCCAGCCCTAGATTTGGAGTAAAGAGGGAGATGGTAATGTTTAGAGAAAATGTGCACTGAACTCCAAGTAGCTGCCTCCAAAATATCTTTAGTAGCTACACCCCTTAAAAAAGCAGTAGAAGTGGCAGTAGCCCTAGTGGAATGAGGTCTGATTCCAGCCGGAATCTCCTTACCATGATGAGAATAACAAAAAGCAATACAATGGCCAATCCACTTAGAAATAGTTTGTTTAGAAACAGGTTTCCCCTGAGAACCCAAAGCAAAAGAAACAAACAACTGTTGAGACTGTCTGAAGCCTTTAGTTCTGCTCAAATAATAACGCAACTGCCTGTGAATATCCAAAGAATGCAAAATTTTTTCCCCTTTATTTTGGGGATCAGCATAAAATGTAGGCAAATGAATAGATTGGTTCAAGGCCACATTTGAAACAACTTTAGGCATAAAAGTAGGGTTAGTACATAGGGATACCCTATCCTTATGAAAAATCAGGAAGGGCTCAACTGCCATTAGAGCCTGTAATTCAGATACCCGTCTAGCAGATGTAATGGCCAACAAAAAAGCAGTCTTCCAAGACAAAAACTTCAACTCAGATGTAGCTGCAGGTTCAAAAGGAGGTAAAGTGAGTTTTTCCAACACAAAATTGAGATCCCAGGAAGGAGTAGGAGCTCTACGTGGGGGTCTTATGTTCTTTGCCCCTCTAAGAAATTGCTTAAACAAAGGATGAGAGAATAATGGTGGGTCACAATCATAGTGAGCAGAAATGGCTGCAGCATGAACTTTTACAGAGGAGAAAGACAAACCTTTGTCTAGTAATTCTGTAAGATACTGAAGAGAAACACTCAAATTAGGCACTGAAACATCAAAGCTCTTTGCTTGGCTCCAAAGAAAAATCTCCTCCATTTATCAGCATAAACTTTCCTTGTACTAGGCCGTCTGGCCTCCAAAATAACATCCAAAACTTGTTGAGGAAGCTGCGACCCTCCAGGTTCTAGAACAGAATATGCCAGGCTGTCAGATGCAGGGACTGTATCCTGACATTGAGGAAATGATTGCCTGCCTGGGACAAAAGGTGTGGAATTGATGGCAAAGGCCAAGGAGGCTCCCGTACTAAACTCCTCAGCAGAGGGTACCAGTGCTGATGTGGCCAATCTGGAGCTATTAGAATCATGGAGGGCTTGTCCTGTCTGACCTTCAAGAGCACCTTGGGAAGGAGAGGCAGAGGAGGAAAAGCACAGACGTGAAGATTGTTCCAACTGAATGATAGAGCATCCACTTTCCAAGCTTTTGGATGAAACAGCTTTGTGCAAAACTTTGGCAGCTGGAAATTTAGTGGAGAAGCGAACAGATCTACGTCTGGAGTCCCCCAAAGCACTGTCAACTGTTGAAAGACATGAGGATCCAATTTCCACTCGTGGGGATCCACCATCTGTCTGCTCAAAACATCCGCTAAGGAGTTCTGTGCTCCTGGCAGAAACCTTGCCTGAAGAGTGAGGTGCAAACTGACAGCAGTCTCCCACAAAATCATAGCTTGTCTGCAAAGAGGGTACGAATGGGTTCCCCCTTGCTTGTTGATGTACCACATGACAGTTGTGTTGTCTGTTTGAATCAACACGTGTCCTGGTTCAAGTAGATCCTTGAAAGCCATCAATGCAAATTGGACTGCTAACATCTCCTTCATGTTGATATGCAAATGTTGAAGTCTGGCAGGCCACGTGTCTTGAACCCATTTTCCATTGAGGTGTGCTCCCCAAGCCTTGTCTGAGGCATCTGTCGCTAAGATCTGACTCGCCTCTGGTCGGGTCACAGAGAGTCCCTTGTTTAGGTGACATTCCTGAGCCCACCACAAAAATTCCTTTTGAATGCAAGGTATTATCTGAATGACAGTGTCCAAATCGTGGCAGTGTTGAGTCCATACACTTTTGAGATACCATTGTAGCTTCCTCATATGCAGTTTGGCATTGGGAAGCACCAGAATACAAGATGCCATGAACCCCAAGGCTTGAAGGACTGTCCTTGCAGTCAGCCTGGACAGGAGAGACAATTGTTGGAAGTAAAGGGTAAGATTTCTTTGCTTGTCCGGGGTCAACAACGCCATCTGAGAGGCTGTATTCAGTCTCACACCCAGAAAGCACATGTCCTGAGAGGGTACTAGACTGGACTTTATTTCGTTCACAGAATACCCTAGGCACCTTAACACTGCCATAACATACTGAAGATGGTGAAGTAGCTTGTCTTTGTCTTGAGCAAGAATCAGGCAATCGTCCAAATAAGGATAAATTTGTATTCCTCTTAACCTTAAGAAGGCTATCACTGGAGCCAGAACTTTTGTGAACACCCTGGGTGCAGTAGATAAGCCAAAGGGCAATGCAGAGAACTGACAATGTAAAGTCCCAGCCCGAAAACGCAGGAATCTCCTGCAGCTGGGCCTGATAGGAATATGAAGATAAGCCTCCTTGAGATCCAGAGTTACCATCCAGTGATCTTTGCCTAGCAGAGGCAGAAGTTGTTGCAAAGTCAACATTTTGAATTTTGGAATGTCCAGGTATGTGTTGAGAATAGACAAATCCAGAATTGGCCTCCAAGTGTTACCTTTCTTTGGTACAAGAAACAGGCGAGAATAAAATCCTAGGCCCACTTCTGACGGAGGGACCTGCTGGATAGCCCCCATTTGTAGAAGTAAAGAAATCTGTTTGAGAGCCTCCACCTTTTGCTGAGGAGGAACGTCTGGCATGCCTTTGAAAGGGGGCAATGTGTGGAAATAAAACTTGTAGCCTCGGTTTATAATGTCCAACACCCATTTGTCCTGGGTGACTAAAAGCCAATTTTGCCTGAAAAGTGCCAACTTTCCTCCCAGAGGAGCTGCCAGACAGGAAGGATCGGGCAGCTGAAGATGCAGGTCATTGGGTCTGTTTACGAAAGGACTGGCCCCTGCCCTCACCTGTAGACTGTGCAGGGGAACTCCACGTCCTAGGCCTAAAAGAACCCTGTGCATGAGCTCTGCCCCTACCACGTCTAGATCTACCCCTAGACTGTAAATCAGAAGAAGGGTAAGCCCATCCCTTAGTAGGCCAATTTCTGCTAAACTTAGGGGGCTGCACCTGCAAAAAATCCTTAACAGTCTGCATAGACTTAGCTTTATCTTCCATTTTCTTCAAGACTGACTCCACAGGTGAACCAAACAAAACTTCAGACTGAAGGGGAGCATCCAAAATTCAAGCTTTAACATGCTCTGACAAGTTCTGATCCTTAAGCCAAGCGTGCCTACGAATAACTGATCCAGTGGCAGCCACCCTGGAAGAGGCCTGTAAAGCATCAAAACCACACTGCAAAGAATGCTTACCCACCTGATCAGAGGCATGAACCAAATCCTGTAATTCCTTACACTCTATGCCCTCTGCTAAAGCATCTACCTTAGATTTCAACTGACTAAGGAGAAAATTCTGGTACTTCAGCATATGAAACTGGCAATTCAAAGCCCTCATTGCAAGAGGTATACACTTTTTTACCCCACCTATCCAAAGCTCTAGAGTCTTTATCCATAGGAACTGGATTCTTTACAACAGAAGCCCTGACACCCTTAGGTCCCTGGCTAATAGTTTCTGGGTCAGCCCTAGGGCTCTTACACAAATATTTATGAGTCTCAGGCACTCTGTAATACCTGTCTGGCTTAACTGGGGCAGGAGGCAAAGAGTCTGGATTAAGGGAAGGCTCAGAGAAAACATCCTGAACAACATCCAAAACAGGAGGTATAGCCAAGGGCCTATGCTGTGGCAAAAATAAGAATTCCCTAAGCCTCTTTCGGGAATCTGAGAAATCCTGACCTTCCCATTTAAAATGTTCCCTCATAGAATGCAGGGTTTCTGAAAAAGAAAAATCCTCTGGAGGGGAAGCAGAAGGACTAGAATCCTCTGCGTCTGAATCAGAATAAGGGGGAAAATCCTGAATGTCTTCAGCCGAAGACTCTGAGTAATCTGAAGAATGTTCCAATCCTTCCACCTCTGGCTCCACCCTAGGCCTCTTATCTGGAGGGGGCATAGAACCTCTGATCAAGGAAATCAAATCTTCTGCCATTTTAAGCATGTGTTTTTTAGGTACAGAACCTGCAGAACTAGGACTGATGCCAGAGGAAGACAAACCAGGCCTGGCCTTGGAAGGTACCTTAGAGACAGAGGGAGAAGGCTTAACCACCTTATGTAAAGAAGGGATTACAGTAATCTGAGAGGCCCCCTCAGCCTGACCCGACTCCTGAGAGGCCACATCCTGCAAAATTAAAGGTTCCCCCTGAGACTCAACTGAAACCTCGGCTGGATCCACAGATTCCACCGTGGTTTCTAATGAACCGGCGTCCGGAACGGACGACTCATCCTGCTTGGACTTTAACGATTTCTCCTTACGCTTCTTAACGGTAGCGGGCGTCGGAGGATCCGACTGCATATTGTAATTACACCGCCATCAAGACAAGCCTAGCACAATCTAACCTACGTTTAATGGTGCACTTATTAAATTTAGCACAAAAGCGACACCCGACTACGTCGTGCTCAGGCCCCAAGCAAGGAATACAGAGAGAGTGGTAATCCCTATGAGGTATCTGTTTCCCACAAGAAATACAATTATTCACTTTTTCTGACATCCGGATTTAACTGAGGCAAGAAAAGACAAAAATATTCCCCAACGGGGTACTTAGCCCAACTTGGTTTTCGGTCTGAAACTTAGAATACGAAAATTTCAGGACGCCGAACGGCACTTGCAAACGCTGCTTCTGCTTCGGACCATGCGGCAAGAAAGACTGGGGATATGATGTCGGTCATGCGCTTTAGTACCAAGGCGTACTGACGTCAGATCTAAGCGACCATGACCGACGCCAGCCTAATACTTTGGTATTCGGGCCGACCGAGGACAGCGGACTACCCACAGGTTATGACTGCAGCAATGTGAGATGAAGAACATCTGTTTTCCATGTTAAGAACCTCAGGTCGGCCAGAATAGCTGGTTCAGATGGAGAACATGTTAGCCCCTCTAATAAAAATTTAAGAACTCAAGGAGGGGTCACGGGTTTGCGTGCCAGCCTCTCATAGAAAACCCCATTTGAAGAACATTCTGACATGAAACTGCCTTGAAAGAGGAGGATCTATGGGCACGCATTCTGAAATGGCTGATAAATGAACCTTGATAAAGGAATAGGAAAGGCCATAGGACAGTAACTCACACAAATTTTGTGAGACCAGAGAACAACTAGATCTGAATGGGTGCTGGCTTTATGTTGGCACCAAATAAACCTTTTCCATTTGGTAATATATGATTTTGTAATAACAGGCTTTCTTGCCTCCATTAGTACCTGCTGCACATCCTCAGTAAACAGGTACATAAAACGAATTAAGACCTTATCATCCAGGCAGCCAACTGAAATGATCGATGTTGGGAGTTCATCAAACACCACTGTTCTTGTGTTGAGAAGATCCAACCTATTAGAAAGCTTGTGGTAATTGCCCCTGGGCATTTCCAAAAGAAGGAATTACCACAGTTGCCTTGGCCAGAAAGGAGTCACCACAATGATCTTGAGGGATTCCTTCTGAATCTTCAGAAGTGCCCTGGATATTAGTCTTAGATAGTTTCAGATAAATGGGTTCTGAAAATCATTCTTCAAGGTTACAGATGGCAGTGGAAGGAACAGTCATACACACACTGCAAACAATGAGTAGTGACTGGTGCAAAAGATGAAACCAAGTTATTCAAAGGATATATGTTCTCACAAGAAGAAAACTGCAAATAATACATTCCTCACACTTGCATAATTGGTTAGAACAAACTTTAATATATGAACCAGACAATTCAAAATTCTGAAAACCAAAGTTGAAGAAGTATACATTTTTTTCCATAACTTTCAATAATTTTCCAATCCTTATCATAAAGTGTAGGATTGGAATTAACTAAGTACTTAGCAGCACTGGTATCAATTAAAGCTGTTGGATTAGATTTGAGAATAGTGTATAAAAATGTAAAAGACCGAGGAATTTCATACATCCTAGATGCCCTTTTAGGGGCAGCTAGCTGACTAACAGAGAAATTGCAGGCAATAACGCACATATCCTCTAAAGCTGACAGAATAGGAGGAATAGATGTAGGTTCTGGAAAATCCTTCTCTAATAGTTCATAGTATTTTCTGAGGGATTCAGAAACCTCAGTATTCTCCCACTGAAAACACTGGCACATTCAAGCAATAATCTCAAAGAAAATAAATCCCCATAGACAGAATCAGAAACTGGGCTCTCCTCAGAGTCTGTATGAGAAATCTTTGGGAAAAAAATGAATCTGTCCCTGCATCTTCTTGTTCAGATTCACAATGAATCTCTTCAGGAAAAGAGGGATCTCACTCTTTTTTTTTTTTAACCAGAAACCACTTTACAAGAAAGATCCATAGCCTGATTTAAACCCTGAGCCACTCTCAGTAAACTACTCCTGTCCAAAGAAATTTCAGGAGGAGTAGATACATGCTTGGTTTTCTTTCTTTCTGACAAGAAAAAATGGGAGCAACCATGTTACTAATGGCAACAGCTACTTCCCCAGGGATGAGGACAGCATTCTGGCACAACTGGGAAACCGTCCCTTTTCCCTCTCCCTGGACCAATAAAAGTGGTTCTCCCTTGCCTACGGAGGGCACTGTAACAGCTGCAGTGGACGTGGCTAGCCCCTGGCCCATAGTGGCTGTAAGTGGAATCCAGAGTAAAAGATAGGTGGTATGAGGTACAACAAATGGCCACAGCAGAGTCCCACACCTACAATTGAGGCAAATTGCTAGTCTGCTGTGGTGGCAAATGCTGTTTACTTAATTTTTCCATTTCTTTTTGTGGCTGGAAGAAGGACCGACTGTGAGATCAGTAGTCTGTTTCAAGGTCAAGACAAAAATGGTATCTCTTTCCCAGGGAAACAAGTAGCACATGCCAGTAAAACTACCAGTCTACAAAAGTTGCTTTTTTTACATAAAAGCACAGTAACACCACTTTCAAACACTGTGCCAGCCCCACCAATGAACAAGAAGCACAATTTCTCCACAGAAAATAGGTTGTCAGTTAGCTAACACTACTTTTAAACTTACAGACAAAATGAGTGCTCTGTTTAAAAGTACGTTATGGTCTAGAGACAGTCCATTAAAATACAGTGGTCATAGTTTCAAAATAACTTTCCTGAAGATGAAATTGCAAACAGAATGTGAGGTTTCCTGGAAATGGAGCTGTGAGCATGATGAAGCTAAAATACTGTGACATAATTAACCCATTTTTGTTGCAAGTAGATACCAGTCAAAATGGAATAAGAGCTATGATACTGTGAAAGAGGAGAACAACTGCCTATATATATATCAGTACTTACAATTGCACAAAAGAATTTGCACAACAAAAGAAACTCTTATTAATAGGTATTGAACGTGAAAAATGTTGTGAACATGTATACTGCATAGAAGTTCAGGAGGACAAAGAACTAAAACCACATAAAGCACATTCAGATAGTTGTTTACAAGGCGCATTCAGGATTGCAGAAAGAGCATAAAAAGAAGTTATGTACTTACCATAACGTTCCGCGTGAGTTGTTCATCTCGCCTTCATTCTTTACTGATGGGTTCGGAGCCGTTCCCTCGGCTCCGAGTCGGCACCTACTGCAAAGCTCGGGGATTTCAAGTAGCTCGAGGCCAAGTCCCTATCATATGATGCACCCTCAGTTACCTCAGATCTTATTTGCTGTGTAAAATAATACCATATGTTATTCTATAACTCCATAAGAGAGAAAGTATAGAAGGGTTGAGTGACCAGAAAGGATCTAGCATCTCGGTCTTCTGAAAGCCCAGAAGGTGGGAGGAGGGAGGGACGTTAAGAACGAAGGCGAGATGAACAACTCACATGGAACGTTATGCTAAGTACATAACTTCTTTATGTGAAGTTGTTCTAACTCGCCGTTCATTCTTTACTGATGGGTAGCATCCCAAGCACCATCAACCTCAGGTGTCTCACGGGAGTATATTTCTCATGACCGTGGATCCAAAGGAGGCCCTGTCAACTTTGTAATGAGTGATAAAGGTATGAAGTTTTGACTATGTGGCTGCTGCACAAATGTTATCAATAGGAAGTCTGGCAGAAAAGGCAGATGATGTAGAAATGGTTCTGGTTGAGTGAGCTTTAATTTTATGTTGCAAGGGCATATTGGCAGCTGAATAAGTAAAGTGATACAATCAGATAACCATTTAATTTCAGCCACTGGCATACCTTCCTGGAATATGAGAATAAAACAAAAAGCTGATCAGATTTCCTGAAATCTTTTGTTCTATCCAAATAAAATCTCAGCTGTCTGTGAACATCAAGTTTGTGCAGCATGTACTCTAAATTGTTGGAATGGTTGGGGAAGAAAAAGTACAGTTTTGTACTTACCATAAATGTAGATGTTCGAGTGTATACCCTGCTGCAGTCATCACACTTGGGGTTATCCTGCTGTCAGGCGGTCCCGCAGTCGGCCCGAATTCCAAAGTCTTGGTCCGGCGTCGGTTGCTGTCGCTTCTTCCCTGACGTCAGTGCGCCAGGGGTATATGAGAGGCATCTAACGCCATTTTCTTCAGTTTTTCTTGCCCCAGATATCAGGTGCCCCCCCCCCCAAATGGTGGTTAAACAAAAAATCCCTCAGCTATAAGCAAATACACCACAAAGGTTGTAACAGATTTTAAGGTATAGAAAGGTCTTAGTTAGGTCAGAGGGGACGGAGGGAGGGTAACCTGGACTGCAGCAGGGTATACACTCGAACATCTACATTTATGGTAGGTACAAAACTGTACTATGTTCATCGTGTTACCCTGCTGCAGTCATCACACTTGGGTAGAATCCCAAAGCTAAGGATGGGGGGTGGAGTCAAACAGGGTTAGAGGAGGCTAGAAGGCCCTGCAAAACTGCAGTGGCGAAGCCAGCTCTAGTCTTAGAGTAAAGTGGTAAGTGGTAACGTTTGGTGAAGGTGTGTACTGAACTCCAAGTTGCAGCTTCCAGAATATCCTTGGTTGGCACCCCCCTGAGGAAGTCTGTAGATGTAGCTGCTGCCCCGGTAGAGTGGGGCCTTATGCTAGCAGGAACTGGTTTTCCACGGTGGGTGTAGCAATAACGTATGCAATGTCCTATCCATTTGGAAATGGTCTGTTTTGAGATAGCCTTTCCTTGTGATGCTGTAGCATAGGATA
Source organism: Protopterus annectens (assembly GCF_019279795.1). Lineage (NCBI taxonomy): Eukaryota > Metazoa > Chordata > Ceratodontiformes > Protopteridae > Protopterus > Protopterus annectens. The sequence goes on from NC_056738.1 coordinate 250,025,492, forward strand.
CAAAAAGCTAGTCAGATTTTCTGAAAACCTTAGTTTTATCCAAGTAGTAACGTAGCTGCCTGTGAATGTCCAAGGAACGTAGGAGTCTTTCTCCTTTGTTCTGTGGATTTGGAAATAAGGTGGGTAAATGGATGGTTTGATGTAGAGCCACACTGGATACCACCTTAGGCATAAAGGAGGGGTTAGTTCATAGAGAAACTCTGTCGATGAAAAATGAGGAAAGGCTCTACTGCCATTAGTGCCTGAAGCTCTGAATCTCTTCTCGCTGAAGTAATTGCTAGCAGCAGGGCAGTCTTCCATGATATAAACTTTAAGTCAGCTGAGAAAGCTGGCTCAAAAGGAGGTAGCGTAAGTTTTTCTAGGACAAAGTTGAGGTCCCAAGTAGGTGTTGGTGCTCTCCTGGGAGCCCTAATGTTTTTGGCCCCTCTGAGAAACTGCCTTAGGAGTGGATGTGAAAATAAGGGAGGATCTGTGATGTAGTGAGCTGAAATAGCTGAGGCGTGGATTTTAATATATGAAAAAAGAAAGCCCTTTGTGTAACATCTCAGTTAAATATTGCAGAATCTGAGGTATGTCAGGCTGAAGGGTATTATGGCCTTTAGCTTGGTTCCAGGCGCAAAACCTTTTCCATTTTTCTGCGTAAGCTTTCCTGGTGCTGGGCCTCCTGGCCTCCAGAATAACATCTATAACAGCTTGTGAGAGAGGAGCTGGCTGGTTGCTTAGGTGATTTGCCATGCAGCCAAGTTTAAGGTTTTGAGCTGGCTGTCTAGAATCTGATTGTCTTGCTGTGTGAGCAGATGGGTAATTTGTGGTAGAATCCATGGTGGGCCCTGGGCCATATTCCTTAATAGTGGATACCAGTGCTGGCGTGGCCAGTCTGGGGCAATGAGTATCATTCAGGGTCTCTCCATCCTGACTTTCAGAAGCACCTTTGTGAGAAGGGGTAATGGAGGAAAGGCATATACTGTCAGCATTTTCCAACTGAATGAGAGTGCGTCCACTTTCCAAGCTTGATGGTGAAAAGTCCTTGTGCAAAATTTTGTTAGTTGATAGTTTTGGGGGCTGGCAAACAGGTCTATGTCTGGGAGCCCCCATTTTTGAGTTATCATTGCAAATACTTGTGGATCCAGTTTCCCCTCGTGGGGATCCATGATGTTTCTGCTTAGGTCGTCTGCCAATGTGTTCTTTTTTCCTGGCGGAATTGAGCTTGTAATTGAACTTGGTAAGCCAGTGCTGTGTTCCACAAGGTCATTGCTTGCCTGCATAGAGGGTAGGAGTGTGTACCCCCTTGCTTGTTTATGTACCACATTACTGTGGTGTTGTCTGTCCTTATGATAAGCTGTCCTGGATGTAAGAGGTCCTTGAAGGCTGTCAGAGCATTTTGTACAGCTAGCATTTCTTTTTGATTGATGTGCAGATTCCTTTGATCTGCAGTCCATATGCCTTGAATGCACCATCCTGCCATGTGTGCCCCCCAGGCATAGTCCGATGCGTCTGTTGTCATAGTTTGCCTGGCTGGGGGTAAGGTGAAAGGCTGACCCTTGTTGAGGTGACATGCCTGTGACCACCATAGAAACTCCTGTTTAAGGCAGGGAATGAGAGGTATCATTGTTTCCAAGCTGTGGCTGTGTTGAGTCCATACACTTTTTAGGTACCATTGTAATTTCCTCATATGCAGTTTTGCAAATGGTATTAGTAGTATGCAAGATGCCATGAAGCCCAAGGCCTGCAGAATTTTTCTTGCAGGGAGTTGGGTCTTTGTTGCCATTGTTCTGAAGTATTGAATTAATTGTAGTTGTTTGTCTGGCGTCAGATAAGCCATCTGGGCCGTTGTATTCAAGCTGGCACCTAGGAATGTCATATTTTGTGAAGGCACTAGTTTTGATTTCTTTTTGTTTACTGTGTACCCTAGGTAACTTAGAAGATGTTTTACAAAAGCCAGGTGTTGTAAGAGAATGTCCTTGCTTTCTGCTTGGATGAGGCAGTTGTCCGGGTATGGGTATATTTGAATTCCTCTTTGTCTGCAGTATGCAATTACTGGTGCCAGGCATTTTGTAAAGACCCTGGGCACAGTAGATAAGCCAAAGGGCAGTTCAGAGAATTGGTAATGGGTTGAACCTGCAATGAAACAGAGGTATCTTCTGCAATTTTGTCTGATAGGGACATGCAGGTATGCCTCCTTGAGGTCCAACGTTACTAGCCAAGCTTTCTTGCCCAACATGGGAAGAAGCTGCTGTAGTGTTAGCATCTTGAATTTGGGTACTTGCAAGAAGGTGTTTAAAATTGAAAGGCCCAGAATGGATCTCCAAGCATTGTCCTTTCTGGGGACTAGAGTAAAATCCTTGACCTTGCTCCTGTGTAGGTACCAGTTGAATGGCTCTCATATCCATGAGAGCTGTAATTTGTTTTTGTGCCTCAGCCCATTGATTTTGTGGCAGGTTTGGCATTCCTTTTATCCTTGGCAAGGTGTGGAAATAGAATCTGTATCCTTGTGAGATAAAGTCTAGGACCCATTTGTCCTTTGTGACAATGCGCCAGTTGTCTGCAAAAAGTGCTAATTTTCCTCCCAAGGGAGCTGCCAAGAGATTTTTGCTTGGCAGTTTGAGGTTTAAGTCATTGTGTTTGCCTTCTAGTAGTTTGGGACCTGTCTTCTCCTCCCTTCTGTGTTGCAGTGCCCCATTGGCAAGGTTTGTAAGGGATTTGTGCTTGTCCTCTGCCCCTTGGGCGCCTGTATTTACCCCTCTGTGGTCTGTCAGAAGCGGGAAAGGACCAATATTTTGTTGGCCAATTTCTGCTGAAGCGTGGGGGCTGTACCTGTAAGAAATCTTTGACCGTCTGTATAGATTTTGCCTTATCCTCCATTTTCTTTAAAACATCCTCTGCTTTAACCCCAAATAAGACATCCTGCTGTAAGGGTGCATCTAGTAACTCTGCTTTAACATGATCAGGCAGAGATTGTTCCTTTAACCAAGCATGCCTACGTATAACAGACCCAGTAACAGCTGCTCTAGAGGAAGCTTCCAAAGCATCAAAACCACATTGTAAAGTATGTTTGCCCACCTGTTCAGCTGCATGCAACAGATCCTGCATTTCCTTGAATTCAAACTGTTGAGGGTGCGTGCCCATCTTTTGTTTTATTTGAGACATTAGGAATTGCTGGTATTTAAGCATGTGAAATTGACAATTTAGTGCTCTCATAGCTAGAGTAGCTGAGGTGTAAACCTTCTTCCCCCACCTATCTAGTGCTCTGGAGTCCCTTTCAGAGGGTACAGGATTTTTAGCCATAGAAGCCTTAGCCCCTTTGGGACCCTGGGAGATAGCCTCTGGACCAGCAACAGGGCTTTTGTATAGGAATTTGTCTGAGTCAGGCACTCTATAGTACCTATCTGGTTTGGCTGGAGCAGGAGGCAGAGAATCTGGATTTAGACTAGATTCTAAGAAAACATCATCCACAATGTCTCACACTGGGGGGATAGCAAGTGGTCTGTGCTGGGGGAGTAAAAGAAGCTCTCGGAGCCTTTTCTTTGAGTCGGAGTAGTCCTGACCTTCCCAGTGGAAATGTTCCCTCATGGTATGTAAGGTTTCCCCAAAGGAATAATCTCCAGGGGGAGAAGCTGAGGGAATGGAGTCTTCAGCATCAGAATCTTCATAAGGGGGAAAGGAGTAATCCTTTTCCTCAAAAGAGCCTGAGGAAACAGACACTTGATCAGAGGAGGCATAATCCTCCTCTTGCCTAGGCCTTTTGTCGGGGGGGGGGGGGGTTGGGAACCCCTGATCAAAGAAATCAAATCTTCAGCCATTTTAAGCATCTGTTTCTTAGGCATAGGGCCTTGACCTGGAGACTGAAGTGTAGTCTTTTTTGGTTTTAGAGGAGTCTTAAGCTTAGCATAAGATTTTGTGGTGAGAGTAGTCGGTCTGAAGACACCTTCAGAAACCAAAGGTGTTTCTACAGCACCAGCTTTTCCTTCTGCAATGTCGTTGGTAGGGCCTAAAGAAAATGGCTGCGTCGGCCTAGAACTCTCTGCTGGAGAATCCGAAGCGGTCTGGGGATCCAATTCAGCGGTAGCCAGGGGCTGCGTAGGCACCTCAATGAAAACCGGAGAACCGGCGACCAGCCCAGCTGAGGCCTCGGAGTCTGGCTTGGATCTAGGCTGCCTTTCTTTATCTTTGCGTTTTTTATGCAAGCCGGTAGTCGGCTGCTCCGACAGCATAGTGTAATTAAATTTCCTACTGAAGTAGTGTCGTGCAAAATCAAAGCGTCACTTTATAGTTCGCTTATTGAACCTAGCACAAAACCGACATGACGTCGTGGTCTGGGCCTAGGCAAGGTATACAAAAAGAATGAAAGTCCTTATGAGGTATTTGCTTCCCACAAGAAATGCAATTGTTAACTTTTTCTGACATCGGACTGAGGCAAGAAAAGGTTCCCCAACGGGGTACTTAGCTTTGAAGACTTCGGACTGAAACTCGATTCGAAAATCTCAGGTGTCGGACGACCGGCACTTGCGAACTGCTTCTGCTTCTGGCACCGCACGGCAAGAAAGACTGAAGAAAATGGCATCGGATGCCTCTCATATACCCCTGGCGCACTGACGTCAGGGAAGAAGCGACAGCAACCGACACCGGACCAAGACTTTGGAATTCGGGCCAACTGCGGGACCGCCTGACGGCAGTATAACCCCAAGTGTGATGACTGCAGCAAGGTAACACGATGAACATCTGGCAAATCAATAATTTGGTTGATGGTTGAGATCAGTTTCAGTGCAAACTTTGGGTAAGAAAGAGGGGTTTGTTCGAAGTGAGACTCTGTCAGCATGGAAAATCAAATAAGGAGGCTTAATGAATAAGGCCTGAAGCTCTGACACTCTGCGGGCAGAAGTAATAGCCACTAAAAATATGGTTTTCCTGGAGTTCACATGAGGAAGCTGGTTCAAATGGTGGAAGAATTATGCGGGAAAACATAACATTTAGATTCCATGGAGAATAGGGAGATTTCACAGGTGGTCTAATATGAAAGGTCACTTTGAGAAAGGCTTTGAATAATTTGTGTGACATAATATTTAATCCTTCAAATCCCAGATGAAAGTTAGACATGGCAGCAAGCTGAATATGGACTGTTGCTGCTGCAACTCCTTTACTGAATATCATGGTTAAGAAATCTAGAATAGAGGCCATAGGGGCTTGGTAAGGATCAATATTGTTTTTTCCATTTTCTGAGGTATAGCTTCCTCGTAGAGGATTTATGAGATGATAGGAGAATTTGCTTTGTCTCATTGGAAAGGTTATGGAACCTGGATATGATGGGAATTGGATCAGCCAAGCTGTCAGCTTCAGGGACTGCCGAGAGGGATGAAGTTCTCCCGACGAGTGTGTCAGGTCTGGAACTGGGTCCAGAATCCAGGAGTCTTCCAAAAGATGAAGTAAAAGGAAGGGGAACCAAATCTGATGAGGCCAACAGGGAGCTATTAGAATGATGGTCCTTCCCAGGGCTTTGGCTTTCTGTAATACCTTGGGTATCAACAGGATTGGTGGGAATGCATAGAGGAGACCCGGGGGCCAACGAGTGCATCCCTTGGGGCTTCTCCCGTAGGAGGAATCAGGGCAAAGTAGCTTCTGCATTTGGTGCTCATGTGACTGGCAAAAAGGTCACAGCAAGGCTGGCTCCACCTGCGGAATATCCTGTCCTCTATTTCAGTCTTGGGGCAACAAAATTGCTCTGCTCAACTTGTCTGCTATCATGTTGGAATTCCCTGGGATGTGCGTTGTTAACAGAAAGCGCTGGGTGAAAATAGCCCACTGCCATACTCTGAGGGCCTCGTGACAAAGGGGGTAAGATCTGGTTCCTCCTTGTTTGTTCAAAGACCAGACCACTGACATGTTGTCCGTCTAAATTGCAATCGTACCTACAGGAAGAGAGTCCTAGAAGTACTGCAACACCAAAAGTACTGCTCTCATCTCTAGGACATTGATATGCAGATGCGTCTCTTGATCGGTCCATGTGCCTTGGGCTGTCTTTCCCTGAAAATGCCCACCCCCCACCCTATAAGGGAAGCCTCCGTGGTCACTGTGGCCGCTCGAGTGGGTAGCACAAATGGGTGTCCTATCATATCATGAAGTGAAGTCAACCACCACTGAAGATCCTTTTTACAGGAATTTGTGATCATTATCATGTGAGACATGGGGAGCTCTTGGTAAGACCATTGAGTGAACAACAGCCATTGTAGTATCCGCATGTGCATACGACCTAGTGGTACAGCTAGAATTGCTGCTGCCATCATACCTAACAATTTCAGAACTTCTGATGCTGGTGCTTTGTTTCTGGATATTAGAATGCGGACATGCTGACGGAGATGTAAGACTCTTTCTACTGGAAGTCTTAGCATGGTAGTGGCAGTGTCCAGTTCTGCTCTTTCTTTAAAGATTTGTTTAGTCTGCTGAGGTCCACTATAGGTCTCCAGTCCCCTGTCTTTTTTGGAACTAAAAAGAATCTTGAGTAAGTTCCGGATCCTGTCTGGTCTGCTGGGACTGGTTGGATGACTCTCTTTCTTAGCAACATCTGGACCTCTACTGTTGCTTGTCCCCTGTAACTGGGTGGAACGTCCGAGATTTTCCTTGTCGATGGAGGGGGTGTTGTGAAAGGGATGACGTATCCTCTGGAAATGATACTTTGTACCCAGTTGTCATTTGTTACTTTGAGCCAGGCGTCTGGGTACAAAGATAAGCGACCCCCAACTGCCTCCAGAGCAGGACAGTCGGGCCTCCTTTCAGGAGTGCTGGTAGGGTTTCCCAAAGAAGTGATCTCTGTCGCCCTGGTGTTGCGGACCCCCTCTGCCGCGAGGGCTGCGTCTTCCATTATTGCCCCCTCCTCTGCCCCTGGATGGGGGTTCACCACGTGTGTCCTGAAAGGCTCCTTGGACTTTTCGGAACCACATTTTCCCTCCCCTTTGATCCTTGGGGTAGGGTCTAGTAGGGGTGGAAAAAAGGACCCCGACGGCAGACAGAGTCTTTCCATCCTGCTCACACCTGGTTAAAGTTTCCTTGAGCCATCAAAGGGTATATTCACAAAGGACGACTTGAAGGGCTCCGCGAAGGAACACAAGCGCATCCAGGAGTGTCTCCTAAGAGCAACTCCTGTACCCGCTGCCCTACTTGTAACATCAGCAGCATATGAAATGAGGCGCATGGACGAGTTCACTATAGAATTGAGGGTAGCAAGCTAGGCGGCAACTTTGCCTGTAGCTCCTGCAGCTACTGTACCCTGAAGAGTATTTCCCAGCTCTTTAAGGAGATCTCTTTGTAGTCTGGTAAAATGGGTTAAATAGTTAAGCGAGCAAAGCGCAAAAGTCGCTGAACTAAACATGGGCTTCCCATATCTATCCATGATCCTAGAATCTCTGTTAGGAGGATGGATAGATGAGGTTTCAGACATTTCCTTTTTAGTGGCTGCCGCCACCACCATGGCATCACCTGGCACACCTTTTGTCAAGAAGGATTTATGTAGGGGGGGCAGATATGAACTTATTAGGCCTCCTAGGGACAGGCTCCATAGTATCTGGAGATTCCCACGCCCTTTGTGAGACCAGCTGCATCAGTTCATTGAAGGGCAGAGACACCCAAGAGGTGGAGGGCTGAGACCTGAAAGCCTTCAGGAGGACCGACTCGTCCTCAGTAGGGTTGTGGACTGCCAGTCAACTCTCTGCCTAAGGATTTCCAGTATCTCAGCAAATGAGGTATCCTCAGAGGGGGACTATGGGGACCCTTCTGATTCATCCAAGTCAGTGTCAGATGTTAATGACTCCTGAGGGGAGTCCAAATGTTTCCTCTTACACACTCTCTTCCTGGGAACCTCATCAGTGGGAGCTTCTGGGGAGATCTCAGAAGAGCATGGGCCACCCAATGGGGCTTCCTGAGGCTCTGGGTCTCTGCGCTTAGCAAGGATCTATGAGGCAGAAGCAGACATGGGTGCTTTAGGGGATGAAGAAGCCGGACCCGAAGTTGAGGATATCTTGGGAGACATAACTCTCCTCATGGCTTCGAAGGCACCTTTGTTCCGATGTGAAGGGACTGACAGATCCGAGGAAATCGTTGATACCGTCGATACCCCCAGCACCGGGACAGTGGGCTCAGAGCCCGAGGTATGAGCCAAGCTCAACTGAGCCGAAGCCATGAGAGGCAAAGTCGGAACTGACAACTCAGTTTGACTATCCTCCCAGGACTTGACCAGAGAGTGTCAGCTCCTAGAGTCCTTGATCGGCACCGTGGACGTCAGAGTGAACAGAGCCAAAGACACTGGAACAGGTGTCAGCTCAGCAGGCTCCACAATCAGCAAGTCCAACTCCTCTGGCTCCGAAGGACCGGTATGGCTCGAAGGAGCAAGAGATATAGCTAGCATAAGGGTCTTCGGCTCCGAAGATGCCTGGGTCAGAGTCGATAACAATTTGGCAAAGGCCGGTGCTTGTAAAAGCTTCTACACCACCCGATCCACATCCAAATCAGATAGGCTTACAGAAGATTGAGATGATCGGACTGATGTTACTGACTGGAATAGAGGCAATTTAGGAGTTTTGGATACCGGTTCCAAGACCGGGGACCAGCTCCGAAAAAAGAATACAGTTGGCTCCGAGACCTGTGGAGCCGATGTCACAGACTCTTTAGATTATTTTGATTTTTTTGATTCTTTTGATTTTCCAGAAGTCTTGGAGGACTTTGAGGACTTACTAGATCCATCCTGGTCACTCAAAGCCTCCTGGAAAGAAGGTTTTAACAAACCACTATCAATAAGCTTTCTTTTTCTCTCTTGGAGTTTCTTGTAGATGCAAGTCACCCAAGCAGTAGACACAATTCACATGGCAGTCAGTAACCAACATCTTCTGCCCACATTTAGCACATTTTTTTAAAACCTGACTTAGGGTGTTTTTCTTTGTCATCAGCCATGACAGAAATAGACACACCCAAAAACAGCAATATCAATTAGCCTTCTAATAAAAAACAGGCCAACTATGAGCACATAGACACACAAGCAAGCCTTTTAAACTAAGGCTAACTATAAGTACTAAAAAGCCTTTTAATAAAAAACAGGCTATCAGCAAAAACACACACAAGCTTTTTAAACTAAGGCTAACTATAACTACTAATAAGCCTTAAAAAAAGCAGGCTAAATATATGCACACAAGTTTAAAGTTAAACCTAACAAGCACACACACACACAGAATTTTAATAAGTAATCACACAATAGTATTTTAACAATATATGTGACAAAGGGTCATTGATTAAAGATTTTTTGTCAGAGAACTTAAATAGGCCTATAAGAAAAAATGAGGCCAAATATACAGCTAGGAAACTGCACACAGGGAAGGGAACTCTACAGGTAAAGCTTTAGGAGCTTATTTAACCTAAATATCTATTTACTATTGTGAAAAACTAACAACAATATTTGTAAAATAGTAAAGTATTTAAAGTTTTACTGGTCCGAGCTATCAGGAACCTCCGATGAGTTGCAGCGGCAAACTAGATCTGAGGTAACTCAGTGTGCATCATGGGATAGGGACATGGCCTCAAGCTAGTTGAAATCCTAGAGCTTTGCAGTAGGTGCCAACACAGAGCCGAGGGAACGGCTCCAAACCCATCAGTAAAGAATGAACGGCGAGATAGAACAACTTCACATTTATAGTTATGTACGTAACATAACTTGGCATCTGTGTTATCTGTAGTCACCATTCATCACGTTAGGGTCTAGGATCCAATATCGGATCTGAGCTAGCATACACAGACAACAGCTTAGCTCAAGCTCCTCCCCTCCCATGGTGCTCTGCTGCCCTCTAATCCTTCAGATCGAGTTTGCATAATGAAAGAAGACAGACCAGAACAATCACCACCAATGCAGGTCCACCAACATCCTGCCAATCTCTCAGAAAGGGGGCCGGAGGGTGGGACCATGATGAATGTTGAGTACAGATAACACAGATGCCAAGTTATGGTAAGTACATGACTATAAATCTGATGTTATCTTAGTCACCATTCCTCACGTTAGGGTCAGAGTCCCCAGCTACCTGAATCCTGGGAGGCCTCAAGGAAGGACATGCCGAAGAACCGTGGACCCAAAGGAAGCCCTTCCTCTAAAATCAAATCCAACTTATAGTGGGAAATAAAAGTGTGAGGTGAGGACCACGTAGCTGTGCACAAATATCATCTAGGGATTGGCGATCTGCAAAAACAGCTGAAGTATACATCGCTCTGGTGGAATGATCCTTTACTGGAGCAGGTAGAGGAAAGTACAGTTTTTTACCTACCATAAATGTAGATGTCCGATAGATATGCAACTGCAGTCCTGACATATGGGTTGTCCTGCCTCAAGCAGCCCCTCAGTCGGCCGGATTCCAAAGTCTGGGTCCGGCGTCGGCTGATGTCGCCTCCTCCCCGACGTCAGAACGGCTGGAGTATAAAGGCATCTGCCGACGCCATCTTCTTCAGTGTTTCTTGCCCCAGATGCCAGGTGCCCTTCAAGGAAGGTTAAATTTTGTGAATGGATATGCAAAAAATTCCAGACATGCACAACAGTAATAAACAGATACACCATAACAGATATCCCCAGCAAATAAGGAGAGGGGGAATGGACCCAAGGAAAAAGCAGAGGGGTAGGAGGGAGGGAAAACCTGACTGCAGTTGCATATAGGTTATAGGTTCATAGGTTCATACTAGGCTATCTGCCCGAGGGCATTTACAAGCCTAGCCCATCGTTTTGTGGCTTACGCCACCCCTTAAGTATGGGGAACTATACCCATTATTTTGCTGTGCCTCTGTCGAGCAGTGACACTGAGGTAATCCCTGGGGTATATTTGCGATCTCCCATCCATTGGTCAAGATTTCTCTTGAACAAGGCCAGCGAGGTGCTCTGCCTCACATATACCGGGATTTTGTTCCACAGCATAGGGAGTCTTTGGGTGATGAATCTATCCCTCCAGCACGTCCTATTAATAGCTGTGTTGAGGTTTAAGTCTCCCGCCCTTGTGGCTCTGGTGGATCTAGATTTTTTGAGGTGAAGCATATTCATCAAATCTGGGTTTGACATGGCCTTGTATGTTAGGCAAAGGTCACCTCTGAGCAAGCGGTAAGCGACTGAATAGAGCTGGAGTTCTTTCAGTCGGGCAGCATAGGACAGATTTTTGAGACCCTTTATCCTTTTGGTGAGGAACTTTTGTGGTCTCTCCAGCTGCTGCAAGTGTCGGGTCAGATACATTCGAATTGGGCATTGTACTCAATCATTGGTCTGATGAGTGATGAGTAAAGGGAGACCATGACCTCCCTTGATCTAGATGAGAATCCCTTCATGATAAGGTGGGCAATGTAGAAGGTCTTCCTAACTACTTTAGCTACATGGGTGTCGAATGACAGACTACAATCAACCTGGGTCCCCAAGTCCCTGATAACTTCTTCTGTGCTCAGTGGATTGCCACCTATTTGGTAGCTAGGGGTAACCTTGTTTTTCCCAAGGGTATGACTATGCATTTTTGGCATTTAACTTTAGGCCATGGCTCTGGCACCAGTTATCCGTTTCTGTGAGACCCTTCTGAAGGATATCTGTGTCAGATGTGTTTTCTACTATGGCTCCCAGTTTGCAGTCATCTGCAAACTTTGTCAGCCATAACCCTCCTGTGTTTGCTTGTACTTGGAAAAGTAGATGCCAAACAAGAGTGGGCCCAGGACTGAGCCCTGTGGGACCCCACTTGTGACAGGCTTTGAGTCTGACATGGCGCCAGCAACTCTGACCCTGTGGGTTCTGTCACTCAGCCAGTTTGCAACCCATCTTGTGATGTATGGGTTAACATTTAAGCTGCTGAGTTTTTCAATGATACCCGAGTGAGGTATTGTATCGAAGGCCTTCGCCAGATCCAGGTAGGCTGTATGGACTGCCTTTTCTGCATCAATGGCTTTGGTGACTGTTTCAAAAAGTCAACCAAGTTTAAAAGGCATGATCTGCCTTTGACAAAGCCAAACTGGGTTGGATCCAAGGTCTGCAAATTCCCTATGTCTTTATTTATGAGGTCCATTATGATCCTCTCCATGACTTTGCAGATAAGGCTTGTCAAGCTAATAGAACGGTAATTTCGGGGATCCGTGGAAGCACCGCCTTTGTGAAGTGGGACCACAGTTGCAGTCGCCACTCCTGGGTACATATCCAGAGGTAAGACTTTGATTAAATAGCTGTCCTAGTTGTGGGTTTAATTCCTCATTGAGTTCGTGGTGCACACAGCCGGGGACACCGACGGGTCCCATGGATGCTGTGTTTTTGCTTTGGAGAGAGCAGTTTTAACTTGGGCGTTGGAAATGTTTGGGGGCTGCAATCGTTTGGTATAGATATCTCTCCTTTGGGGAGGGGAGAAGTTTGCACAGAACCTGGCAGCCAGTATGTTGGCAATGTCTGTAGGATCAGTAATCTTCACAGCATTTTGACTAGTTCTGAGCATATCTGGGAGTTTCCTCCCAGGTTTCTAACATAGCTAAAGAATGCCTTATGATTGTCTTTTGAGTCTTTAGCTATTTTTCTCTCAAAATTTGCTTTGGATGATTTTATGAGAGCTCTTAGTTTTTTACTTATAGTGATCAAGGGTGTCTTACCTTTTAAGGATTTTGCTCTATCTTGTAGTAGCTTTCTCCTTTTGTTGTAGAGTTTGTTTATGGCTGGGGTCCACCAGAGTGGACGCTTGCCTTTGGTACAGAGAGTCTTTGTTTTGCTTGGGATTGCCTTATCCATGCAGTCCTGCAGGTGCTGGTAGAAGGCATTTGTGAGTGATTCAGCGGCTTGAGTACTGTTTTCCACCGGCTCGGGGGCCTTAAAGGAGACCACACTAGTCTTTAGAAGTGTGAAGTCGGCTTTCGAGAAGTTTTTTACTGTGGTCTTTTTTATTTCAGGTGGGGGTGGGATGAGGACCTCCAGCGAGATTAGTTTGTGATCTGATTTCACCAGTGAGGGGTATACTTCCGGTGTTGAACATTGTGCTCCCATGTTCGTGATGATGAGATCAAGTATGTTATCTCCTCTTGTGGGGATGGTGACTAGTTGTTCCATGGCATTTGAGTTTATGAATTCCAGGAACTTTTGGGCTAGGGTGTTTGGGCTTGAGTAGTGTTCCCAGTCTATATTAGGGTAATTGAAGTCACCTAGTATGATGGTGTTTGGTGATACATTTATCCTCTAGTGTTTTCAGGAAGGCCATGTGAGGTTCCTGAGTTTGTGAGGGTGGCCTGTAACATGCTACAATTTGCAGAGCAGTCTTGCCTATGGTTAATTGCACCTGGATGGTCTCCGATGCATCGTGCGTTGCCACCAGTCTTGAGGTGTGGGTGTCCTTGATGAATATGGATACCCCCCCTCCTTTCTTGGTATTGTCCGGATTTTGGGGCCGGAACGCATGATATGAGGTAAAACCTGATAGTGCTGGGGTGCTCTCAGGAGCCTTGAACCAGGTTTCTGTCACAGCACAGACATCGATGTTCTCCATATTGAGAAGGGCCTCGAGTGCGTGCATTTTGAGATTTAGACTTCTGGCATTCAGCAGCATTACCCTTAGTTTTTTTCCTTTTTTGTGTTCTAGGGTGGTAGGTTTAGAATTTGAGCCTTGCCTAAAAAAGGCACTATGGGGTGGCAAGAGCCTTTGCCAATATCCGGAATCCCAGGGGTGACAGGTGCAAGCCGTCCCTTGCGAAGCAGCGTGGCTTGTCCAGCATGTCATCCCAGGCAGACAGACACTGGATCCCCTTTGAATGACACCAGTGGTTAAGCCAATTGTTAAAGCTGATCATCTTATCTCTGTATTGTGGCATCATTCTTGGTGAAGGTAGGATACTGCTCAAGGTCAGGGTCATACCTGCCTGGGCTACATAATCAGAGAGCTCCTCAATGTCTCTTTTCATGTAGTCCAAGGAGGTACGTCTCAGGTCGTTCACACCAGCATGGACAATGACTGAGTCATATTTGTACCTGCTGTTGAGAGACCTGAGTGCCTGCGTTATGTGGCGGAATCTAGCGCCCGACAGGCAGCTTACTGTGACCTTCTCCTTACTCAGTCTGGTGAGCGGAACGTCAGTGTGTCTGACTATGGAGTCACCAATGACTAGTGTGTCTGGCATTGTGTTTGGCCTTAAGGGCTGTGACTGTTTGACACTCTGACTGTGAGGTCTATGTGTTGCAGGTGCTGTGTTCTGAGGTGGTGGTTGTTTGGGTGTCTGCTTAGGTGGCCTCTGCTGTTTTGGTAGATTTTTGTTCAGAGCCTCCGAGTATGTCTTTGTGTGTTTATGTGTATGATTTGAGGTTGTGATGGTACTATGTGAGACTGGGTCTATAGTGTGTGTGGTAACCTTCTCCTCCTGACTGGTCTTGCCAGTCCTATGTTGAGAGAGCTCAGCCTCCAGTTTGGCCGTATAGTTGCATCTCTCGCATGTATTTGTGTTTTGTGGGAGGAGGAGAGGGTTGTCAGTGTACATGAGGCAATTGTAACATTGCCTCAAAATTCCCAGGTTCACCAGCTGAGCAGGAGAGGACACTAGCAACTGATCCGTCGACATGCTAGAAGGAATAGACAAAAACTTTGAAAAAGATTCCGGGGGACGTGGGTGACAGAAATGGGAGTTTGCCTTTTTGGGGTACTATCTATGACAAGAGTGCCGTATCAAGGTAATAAGTACTGTAGGAGCAAGTGCTAGGTTTAACAGATAGAGAATAGTCTACTTGGAGTCAAGTAGAGATGATCTTTTTAGTTATAGGATACGCTGATTAGATCAGTAGTATAGTTCGAGGAAGGTAGTTATAAGGGAAAATTTGAAGAGTGTAATTTAGGTAGCCCTAATAGTTTAAATCTGCTTAACCGGCGCTGCCCTAGTGTGCAACAGTAGCAGCTCAGCGCAAACTCAGCTAAATCATGCTTAAATCGGCAAAGCAGCGTTTAGCGTTTTATATCAGGGGCTGAAAGAAGCTAGGAACTGGCCCAAAACGACCAATAAACTACAAGTTGCTGGCTGAAACCTCACAAAACTGGACCAACAGGCAGCTCAATGCTTCCCACTCCCACTGGATAGCAAAGGAACTTCCTCCTTTCCAAATTAGGTAAAGAATCAGTAACAGGAACTGCAAACAAAGTCCAGGGATCAGCAAGCTCTGAAACTGGACTAATCTAGCTTAGCAAGGCGGGAAAACAAGAGATATTTTTTTTTTTTTTTTCAAGAGACAAGCAGAACAGATACAGTAAACACTTATAAATGCTATAAATCGGCTATCACAGCCTACACAAACAATTTGCAACAGTTACAGATATTTAAAGTAACAAACTGAGAAACAAGTGCAATATCAGAATAAATGCAGAATAAAACAGTAGCAATGTATCAGCAAACAGGCGAAAATACAGTAGCAAGATAAATAGAAGTGGAAAGCCACAAAAATACTTATATCAGGTAAAGTCGCTTTTCAGCTCTCTGAAGATTGGATTATTCAGCTGGCCAGCACGAGGATTTTGTGGTGAGTAGGTACAAGCCAAAAACGCTTAGCGTTTTTATATCAGGGAGCTGAAACTTCCGTAGAACTGGCCCAAAACGACCAATAAACTACAAGTTGCTGGCTGAAACCTCACAAAACTGGACCAACAGGCAGCTCAATGCTTCCCACTCCCACTGGATAGCAAAGGAACTTCCTCCTTTCCAAATTAGGTAAAGAATCAGTAACAGGAACTGCAAACAAAGTCCAGGGATCAGCAAGCTCTGAAACTGGACTAATCTAGCTTAGCAAGACGGACAACAAGAGATATTGTTGGTTTTTTTTTTTTCAAGAGACAAGCAGAACAGATACAGTAAACACTTATAAATGCTATAAATCGGCTATCACAGCCTACACAAACAATTTGCAACAGTTACAGATATTTAAAGTAACAAACTGAGAAACAAGTGCAATATCAGAATAAATGCAGAATAAAACAGTAGCAATGTATCAGCAAACAGGCGAAAATACAGTAGCAAGATAAATAGAAGTGGAAAGCCACAAAAAAATACTTATATCAGGTAAAGTCGCTTTTCAGCTCTCTGAAGCTTGGATTACTCTGCTGGCCACCACGAGGATCTTGTGCTGAGTAGGTACAAGCCAAAAAACGCGTTTAGCGTTTTTTATATCAGGGGGCTGAAAGAAGCTAGGAACTGGCCCAAAACGACCAATAAACTACAAGTTGCTGGCTGAAACCTCACAAAACTGGACCAACAGGCAGCTCAATGCTTCCCACTCCCACTGGATAGCAAAGGAACTTCCTCCTTTCCAAATTAGGTAAAGAATCAGTAACAGGAACTGCAAACAAAGTCCAGGGATCAGCAAGCTCTGAAACTGGACTAATCTAGCTTAGCAAGGCGGCAACACAAGAGATATTTTTTTTTTTTTTTTTCAAGAGACAAGCAGAACAGATACAGTAAACACTTATAAATGCTATAAATCGGCTATCACAGCCTACACAAACAATTTGCAACAGTTACAGATATTTAAAGTAACAAACTGAGAAACAAGTGCAATATCAGAATAAATGCAGAATAAAACAGTAGGAATGTATCAGCAAACAGGCGAAAATACAGTAGCAAGATAAATAGAAGTGGAAAGCCACAAAAATACTTATATCAGGTAAAGTCGCTGTTTCAGCTCTCTGAAGCTTGGATTACTCTGCTGGCCACCACGAGGATCTTGTGCTGAGTAGGTACAAGCCAAAAAACGCTTAGCGTTTTTTATATCAGGGGGCTGAAAGAAGCTAGGAACTGGCCCAAAACGACCAATAAACTACAAGTTGCTGGCTGAAACCTCACAAAACTGGACCAACAGGCAGCTCAATGCTTCCCACTCCCACTGGATAGCAAAGAAACTTCCTCCTTTCCAAATTAGGTAAAGAATCAGTAACAGGAACTGCAAACAAAGTCCAGGGATCAGCAAGCTCTGAAACTGGACTAATCTAGCTTAGCAAGGCGGGAAAACAAGAGATATTTTTTTTTTTTTTTTTTTTCAAGAGACAAGCAGAACAGATACAGTAAACACTTATAAATGCTATAAATCGGCTATCACAGCCTACACAAACAATTTGCAACAGTTACAGATATTTAAAGTAACAAACTGAGAAACAAGTGCAATATCAGAATAAATGCAGAATAAAACAGTAGCAATGTATCAGCAAACAGGCGAAAATACAGTAGCAAGATAAGTGGAAAGCCACAAAAAAATACTTATATCAGGTAAAGTCGCTTTTTCAGCTCTCTGAAGCTTGGATTACTCTGCTGGCCACCACGAGGATCTAGTGCTGTGTAGGTACAAGCCAAAAAACGCGCGTTTAGCGTTTTTATATCAGGGGGCTGAAAGAAGCTAGGAACTGGCCCAAAACGACCAATAAACTACAAGTTGCTGGCTGAAACCTCACAAAACTGGACCAACAGGCAGCTCAATGCTTCCCACTCCCACTGGATAGCAAAGGAACTTCCTCCTTTCCAAATTAGGTAAAGAATCAGTAACAGGAACTGCAAACAAAGTCCAGGGATCAGCAAGCTCTGAAACTGGACTAATCTAGCTTAGCAAGGCGGGAAACAAGAGATATTTTTTGGTTTTTTTTTTCAAGAGACAAGCAGAACAGATACAGTAAACACTTATAAATGCTATAAATCGGCTATCACAGCCTACACAAACAATTTGCAACAGTTACAGATATTTAAAGTAACAAACTGAGAAACAAGTGCAATATCAGAATAAATGCAGAATAAAACAGTAGCAATGTATCAGCAAACAGGCGAAAATACAGTAGCAAGATAAACAGAAGTGGAAAGCCACAAATAAAATTCTTATATCAGGTAAAGTCGCTTTTCAGCTCTCTGAAGCTTGGATTACTCTGCTGGCCACCACGAGGATCTTGTGCTGAGTAGGTACAAGCCAAAAAACGCGCGTTTAGCGTTTTTTATATCAGGGGGCTGAAAGAAGCTAGGAACTGGCCCAAAACGACCAATAAACTACAAGTTGCTGGCTGAAACCTCACAAAACTGGACCAACAGGCAGCTCAATGCTTCCCACTCCCACTGGATAGCAAAGGAACTTCCTCCTTTCCAAATTAGGTAAAG
Organism: Protopterus annectens; assembly: GCF_019279795.1. NCBI lineage: Eukaryota > Metazoa > Chordata > Ceratodontiformes > Protopteridae > Protopterus > Protopterus annectens. The sequence continues at coordinate 250,043,606 of NC_056738.1, forward strand.
AATCAGTAACAGGAACTGCAAACAAAGTCCAGGGATCAGCAAGCTCTGAAACTGGACTAATCTAGCTTAGCAAGGCGGGACATCCACATTTATGGTAGGTACAAAACTGTACTATGTCCTTCAAGAATGCAACTGCAGTCCTGACATATGGGTTGAATACCATAGCCAAGCTGGGGGTGGTAGGATCTAAGCAAGGGATGGTGTAGCTAAAAGTCCCTGCAGGACTGCAGAAGCAAAGCCTGCTCGGGATCTGGAGTATAAAGGCAGGTTGTAGTGTTTGGTAAATGTATGCACAGAGCTCCATGTAGCAGCCTCTGGAATGTCCTTTGTAGCCACTCCTCTTAGAAAGGCTGTGGATGTGGCTATAGCTCTGGTTGAGTGTGGCCTGATATTGGCTGGCACACCCTTTCCATGGAAGGAATAACAGAATCTGATGCAGTGTCCAATCCATTTTGAAATTGTTTGTTTGGAAACTGCCTTTCCTTGCACTCCGGCAGCATAGGCTACAAATAGTTGGTCAGACTTCCTGGTGGTCTTTGTTCTGTCCAAGTAGTAGCGTAATTGTCTGTGTATGTCTAAAGTATGCAGCAGCTTTTCCCCTTTGTTTTGAGGCTTGGGAAAGAAAGTAGACAGGTGAATTGCTTGATTTAGAGACACCCTGGATATCACTTTTGGCATGAATGAAGGATTGGTCCTTAGAGAAACTCTGTCCTGATGAAAAATGAGAAAGGGAGGAACTGCCATGAGGGCCTGTATCTCCGAGACTCTTCTTGCTGAGGTAACTGCCAACAGGAAGACCATTTTCCAGGAAAGAAATTGCATTTCTGAAGATGCTGCTGGTTCAAAAGGAGGAAGAGTTAATTTTTCCAAGACGTAGTTGAGGTCCCATGCAGGAACTGGTGGTTTTCTGGGAGGTTTGATATTCTTTATCCCTCTTAGAAACTGTTTTAGCAAGGGATGCGAAAACACAGGTGGGTCACAGTTGTAATTTGCTGAGATTGCTGAAGCGTGAATTTTAATGGAAGAATATGAGAGGCCACTATGAAACATTTCTGCCAAGTATTCTAATATCTGAGGTATGCTCAACACTGATGCATCCTGGCCCTTTTTGGCATTCCAGATGATGAATCTCTTCCACTTGGCCAAATAGGTTTTTCTGGTGGAAGGTCTGCGTGCTTCCAGCAAGATTTCCTGAACCTTTTCGGAGAGGGGGACATGGGTCAAAGTCATGGAACCCTCCAGGCTGTCAGTTGTAATGTTTGCAGGTTTTGATGAACAGTCCTGTAATTGTGTTGAGTCAGGAGCAGAGGCCATTGGGGCAAGGGCCACGGTTTGGTGTGAGTTATGCTCAGTAGCAAGGGATACCAATGCTGCCTCGGCCAGTCTGGAGCTATCAATATTCCTTTTGGTTGCTCTGCTTTGATCTTCAGTAACACGTTGGTGATTAATGGTAGAGGCGGGAATGCATAGATTTTTAGGGTATTCCAGCTGAAGGAGAGAGCATCCGTTCTCCAGGCTAGAGGATGGTGTGTCCTTGAGCAAAACCTGTCCAGGTGGTGATTAAGATGAGAAGCAAAGAGGTCTATGTCCGGTCTTCCCCATGCAGTTGTTATTTGTGAGAAAATGTGTGGATGTAGCATCCATTCGTGTGGATCCATGAAATTTCTGCTCAACCTGTCCGCCAGAATATTGTCCTTGCCCGGAACAAACTGGGATTGCAAATGGATGTTCAGTTTCAGGGACTTTTCCCAAAGAGCCATTGTTAGTCTGCAGAGGGGATACGAGTGAGTGCCTCCTTGTTTGTTTATATACCACATGACAGTGGTGTTGTCTGTCCTTATTAGCAGATGGCCTTGTTGAAGAGATTTACCAAAGGCTTCTATTGCATGTATCACTGCCAACATCTCTTTTTGATTTATGTGCAGAGGCATTTCTGTGGGAGTCCATTGACCTTGAATGCATCTGCCCTCCATGTGTGCTCCCCATCCATGATCTGAGGCGTCCGTTGTAATGGTTTGATTTGCTTGAACTTTGTTGAAAGGCATGCCTTGCTTTAAATGGCTTGCTTGAGCGCACCACAAAAAATTCCCTTTGCAGGCATGGAATGAGTGGTATTACGTCCTCTAGGTTGTGGCTGTGTTGAGACCATAAGCTTTTTAGGTACCATTGTAGCTTTCTCATGTGTAGTCTTGCCAGAGGAATCAGAAGAATGCAAGATGCCATGAAACCCAGGGCCTGCAGGATCTTCCTTGCGGTCAGCTGGGTAAGTTTTGCCAGGCTTTTGAAGTAATCTGGTAAATGCTGTTGCTTCTCCTCTGTGAGGAAAGCCATTTGTGATTGTGTGTCCAGTTTTGCTCCTAGAAAAATAATCTTTTGGGATGGCAATAGTCTTGATTTTTGAATGTTAACTGGTTATCCCAAAGCCTGTAGCAACTGAATGACATAGTCCAAGTTTTTTATCAAGGTTTGTTTGCTGTCTGCTTGTATAAGGCAGTCATCCAGGTAAGGGTATATTTGAATCCCCTGGAGTCTGCAATGTGCAACTACTGATGCCAGGCATTTCGTGAATACTCTGGGCGCAGTAGATAAGCCAAACGGCAATGCTGAGAATTGATAATGCTCTGTTCCTGCAAGAAATCTGAGGTATCTTCTGCAACTGTGTCTGATTGGGACATGCAGGTATGCCTCCTTGAGGTCCAGAGTAACCAGCCAAGACCCCTTGCCCAGCATGGGAAGGAGTTGCTGTAACGTCAGCATTTTGAATTTTGGCACAATGAGAAAGGTGTTTAGAACAGACAAATCCAGTATAGGCCTCCATTGCTTTTCTTTTCTTGGAACAAGGAACAGTCTTGAATAGAATCCCTGGCCTTGTTCCTGAGGAGGAACCTTTTCTATAGCTTTTATTTGTAACAGCTTTAAAATTTGTAAGAGAGCCTCTGCCCTTTGATTTTGTGGCAGGTTTGGCATGCCTTGTCTGGTTGGTAAGGTGTGGAAGTGGAACCTGTAACCTCTGTCTATTATGTCCAGAATCCATTTGTCCTTGGTTAAAATGTGCCAGTTCTTTGAGAATAAGGATAATTTTCCGCCTAGAGGTGCTTCTCTTTGAGCCTTGGTAGGCGGAGTGAAAGTCAAGTCATTGTGATTGTCCCTGTGGTGCGGGTGAACGCCCTGCGCCACTTCTCTGATTTGGTGGTTGCCATTGGCGGCCCCTGTAGGAGCCTCGGTATTGCCCTCTACCTCGAGCACACCTGTTCTTTCCCCTTTGAAACTTGTCTGAGTCTGGAAAGGACCAATTTTTTGAAGGCCAATTCCTGCTGAATCTGGGAAGCTGAACCTGGAGGAAATCCTTGACAGTCTGTACTGATTTTGCCTTTTCCTCAATAGACTTCAATACATCCTGTGCATTAGTACAGTAGCAAAAGCTTCTGTTTTTCCAGAGGTGCATCCAGGAGCTTGACTTTAACATGGTCTGGCAGTGGCTGTTCTTTCAACCAAGCATGTCTACGTATAACGGCCCCTGTCATGGCTGCCCTACATGAAGCTTCCAATGCATCATAACCACACTGAAGAAAAGGATTACTAACCTGCTGAGTGTTATGAACCAAATCCTGCAATGCCTTTCTATCTATTGGCTCAGGAGAGGCCAACTTTTTCTGCAAATCATCCATTAAATAATCCTGGTACTGAAACATATGAAAAAGGCAGTTGAGTGACCTCATGGCAAGGGTGGAAGAGGTATAAACTTTTTTGCCCCATCTCTCTAGGGACCTAGCTTCCCTGTCAGCGGGCAGTGGGTTTTTGGCCGAGGAAGTAGCCACTCCTTTAGGGCCCTGTGAAATAGTTTCTAGATCCACACAGTGGGCCTTAAAGAGATGCTTATGGGTTTCAGGGACCCTGTAGTATCTGTCAGGCTTGATAGGAGCAGGAGGGAGTCAATCAGGCGAAGCACTGGAATCTGAGGATACATCATCAAGGACATCCAACACTGGAGGGATAGCTAAAGGTCTGTGTTGGGGAAGCTTAAGGAAGGTACGTAGCCTTTTCCTGGAGTCAGAAAATTCCTGACCCTGCCACTGAAAATGTTCTCTCATGGAGTGGAGAACTTCGCCAAAAGAAATGTCCTCTGGAGGGGAGGCAGAGGGAATTGAATCCTCAGCATCCGAGTCCTCATAGGCCTGGAAGGATTCTTCCTGGGTATTGGAGTGCTCTGAATCCCCAGAGGCTTCATCTGAAGAGAGGGTGTCTGTCTGGTCAGTTCTAGGCCTTTTATCTGCAGGCGGCTGAGAACCTCTGTCTGGGTGTGGCTGAGAACCCCTGATAAGAGAGATTAGATCTGCAGCAAGAGTCATGATCTGTCTATCTGAAGAGGAGCCCTGAGAAGTAGATTTAGGATGGGCCTTGGCCTGGCTGGCAGCCTTGGCACGTGCAAAGGCCTTGATGGACATGGATACCGGAGGCCTAGCTGCCCCACGTGCAGGGGTAACCTTGTCCACAGGAATGGTGTCGGGTAAATCCAGAGCTTCGGTTTCTGGAGGAAAATCAACAACCGGCACCGTTGAAGTCTCCGGGACCAAAGAACGCGTTAAAGCGGTGTCGTCGGCCTGGGGCGGTTGAATTACCGCTTCTGAAGGGACCGATGCACTCACGGAGGGCTTAGGCGTGGTATCAGTGGACGACGCGGGCCGAGGATGTCGGTCCCAGTCCTTGCGTTTTTTGGAAGACTGTGCTGTCGGTTGTTCCGATGGCATGATATAAGCGAAAGATTCGCCAAAAAAGTCTTCGGCAAATTCTGCCCGGCGCCTGAGTGTGCGCTTATTGAAGCAAGCACAGGCAGCACAGGCCGAGACGTCGTGGTCTGGGCCCAGGCAAGGGAGGCAGTAAGAATGGAAGTCCTTATGAGGTATTTGTTTACCACAAGACAAACAATTATTAACCTTTTCACTTTTTTCTGACATCGGCTGAGGCAAGAAAAAATGTTCCCCAATGGGGTACTTAGCTTTTAGATGACTTCGGTATTTGAAACACAGGAGCTGACCGACCGGCACTTGCGAACTGCTTCTGCTTCGGGCACTGCGCGGAAAGAAAGACTGAAGAAGATGGCGTCGGCGGATGCCTTTATACTCCAGCCGTTCTGACGTCGGGGAGGAGGCGACATCAGCCGACGCCGGATCCAGACTTTGGAATCCGGCCGACCGAGGGGCTGCCTGAGGCAGGACAACCCATATGTCAGGACTGCAGTTGCATTCTTGAAGGACATCACCTTTTGAAGTGTAAATGAAGGAAATACATTGCGAAATCCAATGTGAAATAACTTTTGATACTCGCTTGAACTTTCTGTTAACCAAAAGGGCTACGAACAACTGGTCTGAATGCCTACATTCCTTAGTTCTATGCAGACAGAAACAAAGCTGGCAATGAACATCCAAGGTGTGCAGAATGTATTCACCTTTATTGGCATAATTAGGGAAAAAGACTGGAACATGAATACATTGATTGATATTAGCCTCTGAAGCTACCTTGGGCATAAAAGATGGATTAGGTTTCAGGGTTACTCTGTCCTCATGGAAAATTAAGTAAGCTGGCTTAATGGTGAGAGCTTGCAGCTCAAAAACCCTCTTCACTGAAGTTCCTGCCAGTAAAAGGGCCGACTTCCAAAAAAACATCGAGGTTGCAGGATGCCGCCAGTTCTAAGAGTGGTTTTGTCAATGACTGTAGCACCAAAGCAAGAGACCACGGTGGAGAAGGGTCTTTAATAGGGGGGCCATAGCAAAAATACACCTTTCAAAAAGGCTTTGCAAAGCCGAAACGAAAAGGTAGATTCAGCATCAAGATGAAAATTTGAAATTGCTGCCAGTTGAACCCTGATGGTGGAAAAACTGGCCCCTTCCTTAAACAGAGAGGACAGAAAGAGAAAAATCTCGGGAATGGAAGCTGAAAAGGGGTCTAGATTCTCACTCTTTGCTCAGATAGAGAATCTCTTCCATTTGTTGATATACACTTTCCTAGTGGAAGATAGGCTAATATCCTTCATGGGAAGGCTAGCATGGACTTAGTCAAAACCACTGGAAGTGGACAAATCACGCTGTCAGATGAAGGGTCTGAAGATTCGAGAGCAGAAGTAAAGATGGGTGGGTTATGAGATCCGGAGATGGATCGGACATCCAGGGTGGGTGCCTCAAATGAGACTATAGAAGGGGGAACCACACCTGCTGGGGCCAGAAGGGGGCAATGAGGATCAATTGTGTCTTGAGGCATCTGGCTTTCTGAAGTACTTTGGGAACTGAAGGCAAAAGAAAGACGTAAAGGAGACCCAGAGGCCAATCGTGCATGAGTGGGGGGATCAACACAAAGAAATTGCTGCATTTGTGGTTGAGGGGAGATGCAAACCACTCGCAGCTCAGATGGCCCCACCGATGGAAAATCTGCTGCTTCACCACTGGATTCACGGACCACTTGTGAGGGGTCAGAATAGCCCTGCTCAGTTTGTTTACCAAAACACTGGATGCTCCGGCAAATGTGCATTGCAATAAGAAAGCGCCTCGTGGACATCGCCCATTCCCAAACCCTCATGGCCTCGCAACAAAGCAGATAAGAACATGTGCCCCCTTGCTTGTTTATGTATCAAACAACCACCATGTTGTCCGAAAGTACTGCAATCATTCCTTGAGGGAGGCAATCCTGAAAGGCTTGCAACAATAAGAGGACTGCTCTCATCTTCAGAACATTGATGTGCAGTTTAGTCTCTGATGGAGGCCTCATCCCTTGGGCCATCTTTCCCCGGAAATGACCCCCCCACCCTAGGAGAGAGGTGTCCATGGTGACCATGGCCTTGGGAACAGGGGGGAGAAGGACCTTCCCACTAAGAGGTCTGGATAGCGAATCCACCACAAAAGATGAGTCCAACATATGGGCGTGAGATGAATGGTGAACGATAGGGGGTGATGCAGTACTGACCATTGAACTGCAAAGGTCCACTGTAGCACTCTCATGTAGTACCTTGCCTCTGGAATCAAATAAATGGCAGCTGCCATGGACCCTAGGGCTCTGAGGAAGTGTGAAGCAGGAGGGCGAGTTTGCTCCAGCAGAACCTGGACGTGACAACTTATCAGAGTTACACGGTGAAGAGGAAGAGCTGCAATCTCTACAGTGGTATTCAACAGGGTGCCTATAAACTCCAGATGTTGAGCTGGATCTAAGGAGGATTTGGATGGATTCACCATAATCCCCAGCTGATGGAACAGGGAGCAGTAAATATATGTTGTCCAACAGTTGATGCTTTGTGGGAGCCGTGAGGAGCCACTTGTCTAGACAGGGAAATACATGGATTCCCTGCAGTCGAAGATGAGCTGCCACCACTGCCATGCATTTGGTGAACACCTAGGGGGCTGAGGTTAGACCAAAGTGCAGGGCCCTGAAATGAAAGTAAATGGCTCCCAAGCGAAAGCGGAGAAATCTCCTGGACCTTCGGTCAATCTTGACATGTTAGTATGCATCCTGTAGATCTACTGAGCATATCCAGTCTCTGCTGTGCAAAAGGGGCACAACTGACAGCATAGTGACCATCCGGAACTTTGACTTCTGTACAGACAGGTTTAGACGGCTAACGTCCAGAATAGGATGCAGGTCCTCTGTTCTCTTTGGAACTAAAAGGAAGCAGGAATAAGTTCCAGATCCTCTCTGTCCAGGGGACCTCAAGGATGCCTCTTTTTCAAACAAGGTTCGTGACCTCCTTTTGGGCCAACTCTTTCTGACCGGGTGGCAAGTCTGGAAGAATTCTGATCTTTGGGGGATTCTCTAGAAAGGGAATGCTATAGCCCCTGGAAATAATGGTTAGCACCCATTGATCGTTGGTGATATTCGCACAGGCTAAAGGGTGCAAGGACAACCGACCCCGACTGCCTTCAGGGAAGGACAGTCGGGCAACTCCTCAGGGATGTTGAAAAGGTTTCTCAGAGAAGGGTTCTCTGGAACCTTGATTCTGAGGGCCTCTCCTGCCTCTTTGGTGATATCTGCCATTGAAACCTCCACCTGTCCACTGGAAGAGGAATCGTCTTGAACATTTTGGAAGGGAGGTTGCGCCTTACAGACCCACATTTTCTTACTCCCTTTGGTTCTTAGAAAAGGCCCTTTGAGGGGTAGAAAATTTAATCTAGATGGCCGACAACGTCTTCCCTTCCTGTTCATTGCGGGTCAATGTCTCTTTTACGCTGTGCCCAAACAGAGAGGACCCATCAAAGGGGGCGTTAATAAATGACATCTTGAAGGCTTCTGCAAACCCGGCTAAGGCGCAGATAAGCATGATGCCTAATGGCAATGCCTGAACCGGCCGCCCGTGAGGACCCTTCCACAGTATTGGAGATTAGCCTCATGGACGAAATTAGCTATGGAATGAAGAGTGGACAGTTTGGGAGAAACCATCTTGAATTACTCCTCAGATATGGAGCCTGTGAGGGAAGATGGCAGCTCCTTAATCAAGTCCCTCTGGAGATGAGTGAAATGGGTAAAATAGTTTAAGGCTCACAGGGTAAAGGAAGCCAAAGTGAACACCTGCTTTACGAATCTGTCCAGAGCTCTCGATTCACGACTGGGAGGATGGACAGAAGAACTCTGCTCCACCAACTCCTTCTTGGTGGCTGTGGCCACCACAATAGTATCAACTGGGACTGCCTTAGACCAAAACGTTTTATCCGCTGAGGGCTAAGGAACTTGTCTGCTTTCTTAGGCACCGGCTCCATAGTATCTGGCTCCTTCCACACCATGCTGGCCACAAGGTTGATAAGAGGATCAGCAGAAGGGGAAACCCAAGAAGTAGATGGGCCTGTATCGAAAGCCTCCAAGAATACAGTTTCCTCTGAGGACGGGGGATGGGCAGACCAACTACCCTTGGCTTTAAGGATCTCCAGTATGCCTCTGAAGGAGACGTCTTCTGGCAGTGATACTGCAGACCCATCCCCTTCATCGGCATCTGTATCTTCTGTTAAAGACTCAGTGGGGGAGTCAAGATGTCTCCTCTTGCATGCCCTCGGAACTTCCTCCACAGGAGGCTGTGGGGAAGACTTGTAAGAGGAGGGGACCCCTATGGGGGAGGGTCCCCCCTGGAAGCTAGACCGGATAGGCTGACCAAAGACAGGATAAGTAGGTCCGCTCAAACAAGGGGGCTGGGTAGGGTGACCACAGGCAGGGGTGGCAGCTCTGATAGCAGAGAAGGATCTTTTCACCGCCTGGAAAGCAGAGGGGCTGGATGAGGTCCAGCTGATAGCACTACAGCCGAGGAAGGGGCAGACCTCACCGGACACCCCTCCACCGGACAGGACCGGCCCAGAGTTCTCGAAGGTGGAAGTGCCGAGGGGCAGAGATCTGTCCAACAAAACGGGACCCGAACCTGCCCCAACGGACCCCAGAGCCGCAGCTTGGGATAGAGGTATGGTATGTCCTGGGGGCGTAGTCACAGAACTGACAGCCGATCCCAATGTGGTATGAACCAGAGTGTGATCCAAAACTCCCACTGCTTCTGTATCGCACACAAGTCCATGGGAATCCAAAACGAAGTTTGGATGAGGAGAAGTTAGGTGGGGGTGGGAGACTCTTTCCCCTACTGTGGGCTGGAGGAGCCAGGACCCCCCAACTCAATTTGAGCTTTCAAGAAAGACCGCATCATCCTGTCCATATCCATGGGAAAAACACTAGTGGAGGATTGGGAGGAGATGACCTGGCTGGAAAGCCATGTCTGGATCCAGAGGGTCTCCTCTTGTGCTCCCCAGAGTGACATCTACTTGGAGAAGAAAAGGCCTATTCTGCAGCCAAAGGGATCCAAGGGAAACTCCTCTACTACAGTAGGCTCTGACACGGCCCTCAGATCCGACCTATTCGGAACCAAAGTAAAGGGAGGATCTGAAGAAGCTGCTCTCAAATCCCTCAGATCTGCGATGGTTGGATCTGTGGCCAATGCACCCCTGCTCGGATCTGGGGGTGGGAAATGAAAGTGTCAGATCCGAAGACCTGGAGTCCAAACCCTTGGATCCAGGAGTGGACTCTCTAGATGTCCTGCGACCCAAGATTCTTAGATCTGACACTGCCTGGGCTGCAGTCGGATCCGAAGATGTACGATCCAACTGCCTGGGACCTTTAGAGGGGTTCTCCTCAACGGGAGGAACCTTTTTCTTAGCCCTTGAAGAGCCAGTCGTGGTCGAGGTATCAGTGACCAAGGGGCCTCCTTTAACTAGACCTTTGATGAGTAATTTGTTGCGACGGCCGAGCAGAGCTCTGGGGTTGAAGGTGGCACAGGTACCACACTCGACGTCAATACAGTCACCACTAAGACAACAGAGATACTCCTCGTGTGAGTCGGAAATGGGCATTTTCCAGCTACACAAGGAGCATCTTTTAAAACCTAAGGGTTTGTTCAACATGGCACCAACCCGCACAACACAACCAAGGGAAGTCCAACACAGACTCTTAAACACAAGCAAAGATCTAAATACCAAGCAATCCTTCCGAAACACTAACACCACTGACTAGAACACCAACAAACTGAAACTAAACTCTATAATAAACTCTACAATAAACAAGCAAAATTTTCAAACACTAGTAGGCCCACCAAAAGGGCGCCAAACCCCTAAGCAGAAAAAAACGGGATGGAAAGGGAACGGAGATAAACTATCGCTAAAAACACAAAGGGAAAAACAAACTACAAGGAAAATTCCCCAAAACAACAATCTACTCACAACCTAATTTCCAACAATGAGGAGCTAAGCAATCTGAGTCTGTCTAGATCAAGCAGCAAATGAGATCTGATGGATTAGATGGCAGCAGAACATCATAGACGGGGAGGAGCTTGAGCTAAGCTGTTGTCTGAGTATACTGGCTTGGATACAATACTGGATCCTAGACCCTAATGTGAGAAATGGTGACTAAGATAACATCAGATTCTACAGCTATGTGGTATGAAAGTGAAACATACATAAGGTGACTGACTACCTGCAGTAAGCACACTGAATAGAGGACATTTACCAGAGATGCATGAACAGTTGGAAGAACAACTTAAGAATTCGTTAGGTAATGCCACAGTTACCAACAACAAAACAAAAGCAACAGAATTTTAGAAATGTACTTAAACTGACTTAGAAATGCAGTCACTGAAAGATATTACAGTGAGAAGATTACTGAGCAAAAACATCCAAAATGATGGAAATTTTTTTAAGGAAGAAATAAGTCATACCCGTGACTTAAATCTCAAAGCCCACAAAAATTAGAAGTTATGTACTAAAAATTAGAAGTTATGTACTTACCATAATGTTCCATCTGAGTAGGTGGATTAATTTGTCTGCAACCTGTGGGTATGGATCCGATATCGGATCCGAACCGGCATGGTTTATCCAGCTATGGATCCGAGCTCCTAGCTCTTCCCCTCACCCATAATGCCCTGCTCTCCCTGCATGATCTCAGATCGAGTTTGCCCTGCACCAACTACCGTAACTAAAGGGTAGCACACCCTATGCAGGAAACTGACAAGGCCGGGGGGATAGGAGGGTGGGATGGTTGAAGACAAATGAATCCACCAACTCAGATGGAACATTATGGTAAGTACATAACTTCTAAATCTGAAGTAGGATAATTCATTTGTCAGCAACCTGTGGGACAGAGTTCCCAGCTACCTGAATCTTGGGTGGCCATCATGGAAGGATATTCCGGAGCACCGCGAAGCCAAAGGATGCTCTACCTCTAGAAGTGACGTCCAGCTTGTAATGAGTAATAAAGGTATGAGATGAAGCCCAAGTGGCTGCTGAACAAATGTCATCCAGAGGAACCCTAGACTTAAAGGCCGCTGAAGTAGAGACAGACCGGGTCGAATGAGCATGGACTCCCTCCGGTGCGGGCCTCCCAGAGGCTTGGTACGCCAACAGAATACACTGAGAAATCCAGCGTGACAAAGAAGCTTTGGAAATTGGTTTACCCAGATTGAATTTGGCAAAAGAAATGAACAACTGGTCTGACTGCCTATGACCAGCTGTCCTATGAAGGTAAAAACGAAGCTGCCTGTGAACATCCAAGGAATGCAGCTTGTATTTGCCTTTGTTTTGATACTTAGGGAAGAAAACAGGGAGGTTGATGGACTGATTAATGTTAGCTTCCGAAGCTACTTTAGGAAGAAAGGAGGGATTGATCCTTAGGTACACCCAGTCCGGATGAAAAATCAAATAAGGCGGTTTCATGGACAGGGCCTGAAGCTCTGAAACTCTCTTAGCCGAAGTAATGGCTACCAAAAAAGCAGTCTTAAAGGACAAGTATTTAAGATCGACTGTGACCGCAGGTTCGAAGGGGGGAGCGGTCAAGGCCTGAAGTACCAAGGAAAGATCCCACGGGGGAACCGTTTCTTTGACAGGGGGTATGAGCAAAAAGCCTTTTAGGAAGGTTTTCCATAACTTAGCCGACATAAGAGGCCCTGAATCGTGTCCAACATGGTAATGACATATGGCCGCCAGCTGAACTTTGACCGTGGAACTACTGGCGCCATCATTAAAGAGAGTAGTAAGGAAATCTAGAACCAAAGGAAGGGGAATCGTGAAAGGATCTAGGTCTTGCCGCTCTGCCCAAGTGGAGAAACGCTTCCATTTACTGCGGTAAATTTTTCTGGTAGAGGGCTTGTGGGCCGCTACCAGAATGGCCTTAACTGGGGACGAGATACCGGGAGTCCTGATTAGGAGTGGAACTGGAGCAGCCAAGCAGTCAACTTCAGGTTGTCCAGGTTCGGAGTTGGCAGGTTCGACGGGTGTGATATCAGATCCGGAATGGGATCTAGAATCCAAGGTGGATTCACTGAATGAGACCTTAGGTAAGGGAACCAGATCTGTCGAGGCCAGAACGGGGCAATGAGGATCATTCTGCACCCCAACCGAGAGGCTTCCTGAAGTACTTGTAGCATCAGAGGTAGAGGGGGGTATGCGTAAAGAAGACCGGGAGGCCAAGCATGCACCAGAGCGTCTCTCGGAGAATCCCCTGGAGGGGGGATTAGAGCGAAAAAACTGTCGCACTTGGCGTTTAAAGAAGAGGCAAAGAGATCGCAACAGGGAGTCCCCCACTGTGCGAAGATATGTTTCGCTACTTGAGAATTGAGAGACCACTCGTACAGGGAGAGAATGGTGCGACTGCGCTTGTCCGCTAGGATGTTGGTCCGACCCGGAATATGCGTTGCGATGAGAAAGCGGTTGGTGGAGATCGCCCATTCCCACACTCTCATGGCTTCTCGGCATAAAGGGTAAGACCTGGTTCCCACCTGTTTGTTGATGTACCAGACCACCGATATGTTGTCTGATTGAATCACAATTGTTCCCAGGGGAAGGAGGGCGTGAAGTGCTTGCAACGCCAAGAACACCGCCCTCATTTCCAGAACATTGATATGCAGGGAGGTCTCTGAATCGCTCCACGTGCCTTGGACCATCCGGCCCGCAAAATGACCCCCCCCCACCCGAGGCGGGAAGCGTCCGTGGTCACCGTGGCGAGAGGGGGAGATGCACAAAAGGGGCGGCCCCTGTGGAGGTCCGGAGAATGGAGCCACCACAAGAGAGACCGCTTGCAAGCCTTGCTGATCGCAATGGGATGATACAGGGGGAGGGAGAGAAATGACCATTGCACCTGAAGTGTCCATTGAAGCACCCGCATATTGAAGCGGGCGTGCGGAAGAAGAGTAATCACTGCCGCCATAGACCCTAGCGCCCTCAGGACCAATTCCGCAGGTGTTGAGCTGGAGTGAAGGATGGTCCGCACCTGGAGTCGCAGATTCCGAACCCTGTCGGTTGTGAGAAAGGCTCTTAAATTTCTCGTGTCTAACCTGGCTCCTATAAATTCTATTGTTTGAGTAGGGACCAGGTTGGACTTCTCTATGTTTACCGTGATGTCTAGCTTGGGAACTAGACGAAGGAAGAAGTCTCTTTCCAAAGAGAGTAGATGCCTTGTTGGGGAGGTGAGAAGCCAGTCGTCTAGGTACGGAAAGACCTGCACCCCCCTGAAGCCTCAGGTGGGCCGCAACCACTGCTAACACTTTGGTGAACACCCTGGGGGCTGTGGTGAGACCAAAGGGAAGGACCCTGAACTGGTAGTGACTGGCTCCCAGCCGGAAGCGAAGAAACCTCCTGGATCGTCTGTCCATCCGAATGTGGTAGTACCCATCCTTGAGGTCTATAGAGCACATCCAGTGATTCTCCCCTAGAAGGGGGAGGATGGACTGCAAAGTGACCATCCGGAACTTCTCTTTGGGAACTGACAGGTTCAACAGGGACAGGTCTAGAATGGGTCTTAGGTCCCCCGTCTTTTTTGGCACTAAAAAGAACCTGGAGTAGAACCCTGATCCGATCTGGTCTGGGGGGACGGGCTGGATGGCTCTTTTTCTCAGCAGATGGACAATTTCTGCTGAAGCGGCCTCCCTCTGATCGGGTGGAACATCGGGGAGGATTTTTAACTTTGGGACATGAAGAAAGGGGATCTTGTAACCTCTGGATATAATCCGGAGTACCCAGCGGTCCGATGTAATGGACTCCCATGCCGCTAGGTGCTCCGAGAACGTCCCCGACTGCCTCCAGAGTGGAGCAGTCGGGCAACCCCTCAGGGTTGCTGCGTGGGCCGTTCAGAGAAGGGTTCTCTGGACCCAAAGTTCCTGGGAGCCCCTCTGCCCCTAGGGCGGCGTCCTCCCTGTCCTCCTCTGCCGCGGAAGGACTGGTTGTCCGGAGCAGGTTGGGAATGCTGCGACTTCCGGAACCACATCTTCTTCTGGCCCTTTTGGTTCCTAGAGTAGGACCTCTGGGGCACAGAGAAGCGGACTCCGACGGCAGACAGCGTCTTCCCGTCCTTCTCGCTCTGAACCAAGGTATCGCGAACCGTCTTGCCAAAAAGGGCAGAACCGTCAAAGGGGGCGTTCGTGAATGACGCCTTGAAGGGCTCCGTAAAATCGCAGTGGGGGAGCCAGGCCTGCCGTCTTGTGACTAGGCCCGCTCCCGCAGCTCTAGCGGCTGCCTCGGTAGCGTGGGAAAGTAACCGCATAGAGGTGTTAGTCACAGAATGAAGAGTGGCCATACGGGTGGAGTGCATAAGTTTGTCCTCCTCCGATATGGACGCTGGGGGGGGTGCAGCGTATTCCTTGATAAGATTGCGCTGCATCCTGATGACGTGTGCCAAATAGTTGAGCGCCCTCACTGAGAAGGTCGCTGAACTAAAGATTTGCTTCCCCAAACGGTCCATCATCCGAGACTCCTTGCTCGGGGGATGGACTGAGGGACTCTCCTGGGTGAGTTCCCTCTTAGTGGCTGCTGCCGACAACATGGCATCTACCAGGGGTCTCTTGCTCCAGTGGGCACGGTCAGCAGGGGGGCTAAGGATCCTGTCGGGCCTCTTAGGGATTGGCTCCATGGTGTCGGGGTCCTTCCACGCCCTGGTGGTAATAAGGTCCACCAGGGGGTTGGCAGGAGGGGACACCCAAGAGGTAGACGGGCCCGCTTCAAATACCTCCAAGAACACTGACTCGTCCGAGGAAGACTTTGGGGCAGACCAACCACCTCTGATCCGTAACATTTCCATGATGTCTCCGAAGGAGACATCCTCAGGGGGTGATCTTGGGGAGCCTTCCCCTTCCTCCAAGTCAGTGTCTTCGGTCAAAGACTCGGGGGAGTCTATGTGCCTCCTTTTACACGAATGCTTGCGAGGTGCTTCCTCGGGGTGGCTGTCAGAGGAGCTCTCACCAGCAATGTCCAGAATCACAGGAACTGCTTGGGGCAGTGAAGCGGGCTGTCCCAGTGGCCGGATAATGGAAGCCTGGCCCAGAGCAGATGGAGTGCGGGACAAAGCCGAAGCAAGGGCCGGATGTCCGGATGCCCTCAACAGAGCCCTCTCCACTACATCAAAGGCCGAGGGGGAGCCAGCCTCGACAATAGGATCTGAAAGTTGGCTCCCCCTCGGATCCGATGAGCGGATCAGAGCCGGCGCCGAGCCCCTCGGATCCGAGGGACCAGTGCGCTCCGACAAGGACGGCGCCGAAGGCACACTGAGTCCCTCGGATCCGAAGCTCGGGCCAAGGCTCCGAGAGGTCGGATCCGACAGACTCGAGGGCAGGGTCGGATCCGAAGTACCCAATACTGTCAGCGCCGACTCACCCGCGGCTCCGAGGCTGCCCGGCTCCGAGTGCTCCGAACCCAGGTAGTGGGTCGGAGAAGGAGCAATGAACTTAAAAAAGGGGGTCGAGCTCCCCCCTAGAGGGGGGGAGGCAGGAGCACTCCCATCTGCATCTGGGCCTGGATGAACCTTCGCATCATCCGGTCCAGATCAGCATCGGAGAGGCTGTAAGTAGACCTCGACGAGGCTACCGAGGTAGGCCTTGAGTGCCGCCTCGATAGCCTCGAAGGAGGTCGGGTCTCCTCATCCTCAGGCTCCGATGAAAAGCACGGGGACCGGAGCCGAGGAGAGCCAGCAGCCAGAGAGGCCGGAGGAGAAGCCCGCTTAGCCGGCGGGGCCGAAACGGAGGTCTCAGCCCACCGCTTGTGATGCTTCTCTCTCCGGTCCTTT
Organism: Protopterus annectens; assembly: GCF_019279795.1. NCBI lineage: Eukaryota > Metazoa > Chordata > Ceratodontiformes > Protopteridae > Protopterus > Protopterus annectens. Next base: position 250,060,154 of record NC_056738.1, read on the forward strand.
TTCCTGGCTTCCCTCTCCTCAGACCCTTTGGCGGGAGTTTGAATCCCGGGTGGAGGAGGGGGAGCAGGCAAGGCAGGGACTGCCGAAGCAGTGACCACCAAGGGGGCGGGGGCCGAAGCCAAGTCCGGGGGCAAGAGTCCCGCCAAGACCAGCTTCGACCTCCGCTCCTTCAATGCCCTGGGGTTGAACCCTGCACAGACTGAACACCCTGAAGTGAGGTGTTCAACCCCAAGGCATCGAACGCACCGAGTGTGGCCATCAGCAGGGGAAAGCTTATGGCCACACTCGGAGCACTTTGAAAAAACAGCCTTTGGGGCCTCAGACATCACCAAAAAAAACACACACACACACACCAACTACGAACCAGCAAGGGGAGGGTAAAAACTATATTAAATTAACCCAAAAAAGATATAAACAGAAGGGAAACCTATAACTTTCTCTCAAATTTAAAGTTTTAAAGATTTTAAAACCCTTTAATAAAGAATACTATAACTTAGCTTTTGGAGCTCTGACGACCCAGCCTTTACCATGTGCGACAAACTAGATCTGAGGTCATATAGGGAGAGCAGGGCATTATGGGTGAGGGGAGGAGCTAGGAGCTCGGATCCATAGCTGGATAAACCATGCCGGTTCGGATCCGATATCGGATCCATACCCACAGGTTGCTGACAAATTAATTCTCCTACTTCAGATCAAAAGTTATGTACTTACCATAACAGCAGATCCATGTTGTCCCGTTCCATCTGGTTCAATCTGTGGGTTATCAGATCCAACTTAGACTCAGAACCGGCCATATCATAAAGACTTAAGCTCCTGAGCTCCACTTCCTCTATCCATAATACCTTGCACTACCAGGATTACCTCAGATTGGGTTTGCCCCCTCTGAAAAAGCTTCCACTACTTTATTCCAAAGGAAAACACTAAAAACCCCAACAAAGGAGAAGCACAATCATCCTCGACTCAGTCATCCCATGACTGAGATACACACTTACATGGCAGGGCAGACGGGATGGGTGGTTGAACCAGATGGAAAGAGAAAACAAGGTGAGTATATAACTTTTGTATCTGATGTTGTCCTTTCCATCTGGGTTCAACCTGTGGCACACAGTCCTCAGCTACGTAAAACCCTAAAGTGGTCCAATGAAAGCACATTGTGCAATACAGTGGAACCAATGGAGGTCCTAGACCTCAACTGATTATCCAATTTGTACTGGGACACAAACATGTGAGGATCCACCTGTGTAGCAGCAGCACAGATTTCATCTAAAGAAGCTCTGGAGGTCATAGCTCTAGCAGAATAACCTCTCAGTTTATTAGGCAAGACTTTCCTTTTCATGCTATACCGAAACACAATCAGGCAGCCACACGAACAGAGTAATTTTAGACATTGGCGCACACAACCAGGCCTTTGAAAAATAAATAAATAACTGATTAGACTTTTTGTAAGATATGGTTCTGTCCAAGTAAAACCTTGATTGTCTATCAACATTGAGACAATGTAGCAAATACACTCCTTTATTGAAAGATTCAGGAAGAATACTTGCAAGTGAATGGTCTAATTCAAACTGTTCTCCACTGCCTCCTTTGGAAGAAAAGTAGGATACATTTGGAGAGACATCCTATCTTTATGAAAAGCCAAATATGCTTGGCAGAGGTAACAGCCACAAAGAATAAGGTCTTCCAAATGAAGTCAACTGTAGCTGATGGCTCAAATGGAGGTGCAGCAAACATTTGAAGCATAAAGGCAAGGCCCATGGCGGAACAGGATTTGGACCAGAGGATGCAACAAAAGGGTCACTTGAGAAAGACCTTTGAAAGTTTTAGGGCCACAATGGCATATTATCTTTGCCAATGTGGAAGTTGGAAATAGCTCACAACTGTATCTTAACTGGATCCTGAGAGAAACAAGTCAGCAAGAAAGTCCAGAATCACCTTCCATGGAGCTAAGAAAAGGTCCAAACCTTTAAAGGTAGCCCTAAAAACAAAAAGTTTCCACTTACTCAAACATACTTTATGAATAGACACCTTCTGACATGAGGACAAAATATGCACCCCTCTGTATGAAAGTCTGAGATCTCTAGCCATCAGAGAAATTGGAGAAACCATTCAGTAAACCTGAATGTCTGAAGGTTGGGCAGATCTAAGCCCACCACTCAACAAATCAGATACAGAATGGGATCCACGACCCAAGCAGAGCACCTCAAAAGAGGCCAAAGAAAGGAGAAACATGCCTAATGGGACCAAAAAGGACCAATGAAGATTACCAATGCTCTGCAATGGGCAGTCTTCAAGCAGGGACAGAGGATATGTATACAGGAGACCCAGGGTCAGCAACAGAGTGCTCCAGTACTGAACAATTGGAGTAGCAACCCTTGAATTCAAGGATCACTTGTGAGGAAAATGAATGTTCCTGCTCAGTCTGTCTGCTAAAATGTTGGATTTCTCATGGGATAAGTGTTGCAAACAGAAACTGTTGAGACAAAATCAACCAATGCTAAACTCTCATAGCCTCCTGACAAAGGGAGTAAGTACAGGTTCCTCCCTGTTTGTTTAGATACCAGTTGATATACATATTGTCCATCTGAACTGATACCACACCCATGGGAAAACAGTCCTGAAAGGCTTGCAGTGCAAGGAGGGCTACTCTCGTCTCCAAGATGATGTGAAAATTGGCCTCGGTCATGGGCCAAGTAGTCCTCTCTTTGAAATATTCCCCTACCACACCCTAGAAGGCAGGCATCCACCATGATTGTACCCAGTGGGGTGGGGGGGGGAGAACAAATGGTTTCCCGGTGAACTCCAGGGGAAACTCCAAACACCACCTGATTTGATCTCAACACACATTTCTCAACATGATGGGAAACTCCACTGGATGAGTAAAGACCACTGCACTGCAAGTGCCCACTGCAGAGCCCTCATGTGGTACCTCCCAAGGAGAACTAAGCAGATGGTAGCTGCCATGTGCCATAACAACTTGAGAAAAAGCAATGTCAGGGGCTTTCTGTAAGACAGCCAGTAAATGACTTGTCAATGAAGGGTGGATACTCTGGGAAGATTGAAGTTTTGCAATCTGACAGGCTGTGTCTAAAATGAAAACCTATGAATTCTACAGTCTGAATGGGGTGAAAACTGGAATCTGATAGTTAATCATGATCCCCAAGGAACGCCACAGCTGGAGTAAGGTGTCCTGGTCCTGACCAATGATGCTCTTGTCAAGCCAGTCAGAAGCCAAACAACAAGTAAGGGAAGATCTGAACCCCTGCAACCTGAACCAGACTATGACAGTCATGCACTTCGTGAACACCCGGGGGGGGGGGGTGATACCAAAGGGCAGAGCTCTGAACTAACAATGACTGGCTCCCAGTCAGAAATACAGAAACCTCCCCGAATGCCTCGCTATCTTTACATGATGGTAGATGTCCTTTCTCAAGACAGGCAGAATGGACTGTATTGTAACCATCAATAACTTGGTCTGTTTGATAAAGCAATTCAACTTACTCAAATCCAAAATTGGCCTGAAGTCCTTGTTCTTCTTTGGAACCAAAAAGAACCTTCAATAGACCCTGGATTAGAGCTGGTCTGGTGGGACCTCTTAGATGACTCAGTTTACTAACTGCTTCTGAATCTTCATGGCTGCATCCCTTTTCTGACTGGGTGTGATGTCTGGAAGATGTTTAGGATTTACCTTTGGTGTATTTAAAAATGGAAACATGTAACCTCTAGATATGACTCTTAACACCCATGCATCTGAGATGATGGCCTCCCAAGCTTCCAAGTGTAAAGCCAAACTAAAGCCAAACAGCCACCGACTGCCTCCAGAGTCAGACAGTTTGGCAATCCATAATGATTTCTGAAAGGGTCTCCCAGACAGTGCTCTGTGGAAGCCCTGTTTCTGTGGACCACTCCTGCCGTACAGGCAGTGCCCATCATGGTTACTCCCCTGCCATGGGGGGAACTTTCTGAAGGGGTTTCCTGATAAGGCTGCTGTCTTTTCTAAAGAACAGACAGGCCCCTCATTTTTCTGAGAGAAGATCCATTGGGGGGGGGGGTAGCAAAACATACGCCAATGGCAAACAGCATCTTTCTGTCCTGCTGTCTCCTGGTCAAAGTGTCCTATAAAGTGAAGAGCCATCACAGGGGCATTAATAAAAGACACCTTGAAGCAGTCTGCAAAATTACACAATCTCATCCAAATGTGGAGACACACTGCAATTCCAGCTGTAGTGGCTCAGGACGTGCCAGCAGCTGCTTTAGAAAGCGGCTACATGGGCACTTTAGCAATAGACTGCAACATGGACAACTAAGTCTCTCAAGTCTTTTGAGACTGCAGAGTCTGATGTGTCTTAACCACTCTTGACAATTCTGACACAATGTACCACTGAAGTCCTGTCGAGCGAGTCAGGCAGTTAATGATCTCAGTGCGAACAGAGGGCTTCCTAACTGGTCCAATGCCTGACACTCCCTACTTGGGGGAAGAACCAATGAACTCTACTGAGAGATCTCCTTCTTAATGGCCATCACGACAGCAACTGCATCAGTGGCAGAACCCTTACTCCAGTGTTGCCAGTCCTTGGAAGGGGCCAGGATCTTGCCCAGTTTCTTCTAAAATGGTTCTACCACGTTATGCTACTTTCAAGCCCCTGGGATGCTAAGTCAATAAGCTCATCTGGATGGGTAACCACTTAGGACATGGATGGGCCCATTCCAAAGGCCTCCAAAAACACAGATTGTCAGTCCAAACCCTGCACTAGTGAAGCAGCTCCAAAAAATTGCCAAAACAGGCATCATCATAGGAGGATTTACGGGACCCCTCTCCTTCACTGAAGTCAGTATCCTCGGTAAGGTACTGCTCTGGAGAATCCAGGTGCTTCCTCCTGACCTAGGTCTTGCCCAGAGACTTCCCACCCTGCAGAATCTGGGAGAATGGAATAGGCAAGGGGCCCTGAGGGCAGAGCACACTGACAACCACCAGAAGCAGGTATCCTGGTGCAGGCTGATGCATGGCCACAAGCACAGACATCAAAGAGGGAGAGATGCTGGTTGCAGCCGACCACTCTGTCCAAAAAGCCTCTCTATCACATCAAAGGAAAAGGCTGAAGCTGGCCCTTAAGAGCTCACACACTGGAGATGAGCTATTGAGACAAGAGGCACTGAGCATGAGAGGCAACTACAAAACCCAAAGTGTCACACCCAAACTGGAAATCCCTGTCTCAAAGTGTCAGCCATGAGGTCCACTTGGCTCCAAAACTGCTGGAGCTGAGGAAACCAAGGCTGTGGTAGGAAGTCAAAATCAGCCAAGCTGTCGGACCTGACCCTAGGGGTGGTAAGGCAATCCACTATGATATCCTCTAAACCATCCTGCCCATGGGAGGAAACAAGCTTGATGGAGACGAAGCCTCAGGTTGAAGACCTAAAGCCCACTGGATCAGTCCTAACTGCATCTGGGCTTGTAGGCAGGACCATCTCAGCTGCTCCAAGTCAGTGGCTCTTAAACTCCTGACTGAACAGGACGACAGAGCCAATGAAGCCAAAGATGGAGGCTTGGAGGTTTCACCTGCTAGTTGATGGCTCTGAGGACTGGACCCAAACGGGGGAGAGGCTTGGAGCCTGGATGGAGAAGACGACTCCGGGGAAGACTCTTGCACAGTGGAGGTGAGAAGGGTGAAATAGTTCTGCCCAAGGGAGCTTCTTTTGATAGGAAAGGACTTGGGATACTGAGGGTAGAAGAAAGAGCCTTTCCCACAGTCAGCACCAAGGAAGATCAGGTTCAAGTTGTCAGATCTGATGATGGTGCTGAAGCCACTGGAAGAGCCAAAGATCTTGGGATCTTCAGATCCAGCAGAAAGGAAGAAGAGCAAGTTGATCATTTCAGTCCTCTTGTGAAATTTTGGAGTCCTTACATCTCTCCTTACAACCCCAATCTCCTTTGTTGACCCCACCAGAAAGAGCATAAGAGAAGGAAGAATAACCTGCTGGCAACAGACCCTTGAGGACCAATTTGGCTCTCCTCTCATTCACAGTATGGGTGCCAAACTCTCATAAGATACAGCACACTGCGAATTGAGGTGAGCAGCCCCAAGAAGATAAACGTTCCAGTCATGCATGCCTTGAGAAGGGAGACTGTGTCTGCACACCACTCATTTCTTAAAGCCCTTCTCCATATCAACAATCTACACTAACTATTACATATTAAACTACAGAAACTACACAAACCACACACTAAAAGAAAAACAGTAACGAGAAACTCTAATGCAAACAAGGTGGGAAAGCCTGCAGACGCAACACGCACTCCCTAAACCTAATCTACCAAACCAACCTACACTACCTGACTGCTAACAAGAAAAGTGCACCAAAAAATACTATCACAACTAATCACACCAGGGTACAGGAAAAGGAGAAATGAGATTTAGCTAAAAACATGCAAAAAACAATATACCTCAGTGGAACTCAAGACCAAGCAAAGGAGATTGTGGGTAATCCTAGTACGGCAAGGTGTTATGGATAAAAGAGGCACATCTTGGGGGCTGAAATCTTTAGGGTATGGCTAGTCTCGGATCTAACGCCACAAGCTGAACCCAGACAGAAACGACAACATTGGATTAGTAGGAACAAAAGAGTGCAAACCAAATGAAAACCAAACAAATAACAAAAATCTGGAACCAGTAGTCGAGGCAATCAAGAAACAAGCAGATTAGCGTACCACACTTTATTCAACGCTTTCGTCAAGAGACTTCATCAGAATACAAAATCCTTTAATGAGAACAATGCTTAAATAACCACACCAATCAAATAATTAATTAACAATAATCACTTGATTAAAACTGCTTTCTTTTCTTTAAAGGGGTAAAACCTAAACATATATAACAAAAATGGTTTAATAAAAACATAAAATAAAATCACTTAATCAAAATAAGAAATAAAATCCATATTTTTATTTAAATTTAATTTTCTATCTTTTAAGAAACATTAATAGCCTCATTTAGGCCAGGTTTCTTATCAGAATGAAGTTTGATCTGCCAAATAGTCTCTTTGTTCAAAATAATTTTTAAAATCTCCACCCCTAAGGTCTTTTTGGCCAACTTCTAAAATAGAAAAGAAAAATTTCTTAAAATTCCCACAATCAATAGAATGTCTATATAAGGCATTCCTAGAATCCTTAATCTTGATACTGTATAAATTTTCCCTCAAACGTTCTCTTAAAGTGCGAGTGGTCATATCGACGTAAAACGCCGAACAACCACTGCACAAACTAATGTACACCACCCCTCTGGTTAAACAGTTAACAAAATCAGGAACTTCAAATGTCATGCTAAATGTTCTAGCATAACAGGGCTCTTCAAAAACGTATCTACAAAAGTTATGCTGTTCACACCTGAACATACCCTTTTTATGTGTTACATATCTTTTAACTTCATTACCAGAAGGAACATTTTCTAATAATCTTTTAAAATTAAATTGATTCCTAAAAACAAATTTAGGTCGGTCCCCAAGTATCTTAAATAAATCTGAATTAACTTTTAAAATGCACCAATTTTTTTCCAAAATATTTTTGATACCAGAACTGTCAACAGTCATATCAAGTGAACATACAGCACCAAAAAAAACATTGTTAAAACTGTTTTTATCACTAGTTCCCCCAATTTTAGTTAATGGTGCCCTCAATAATGCTGGGTAAAACAACTCACGTTTGCTAAGAATATCAGAACATAAACTGTCCAAATAAACTTTGTCGTATCCCCTTTTAACAAACATTGTTGAAATAAGTTCAAATTCTTTTAGTAAGTCACTATAGTTCGTAGTCATAGGACAAGCTCTGATGTATTGTCACTTTGGTATGTTTTTCTTAATGTGTTTAGGGTGGTTACTTGTATAATGTAAATAACCATTAGTAAAGGTTTTTTTTACAAAAGATCTTATTCTGAAAATTTTTTTCTTTTTCATCCCACCAAAGCATAACATCCAAAAAGTTGACATTGTGGTCCCCTTCACCAAGTACAAATTTTAAAAATTTAGAAGAATTATTAACATCAGTCAAAAATGAATCAACCACATCTTGTGCGCCCTGGATGATAAAAAAAAGGTCATCAACAAACCTAGAATAAAAAAGTATGTTATATTGCTTCTCAATTTCAACTAAAATGTTAGTTTCCCACCATGCCATGACAGTGTTTGCATACGCTGGGGCAGCTGCTGACCCCATAGCAACCCCTCTTTTTTGTTTATAATAAATATCATCAAAATGAAAAAAATCGTTATTTAAAATGATGTCTACCAAGTTACATACCAAAGATATAGTGTCAGCTTTCATTCTAGAATGTGTAGTTCAAAAACTACGTACTGCCTCAACTCCATCTTCGTGAGGAATACAAGTGAACAAGGACACAACATCAATAGAAAACATAACATATTCAACAGAATTTAAGTCAACCCGTTCAGAAAAAATTCTAAGCTTATTTAAAAAGTCCCAAGAATCTTTTAAATAAGACTGAAGATACTGTGTCAAGGGACTTAATAGAGCATCGACCAGTAATGTAATTCCTTCTGTTATAGAATGTGGGGAAGAAACAATAGGTCTAAATGGAGGGTTAACCAAATCCTTATGAATTTTTGGGATGCCAAATAACACCCCAATTCTGGGTTTTTCAATGACACAAAAAATCATACATTTTGAAATCCATGTCCCCAGACATTAAAGCTTCATATAAAAATTAATAGATGTTCCTATAACTACAATGGATATCAAATAAACGGACTTGCTCATATTCTTCTGTGTTACTGACAATACCCAACATACTTTTTTTATATTTAGCAACATCCATAACAACAATGTTACCCCCTTTATCAGTCCTCATAAATCTAAGATGTTATTTTTTCCTCAATTCATTAAGGGCCTTACGTTCTAAATGGGACAAATTATCTACCCATTTGCCTTTGTTATTTACAGAATTTGACAGCTCTTGTAAACATACCTCTTCAAAAACTCTTATAGTATTATTTAAGGAAGGAGTGTATGTAGAGGGTTTAAATAAACCTTCGTTAGAACCAGATACATTGCACATTAAGAACTGAAGATTCAAATTACGAGTGTATTTCTTTAAATCAATAACAGTTTTACTAAATTCAGCTTTTCTAGTTGGAACAAAATTTAAACCATACCTTAAAATGCCCAACTCAGCATCAGTTAACAAAGTGTCTGACAAATTTACAACATCAAAATTATCAGTAGACATCATATTTAAAGTCCTTAAATTTCGTCCCCCGATGAGTTGGAACTGGTCGTCATTCTGCTTCTTGTGGTCACAGTCCTTTTTGTTTGATTTCCTTTCTTGGCTAAAAAAGTCTTTGAAACACCAATATTTACTGAAGGGTGTAAATTACTACCTTCGGTGTTTGAAGGAGAAGTTTCTTCTTGTCTATTAACATTGGATTAGTACTTCCTAGTCAACTCAGAAAAACGCCTGTGAGGACACTTTTAAATACGAGAAAAGTAAAGTGCAAAGAGCAAGAGATCATAATGCATTGGCCAGAAAGGTTTACTCATACAGAACAAGTACTGCTCTTGAGCCAGATGCAATTAATGTACACCATACTAATAAACTAAAGGAGAGATTATAGCATGCCCATGATCATCCAGGGACTTAAGTAGACACTGATCTGCTCCATTTTAGAGACCCCATATAAATATAATTATGTGTAGCTTACTACTCTAAGTTCCCTGAATTAATCAAACCAGACATAAGTGTGACTAGCAGAATAAACAGAAGGTTTAGATCATAAATGTTCTGAACACTATAAATGAAGGTACCACTCTATTTTCCTCTGATAACTATTTTGTCAGTAATACTTTTCAAAAGCAGGCTATTAGGGTATACAACTTAACTAACATTGATATATAGTGTTTACTTGCTATTTGATTCTATTGAATGTGTTGATCTAAATGTGTATTTTTCACAACCTTGAAGACTCGATAACTGATGTACCAGGAGCTTTTTTTATCCAAAGTGTGCTAATAAAATAATTTTTGTACATCATTATTTTGTAGTAGCTTTGTAAGTTTCAGTTATTCAATGAATAATGGTAATCGTCAGACAAACAAAAGCAACTCTTCACAGGTGTTGTCTTAAGGACAATATTCAACTTGATAGATCCTCTCTCTGATGATGTCCAGCAAAAAGTGCAATGTCTGCCAACAAGACAGGCAATAAGTCCCCTCCCATCACAAATCCTTGCTGCTACTCAAAAAATGTGGTCCTGAACAAGATTCATTAAAATTGTAAGTTCCGTGTTTTACTGGAACATGGATGTTTTTCTTGAGGTAGTAGTAATTCTTCATGCTGACTCAGATTGGGAGATCATTCTTTACAATGATGCCCTGCCAGACTACAGTGTCAAAAGGTGGAACCCTTTTCAAGTACATGTCCAAAAAATATAAATACTAAACATTCCACACAGATAAATCCTCATTCACATTTTCCAAGATTTAATACTCTATAAAGGTGCACTGATGCATAAACACAAACAAATGAAGACTTTATCCCCTTTGTGATTTGCAGTCACACAAACAACCCTCTCTTTAAGGGGCTTAAGAATTCTCTCCAGACCTGTCTGAGCTCCTCAAAAGAAGCTCCAGAGTATGAGACAGACCACCTCAAAATGAGAAGTCTAACTCAAGAGCCAATGTGGTTTGTAGAGGAGAGTCTGCCTATATATAACAGGTATTTTTCAATCTCTTAAACCACGGTAAGTTCCTTTCTTATCAACAAGTTGATGAGCCATTTCCCAAAAGACAGCTTCTATTGGTAGGATCTATATTGCACAAATCCGTGCCTACCACGGCTACCGCTTGGATAACACTGCAGTAAATCTCCATCTCCATCCTGAAGGATGCGAGGCCATAAAATGCCTCCCAGTTACCATTTCATGTTGAGTGCATACATGTTACATTTGGGAGTGGGAACTACCATACACATGCTTATAGCCACTACACCACATTTATACTTCGGGGGTTGGTACCACTAACCGTTGTCCGGGCAGGGTCCTGTCAGGTCTATTTTTTGGACCATCATGGTGTCCTGACTACAAATTAAAAGAAAGGGTTGTTTCACTGGAAGTGACAGTCATGTATAATATACAGCTTGTAAGAAATGGCTTCTTTACACATCTCTTTGTACAACTGTATGTATGCTTTTCAAACAGGGCTGATGGTACTTTGACCATCTTAGGAAGCAGGCAATGACTCAAAAACAGTAGAAGAATTTAAGCATGCATAGCAAATAGAGCCAAAAGAGGGTTGCAGATGCAATATTCTGATTAATACAAGTATACAATTTTTCTAAAAGGGTAGAAAAATTAAAACATTTGGTGAGCAAAGTTCTCTTTACTTACAATTAAAGCCTATGTGGCTACACAGCATACAAAATCAAACTTCTGCTTTTCGGTGATCTGGCTCACTGTTAACATAACTCAGTTTGTGTAAATATATGTTTTTTCCTTGAGCTGCTATCTGCAAGCGGCATCTGTAACTAAGTCCTTGTACAACATTCTGTAACAATGTATTTGAATAATTTATCAGGCTCATTTAGTTATGCTGAATTTAAAAAAATGGAAGTCTGTCTACCAAACAGGACTTTTTGAATACAAATTCAGTGAATCTATCTGACTAGTATGAATAAAAGGACCAGTCTTCCTCAAAAACTTCCCTTTCACTCCTGACATATTCTTAGCACATACATTGCAATGAAATGGATACTTTTCTGTGAGATGCAGTACTCTCAGTGTGGAGCTACAGCTAGGGTGAGGTAAGAGGGAAGCCTACCCAAATGGAAGATGTTAGAGGGTCATGACCAGCAACTGACAAAGGATCATGAATTCAGTACCAGCATTCACTTACGAAGCCATGGGTGATACTTTGGATTCTTAAATTAATACAGATAATTAAGTTGCTCTTAAGATGCTAGCATTTTAGTAAACACAAGCTCTTTTCTGCAGTTACAAAATACTTTCCTGATTGTCAAGCCTGAGAAGACCTTTTTGGGGGTTAGTCTGGGGAACTGCCAAAGTCAACAGATGGCCTTGTCATAAGCAACAGGCTTGTGTGGGACAGCAAATATGTTAGTGGTTCGTCCCCAGATATCAGTGTTTTGACTGACAACAACTTATGAGAAGCCAAATGAATTATCCTACAGGGATGTGCCCTGGACAAAAAAATGCTTTTTGCATTTGGTGATGGAAAGTCTGAATACAAAACCTTGATTAAAAGTGCAAAGTAAAACTAGGTTGGTCAGAGTAAGTCACCTTACATTTTGGAGACTGTCTATACATTTTTTAGTAACATGCTTTAGCAGTAGAGTTCAAGACAAAAGATCCAAAATCTTTCAATGGTTCATATGTGGTCCAGAAGCCAAAGAAGTGACAACACAGAAAAAAATAAAGTAAGCTGATCAGGATCTGGAAGGAACTGCATGTGAAACTCAATACACATCTAACGCACAGAAATAATACAATATTATAATACATAGATAAAGTACTGCACAAAATGTGCATGCCTTACCTCGCCATATTCTTCAGTACTATATAAAATGTATCCTCTTTCTTTTACATATTCTTTGTAGCCATTTGACCATTGTTTTTCTCCACAGCAGTAATCACTGATTAGTAGTTTACCACCTGGTTTCAACCAAGACTAAAAATGAATAAAAAGAAATAAAAATTATGTTATCACTTTCAGAAGAAACATGAGACCAGCAAACATTTTCTCCAGTTCTGTTTTTTGGTTGCCAAGCCTATAATCTACCATCTTCCATGACTCTGCATTACAGATTAGGCTGCATAACAGGGTGTAAAGTGGGTAAGGGCATCCAAGTTGTAAGCCATCCTGACAGAAGGGGCAGCTCTTCTCCTTCGGCCTACATTTATTCTCACCACTAGTGCACTGAGTGTGTGATGACAGCAATTTGGTTTACCACTTGCAAACCCTCTGCTGCAGGCACACCTCTCAAGTGTCCCTGATTTTGACAGAAGTTTTAGCTCTGTCCCTCTTAATCCCTCCTAAAACTGGTGACATTTGGAGAAAAGTTGGTGAATTACGCTTAATGATGACAATAATTAGAGTTATAGATTACTTTTACTTCAGAAAATTTATATTAATTCACATTATCTTATTCTATCAATATTTCAAGTTAATAGTACTAATATTTTGAACGTGTCCCTGACTGTCTCTGATTATTTCAAGATTTGTCCCAGATTGCTTGAGAGCTACTGCTGCAGATAAACTGTCAACACTTACCCTGTACCTCTCTTCTGCCTAAAGAACCCCCAAGCTACAGTGGGAGTTGTAGTGAGGTAGGCACCCCACTTTACCCTCAAGATAGACAAGTCACCATTTAATCTACTTATTCTCACCCCTGCTTGTGGTGTGGGACATGTTTCAGCACAACTGCTCAGTCTCCTGTCTTAATGCTATCCACGTTTTTTTTTTTTTTTTTTTGCTTTTCTGTAATTTTGCTATTTACTCCTTTCAGATACAACCCCCCCCCCCCCTTAAAATCAGATCGCTGACTTTTTTTATTTGCGCCTGTCCTTCTGTGGTCAGTATAGGCCTTGTTTGGTCAGGGTTAGTCACTGTCGGTCTTCCTGTCCTTCTGTAGTCACTCTTAGCATTGTCTTTTCAGTTTATCTTCTACTGCTTACTGCGTTTCTGGTCGTGCCTTATGTCATGCATATTTTAGTAAACTGCATTTCTGCTGGTAGCCTTAGGGATGCACTTGTTTTTCTGGATTGACTGTCTGCAACAGTTTTGCACTGCACTTGTGAATTTAGAGACAGTAAGCTCCACATTAACTTACTGCACACATACTTTCAGAAAGACACATTTTATCTAACAGGTGCCTGAAGCAAAGTTTGCTCCACTGGCACAGACTGCGAAAGCTCTGACTACAATCCAAGTGAACCAGATTAGATTAACAGCTTGGGTACCGGAAGAAGCTGGCAAGAGTGACAGAAGAGTGATGAGGTGTTGGAGCCTGCTCAACTCTCTCAGTGGGGAGAGTGCGGGAATGTACTGGGGTACACACACAGACCAATGATTCTTGATGGGGTGGTAGCATGCAGCAAGGAATGGGAGGGCTGATGGTATATGCACCACTGAGGTGGTGGAACCCATGGTCTCAAACAGCACTCACTGCATGACTTCACCAGCTGACACACCTAGCACACAGGAGGTTAGAGCTCCTCATCCCCTTTACTTTACTTTCCTTCCAACTCAAAACAGCCAGCTGTGTGTGATGGTCCTTGCCCATATGCACTGCTCTCTGGTCATGGGTAGGTTTACCACCTGACACTAAGGAAGGTCAGTACCTATTTGGGTAAAGATTTACTCTAACTGTTGTAAAAAATATACATATAAGTGTGTGTGTGTGTGTGTGTGTGTGTGTGTGTGTGTGTATATATATATATATATATATATATATATATATATATATATATATATATATATATTTAGCATATAGAACATTTTAAACAGATATGAAACAATCCAAACCATAAAAATTCTGCAAAAGTCAGCTTTTATTTTGGCAAAATGTAATGTCCACTTCTTTGCACCAGTTGTGGATATGGTTTGTCCTACAAAACTTCATGCTACTGTAAAAAAAAAAAATGGCCCACTTTGAACACCTGAAACTATGACAAACTTAGTCTTGGGGTATTCTAACCCTTGGTGGTGGAATGGCCCACTTTGAACACCTGAAACTATGACAAACTTAGTCTTGGGGTATTCTAACCCTTGGTGGTGGAGAGGTCAGTCACCCCTTCCTGCACAGAAAAGCGTTCATCCAGAGATGCAATAGATCCAGGGCTTGAAAGGAGTTATGCGATGAGAAGGAACCGGACATTAGTAATGTCTGACCCTGCAAAACATTATGTTTGGTCACTGAACACCCCCACTGTTAAAATATATACATATGCATATTGTACACTCACTTATGTTGAGACACCTATATATCGATCTCACAGATGTCAACAAGGCCAACACTGACACACCCCAAGAAAAAACTGAAATAAAAAAATTCTGCAAGGGGGTAAGATATCCTGCCCCTCCATACCCCCAGCTAATTTATATATACTAACTCCAATACTGCACAATACCTGGGAAAGGGCATGTTCCCCAACCCCAAGAACTGTGTGATCTCGCATACCTGTCAACTATATTTGTTGATTAATCAGATATCAACCCAAGAGAATTTAGACCAAAGGCAGCCCACCCACGCGTGTGCGTATGTGTGTGTGTGTGTGTGTGTGTGTGTGTGTGTGTGTGTGTGTGTGTGTGTGTGTGTGCGCGTGTGTCTGTGTGTGTGTATGTCTATCTATAGACAGACATATACTGACATGTAGGTATATAAAACATGACATCAACTTGTTACTCTGTATTAGGATTTGTGTCTTTGCTCCAGATTGTGACACAAAAGGGTCCAATTTGATCAGTCCACTTACATGTACAAAAAGCAAAAATACAGGGGGATATGATCAGGTGTCTGATCATCGCCAGTTTGGTTAGTATTAGACACATGGATGTCAAGAAGTTCACCTTAAGAGTGGGGCGAAGTGAAGCTTAAGAGGTTGCTCTTGACATCCGTTTCAAGAACACACGGCAATCAAGCTATAAACGGAGAGATCCAGTCATAATTCTTTGTAGTACTTCAACTGCTCCAATATGCTATTAGTGATGTAAAAATCTGTAACAGCACAACCAAATGTCTTACAGCTTTGAAAGACATAAAACAGTGCTGCCACAAAGACAGTGTTCAGAAGTTATGTTCTCAGATTAAATAACAGCTTTAAAAGCTGCTTGGTACTTTATTTTGCCATGACTTTTGTGAAACAGCAAAGTGTTTTACAGCTTTTAAACCATTTAAGTTTCTGGACATTGCTCTGCAGTGGCTAGCACTGGCCATTGTTATGCTCCTGAACAAACTGCGTGGTACAGTTGGTCTTTTTACCCAGATCTGGAGAATAATCACAAAGCTCAATGTGCTATAAATAAACTGAATAAAAAAAGATTAGCTTACGGGATGCAGTGTTGTAAACTAGCCACTACAGGAAGGCAAAGAAGAGTTCAGAAAGAGTTATTTTGCAGTCTGGAACAACTTAAAATCACAGCTCTCAATTACATCATTACAAAGTACTTTCCTCATTTTGAATGTTCAAAATTCCATGTCCCACAATGAAAACAGTCTGGCACGCATTAGCTGTTATGTTTTTTTAAATAAACAACCATAATACTGAGTGATAACTTCTCAGTAAGTGTGAAGAAACATATTAATCACGCTATGAATGCCCCTAATTGGAAATGATAGCAGATGTTCAAAATGTTGTGCAGTTGTTCAAAGCTGTGAGAGGTGGTGTTACTCATTTTGGAGATGGAAAGTTAAGAACTGGGTCTCAAATTTCTAACCTCACTGTAAACAACTTTCACCCGTTTCTTCTTCTGCCATTCTATCCCACATACTACTATGAAACATTTAATTAATGATGACTAGGCTAACCAAACAAAACTTGCCAAAGTAGAATGATCATTTAGCCACTCTGTGCTGTGCTATGCTATACAAAGGGCTTGTGCCAAGTTAGAACTTGCAGACAATGTTAAGTGCATCAGAGGCAATAACAGTGTATACCTAGACAGCACATAGTAAAACAAAATTAAAAACTATCACTGGTACCTATCCTGGGTATCTAGCCCTCCTTATTTTCCCGAAATGTTGGCATCAACAATGAGCATAATATAAGAAATCCTTTCTCTTACTTCTGTCTCCATAAGGAGGCACTGCATGACTTCAAGCAAATGCAGCATACTAGCACCTATATGTTCTCTAATGACCTCCCAGATAATTCACACTGCTTAATGAAATTCACAAGCATCGTGATGAAGATTAATCAGGGTAACATGACAAGCACAGAGTTCCCTGGCTGAGGTCCATTTCTTCTGTTCTGAGTATAACTCTGTAAGTTGTACACCTGTCTGCTGGACCATATTGGTCAAATGTTGTGCACTATCCTCACCTACCCTGGCTTCTGCTTTATGCTGAAGAAAATGCTCTCATAATAAATAATGTGCCTTGCTGACTGCTGTTTAATATGAGACTGTCTCTCAGCTAATTTACATTGTTGGGGATTTATTATGTGGATAAAATATAAATAATGGCAGCTAGGTATAGCAGTGGGAATCAGCTTGGCTTCTTTTGATCCACTACATAAATTAAGAAAGTACAGCTTTGTCTGGCCACTTCATTGTGTGTGAACACTGTATTTTTATTTAATATTAATTTGTTTCTGGGGTACTGCACTGATCACAAGGGACCAATCGGAGGCACAACCTGCAGAGGTTTATAGCAATGCAAGACAGACACAAGATGAAAAACAAGAGAATAAGTTATATACAGAACTTCTGCAAAAAAAGACATTGTAATCCAAATTATAAATGGGTATGTTAGATCATTAACAGATGCTCAACATTTTACAAATGGGTATGTTAGAGCATTAACTGATGCTCAACACTGTCCTCAAAGAAGACACTGACAGTTCCTCTTCTGCTTCTAAGTGTACAATACTGACAAACCATTGCTACAAACTGTAATGGTTGAACAGACCATTATAGCCAATTTGCTGGCTCTAATCCCAGGTCTGAACAGGCATGCAATCCTGTTCCTGTTCAGCTACAGAGATCTTCAAATCATTCTTGCCTCCAATGGGACTCCAGTGGGACAGAGGGAGGTAATAGTTGCCGCAGTGATAATCTCCTACTCAAACAATTACTGTTATGCTAAGTTGCGTGCAAATACAACTGTTCTACATCAAATGGATCACTGATGCAGTACTATTCCTTACACAAAGGAGCGAACCAGAGCTATATAACGAATGCAGGATAGTACTCTATAACAGACCTTGAATAAAGGCTAACACAAAGGCTGCACTACTCTCAGACTGGACATCTAACTTGCATTACTTGAAAAAGGTGTTGTCAGAGGTCTATTTTTTTTTAAGTCTGCCATGCTAACTGTTGCCCTAGTGGAATGGGCTTTGACTGTGGAGTCCAGTTTTTTGTTTGTGGATTCAAAGCAGAAGGTTATCCAATGGGTCAGACACTTTCAGTGTATTTGTCCAGTAACTGGTCCGCCTTCTTCTCTTGTTTGGAAGGAATCATACAACTGATACCCTTTCCTAAATGGCTTGGTGTTATCACTGTAGTAGCTCGCTGCGTCTGGGTATCTAAGAAATACAAAACACTTTTCCTCCTCATTCTGTAGACTGGAGAAAACAGTCACCAACTGAAGGGACTGGCTGAGGCTCAGTGCTAAAACTACTTTTGGCATAAAGGTATAATCAGCCCTTAAGCTAACTTATCCTTAGGGAAAAATGTATAGGGCTGCATGCACATTAGTTTGTAGTTCACAATGTCTCATGACTGACAAAATAACTGGCAAAGTAACTGTTTTCTGGGACAGAAATGTGAGTGACTATGATGTGCTGGGGTCAAACTGAGTGAAGGTCAATCAGTGTGCTATAAAAATCAGGTCCAAAGGAGTGTGAATGTTTATTAGCAGGATTTATATGCAGCCTGCCCATGAGGAACTGCCTGGCTAAGGAATATGAAAAGACAGGAGGACCCTTGGGCATATGAGTGGATATAGCTAAGAGCTGCACCTTTAGTGATGTACAGGTAGGTCCTGCAGCCAGTTATTCAGTTAAATATTTTTGGATTCTGGCTGCTTGACACTAGGCAAAATACTGCTGTCTCACCATATAGTCCAAATCTTTTCTAAACTGACAGACATGTCTTTCAGGTGCTTTGCCTCCAAGAATATTCTGACAGCCTTGTTTGACAGTCCATCCCTAAAGAGGGTGCGGCTTAGAGAATCCACACAGCCATCCCTCTTAACCACTTAGCGCAATAAATCTGGACAAAGCAAAAAATAATGGAGGGGGGCAAAATTTGGACAAATTTGAAATATTAAATTTTTAATTTAATATTTTAAATATTCCTCTTATATACTTAGAAAGTTCCTATAATAAAAGGTTGTGTGGCCTTTTCTGGAGGATATGAAGTCTTAAAACTCAAATGTCTGTCATTATTTAGTGAATTAAATCTTCACTGATTTGCCAAGAAGCCATAAATTATATGAAGAACAGACAAAAATGTGAAGCAAATATCTGTATAGTTGAGAAACACACACAGCCAATTTCAGACAGGTCAGGTATGGCTGTACCAAAGTACCTCTTCAATGAGTTAACAGTATGCTGTTTTGAGAATGAAAGACGGGCTACCATTGTGCTGTTTGTTTCAGATTGGAGAACCTAGCCTCCCTGGGCCAATAAGAAACCATCAGAATAAGAATCAGCACTGAGAGTCTCAGTAATTCAAATGCTTATTTAGATATGGACTCCTTTTATCCTCAAGGAGGCAGAGACCAGAACCCAGCACTTTGTGAATCCCCTTGGTGCTGTAGAAAACAGTTGTCTTCATCACAAATCTGTTGGAAATGATGTGAAGCATCCAATACCTGGTTGGATCAGAATGTGTAGATACATATCCTTCAGATGTAGGCCGCAGACAAGGGTGGCAGTTCTGGTCAGAGGAAGGAGCACCTGTAAGGTTCTGCATCTTGATTTTTTTTCACATCCAGGAATCTGTCTAACCCAGACAAATACAGAAATGGTCTCGTTGGACTATCTTTCTTTGTTACAATAAACAGCCTCTAGTTGCCCACCACCACCCATCCCCCACTTTGTGGTTTTGGTACTATTTCCACTACTTAGCTGGACAACAAATGTCCCACTTTATCCACTGCTAGAGCTAACTTGAGGAGGGTTTTATGTAAACTCTGTTCTGTACCTTTGAGAAATAATGCACTTTACCCAGTGGGTAGATGCCATCTAGAGCCATCTTCTTTGAACAGGACCTGTCCCCCACCCATAAGAAAAGATAAAAGGGAAAGGTGTAGAGAAATGGTGGATAGTTAGTACTCCTCAGGGTTGTCCCATGTAAGTGGGTACTTTTCTCCAATACCCCTCCCTTGCTTCATCCTATGACCCCTAATGTCATGCTCTACCTTTTTCATAAGTGTTTATACTGAGCTACACTTACTTGTTTCTGGTAGAAAGGCTAGGATTTATTGGGGTATTTGCAGTTATGTTTTGAAATGGGCAGATGAAACATCTGCTTTACTTTACAGTTTTATCCTGCTCCTCTATGCGTAAAGACTACCCTTGATGGACGGCCAAAGAGTCTTTACCCATGGAAGCATGTAAAAAAATGCCCTTTAATGTCTACAGGTAAGATCTGCAGTCAGACTCAAGCATACCCTCTCAATACTCCCCCAGATGCCATGCTGTTGACATCCACCATGTCAAGTCTGCCCTTTACAATGTGCTTACCTACATTTAAAGATGTCACGATATGCTTAGAAATGTTACCTCTTAAGCAATCTAGAATAGCCTGAAGCATGTCCATAATTTATTTTAGGACCTCTCCTTGGTTTATGAGCAAGTGCAGTTTATTGCTCTGAACTCTAAGGTGGATGAAGTAAACACTGCCTTACCAAAACTGCCAAATTTCCTTGATGTTTGGTAAGGTGTTAACACTGAAGCTGATCTGCTACAGGCTTTTGTCAATACTACCCCTGGCTCTGTCACAGGGTTTTTCTAAAGACAGACAAAATTAGTCTGGCATTTTTGGGGATGAACAGCCGGGAGACAGGGTTTAATAATATGGAGTCAAATGCAACTAATAAAAAAAAAAAAACAGGGAGGACAGGAGGGACAGCAAATGGCCTGGGCTACTCAACCTCCAAAAGCTATAATTATCTCTTATTTGAACCCGCAGTCTCCCTAGTCTCCACCTAAAATGCTCCCTCGTCAAATTCAGTGTGTGCCCATGAAGTCAGAGTAATAACAGACAGGAGAAATAATCTTCAATGAGTTCACCATATCCTCCCCCTCTAGGCCTGCAGCCTTTAAGCTAGGTGGTAGCAGAGTCTACCTCTTAAATGTAATAGACTAGGCAGTTGGTGTAGAAGTTAAGATTGCAAGCTGTAGTTCCTGTGGTACAGGGTTTGATTCCCTTAGCCTTTGATTGCCTACTGTGTAACCTTGAGCAAGTCACTTAACCAGACGTTGCTCCTGGGTAGCTACTGAAAAGGTGTCAAAAAAGTGAACCAGCAAAATGAAATTAGCAGCAAAAAAACTGAACCAGCTACTGAAGAGGAACTGTTAGTCCAGTATGCCCACTCGGTAAACAAATAGGATTATTATTATAATTCTGGTGGGAAAAATATAGTTGTGTAAAATCTTACCATAATGGTAGATGTCCTTCTCTTCACTTTTGCAGTATTCATAACAGTAGGTATCCCCTGCCAAGGGCGGCCTGAAGTCTGATCAGTATACCAAAGCCTTTTTGTTGCTTTAAGGTACGTCTCATAATGTAAGGCATAAAGGTGAAGTCCGGATGTACCACCCTGAGAACTGAAAGCCCCAGTAGAAACACAAGTCCGAGGAAAAGAGTGGTAATCAGTACACCCAGAAAAGAAAAGGTCAAGGAGGTGGAGGGAGGGAGAAAATACTCAACAGTGAAGATGAGGACATCTGCTGTTATGGTAAGATTTTACACAACTGTACTATGCCCTTCCATATCACTGTAGTATTCATAACCCTTGAAAAAAGCACCAGAAGAAGCCACAGCCCAAGTAGAATGAGCCTTAAGAGGAAAAGGAAGGCTCTTATCATGAAAAGAATAACATTCCATCTGCATTGTTCATCTTTATTCATTCATCACTGATGGGTTGTCGGTTTCGTCCCCTGAACCAAGCTGGCCTTATACCAAGCTCGCGCCAGCCAAAAACCCTCGAGCTAAGCTTTTACCCATAGCACCCTTCTCTCTCCCTGTTACCTCAGATCAAGTTTGCCCGTTATTAATAAAGCAGCGACTGTTTCTGAGCAAGTACCCTAAAGAAGGATTTGGACCCAAACAATCTCCCAGGAGCCATTAGGAGGGGGAAGGAGGGTGAGATGTAATGAATGAAGATGAACAACACAGATGTAACATTATGGTAAGGCATAACTTCTTTATCTGATGTGGTTAATCTTCATTCATTCATCCCTCATGGGACACAGTCCCCAGCTACCTTGTGTCCCTAGGGCAGCCCTTATGGAAGAATATTCCTGAGCACCACTGAACCAAAGGAAGCTCTTTCACTGGAGACCAAATCCAATTTGTAATGTGTGATAAAGGTATGAGGAGTAGCCCATGCTGCTGCACAGATATCGTCCATAGAAGCCCTTGAATGGAAAGTCACAGAAATTGCCACTGATCTGGTGAAGTGTACTTTGATTTTCTCTGGTATAGGGCTTTTTGAGTGTTAGTAGATGAAGAGTATACAGTCTCTGAGCCATTTAGATAAAGTCACCTTAGAAACTGACTTTCCCATTTTAGGACAAGAGAATGACAGAAACAGCTGGTCAGATTTGCGCATCCTATCAAGATAAAATCTCAGCTGTCTGTGCACATCTAATGAATGCAGACAGTACTCTCCTTTATTCGAAAAATTAGGGAAGAAAACTGGCAGGTCAATAGTCTAGTTAATAGTGAAACCAGAAATAACTTTGGGAAGAAAGGAAGGGTTCGTCCGGAGTGTTACTCTGTCCTTGTGGAAAATCAAATAAGGGCGCTTTATGTATAATGCGTGAAGCTCAGAAATACACCTAGCTGACGTGATAGCCACCAGAAAAAGAGATTTCCAGGATAAGAACTTGATGCCACAGGTGGCTGCGGGTTCAAAGGAAAGTTGTGTCAAAGATTGGAGGACGAGTGTGAGACTCCATGGTTCTATTGGTTGTTTGATCAGGGGTCTAATGTAAGAGACTCCTTTTAGAAAGGTCTTACATAGACACTGTGAGATTAACAAGGAATCCTTAAACCATTATGGAAATTTGAAATGGCAGCTAGGTGAACTCGAATAGTGGATGGTGCAGCTCCCTCTTCAAAGAATTTTGATAAGTAATCTAGGACTGCAGTGACTGGAGCTGAATACGGGTCTAGTTTTCACTGCTTAGACCAAATATCTTCTCCATTTGCTAAGATATATTTTCCTGGTGGATGGCTTGTGAGAGGCCAAAATAATATCATGCACTGGGGAGGAAAGGTTGCTCTGCCTGGCGATCATCAGAAGTACAGAAACCCTTGTTATGTCTGGGTGGCTCAACCCTTGGGGGTGAGAAATCATATCTGGAGTTGGATCCAGAATCCATGGCCAGCATAGTAAGTGAGGCCAGAGAAAGGGGAACCATACTTGTTGAGGCCAATAAGGTGCGATAAGGATCACTTTGCTTTTCAACCAAAGGGCTTTCTTCAAGAATTGGGGGATCAGGGTGGGGTGGGGTGTGGGAGGGTAAGCTTACAGAATTCCCGTGGGCCAATCGTGGATTAGAACACCCCTCGGGGACTCCCCCTGTGGGGGAATTAGGATAAAGTAGCTGCTGCATTTATGGTTTGACAGAGAGGTGAATAGGTCACAGCAAGGCTGGCCCCAATGGCTGAAAATCTTTGCTGCAATGCTCAAATTGAGGGACCACTCGTGAGACAGAAGGATACATCTGCTTAGCTTGTCTGCAATCACGTTGGAATCCCTTAGGAATATGCATTGCAATCAGAAAGCGGTTGAAAGATATTGTTTATTGCCAAATTCTCATGGCCTCTCGACACAACAGGTAGGACTTGGTTCCTCCTTGCTTGTTGATATACCAGATTACTGCCATGTTGTCTAACTGGATAGCAATTGTTCCAGAAGGAAGGACAGACTGAAAAGCCTGCAACACTAGAAGCACTACCCTCAGGTCTAGGATATTTATATGCAGATTGGCCTCTATAGTAGACCATGTGCCTTGGACTGTTATCCTCTGATAATGCCCCCCACCCTATCAGGGAGGCGTCCATGGTCACAGTGGCTCTGGGATGACAAGGGTAGAAAGGGCGGCTCCAAAGTTTTGTTTCTGGCGTCATCCATCAAATTAGGTCCTTTTTGCATCGATTTGTTATTTGAACCTGAAAGGACAAGGGATGATGATTCAGATACCACTGAGATAACAGGAGAAATTGGAGGAGTCTCATGTGAAGTTTTGCAAGAGGTACAACTGTTAATGATGCTGCCATTGAACCTAGGAGCTGAACAACCTCTCAAGCTGAAACCATGTTTTGGCAAAGTATCACTCAGAGCTGGAGCTTTAGTCTTCATAATCTGTGATCTGGGACAGAGACTAAACAGGAGTGGGTATTGAACACCGCCCCTATGAATTCTAAGCTTTGGGTCGAAGTCAGGTTGCATTTCTCCCAATTTAAAGAAATTCCTAGAAACTTCACAAATGTGAGAGTTTAGTTTAGGGCCATTACCAGTAGATGTTTGGTGGGGGCGGTGAGAAGCCAATCATCTAAATATGAAAACACCCAGAATCCTTGCAGTCTCAAATGAGCTGTTACTACTGCAATGCATTTGGTGAACACTTTGGGGGCTGCAGAGCACGGAATTGGTAACGACTGGCTACCAGCTAGAAGCAAAGAAGCCTTCTGGAGCTTTTGTCCATTTTGATGGGGTGATATGCATCTTGAAGGTTCACTGAGCACATCCAATCACCTCTTTCCAAAAAATGGAAGAATGGACTGAACCGTGACCATCCGGAATTTTGTTTGGGTGACAAATTTGTTAAAACTACTGAGATCCAAGCTTGGTCTCCAGTCCCCTGTCTTTTTTGGCACGGAAAGAATGCTAAGTAGAATCCAGATCCGATCTGGTCTGGTGGGACTGTCTGGATGACTCTTTTTTGACACAGCTTTTTTATTATGACAGGGGACATTGTAATTTTATATATTACAAGTATTATGTACAGTACATATGCACGTGCATGTGTGTGTGTGTGTGTGTGTGTGTGTGTGTGTGTGTGTGTGTGTGTGTGTGTGCATGCTGGATAATGTCTACCTGACACTATTATGCATGGGAAGATCATGGATACAAGATGTTGATACTGGCTGTGTACATGCCTGTCTACATGTCTTTGCAAGTGGGTCAGTCAGTCTGTGTGTGTGTGTGTGTGGGGGGGTCTTCACTAACAGGGAAGGTGAAGTAGAGCACATCTCCAAACTACAGCAGCTGTGCTCTAATCAGCCTGCCTATCGGACAGCCATGGGGGTAAGCAAATTCTGTAAGCAGTGTGCATGCTTGGTTGTGCATCATTATGTGGGTGTGGCCCCCTGTGTGTGCATTTGTGTGTGAGCCTGTCTTGGTAAACAAATTTGTTTCTGTGTGGAGGAGGACAGTATGCGTTAGTGCATGTGGTTTTCTAGGAACCTGTGCTACTTCCCTGCATGGTACGGCACTCAGCTGAGCAGTTATTTATCAATGGTCATCAAAGAAAGAAGGAATCTACTAGAACCAGTTAATTATATCCCAAGGTATCACCAACACTGCAGTTTAAACTGAAACTGTATTCATCACACTTCAAAATTCCTTCAAATCAGGGGTTTCTGTCACTCTGTATACACCATTTAAATGTTATCACTTAAAAGCTGAAGAGCTGATGGTGTGGCAGTTATATTTTCAAACAATTTGTGAACAAGTGTGTATTCCAAGGCAATATCCTCCTACAATGCAGAAATACTGGAAACAGCCTTACCAATCAACAGCTATAACACATTTTACACCATAGGTCTTTACATTTCTCCTGAACACAATATTAATGGCCTTCAGCTAATATACTTCCCAGGAAACCTAGACAGCAGTAATTAATCTTTCATATCTATGCTACACATCCAACCAGAACCCCTTTTCCATCTGTTGTTACCTTTCAAACTTCACACAACCGATCAATCTCTATACTAGGTTTGACAAAACTAGTGGTTCAGAAAACCCTTGGACTACTAACCCAGAAAAGATAAACCAATCTGGAATTTTCTGAGATTCTCAGTGGCCACCATCCCTCAAATTCCTCTGCACACTCAGTAAATCCACCAGACCCAATTTAAAAAGATCCCTTTATGAACACTCTCAAACTGTAAAACTGGGGCATATGAAAATACCTCCCCTTAGAAAACACCATGGAATACTTCAATGACACCTTTCTAAAAATCCTAAAATAACAAGCCCACTCAGGAAGAAAGGAATTAAACCTAATTCTGTTCCTTAGATTGGCTAACAATCACAACCAAACAACCACTGAGATGCAAAGATAAAGAATGTTGCATCAGGCAAATCAACAATGTCTTGCAATCTAACAATCCTATCATTACCTATGAAATACAACCAAACCCAAAATCACCTTCAAAAAAATAATTTACCAGTCACCAGGACCTACATTATAAAAGTCACTAAATTCTATTTTACCAGCAATCACCTCCTGAAACCTGGAAAACCCACTCAACCCTACCTACTGAAACCTGATTTCAACATAGCCTTATATATAATAACCATTTCAGCAATGCAAACACAGCACTTACTAAGCTTAACTCCAGTTCAGTCGCAAAAAAAAAAAAAAAAAAAGTTATGTCTTACCATAACATTCCATCTGTGCTGTTTATCTTCTTTCATTTATCACTGATGGGTTTGGTTCCGAGCCATCGGAACCAAGTTGGCCTATTACCAAGCTTACGCCAGCCAAAAAAAACGCTCGAGCGAAGTCTCTACCCAGAATGCTCTTCTCCAATACCTCAGATCGAGTTCACTAAGAAAGGAAGTAAAGCCAAAGCCACTTCTACACAAGTACCCTAGTGCACCACTTAGACCCAAAGCATCCCCCAGAAGCCTTTGGAGGGGGAAGGAGCGTGGGAAGTGATGAATGAAAGAAGATGAACAACACAGATGGAACGTTATGGTAAGACATAACTTCTTTATCTGATGTTGTTAATCTTTTTTCCATTCATCACTGATGGGACAGAATCTCAAGCTACCTTGAGGTCCATGGGTGGCCCTTATAGAAGAACATTCCTGAGTACCACTGAGCCAAAGGCAGCTCTCCCCCTTGAGACCAGGACCAATTTGTAATGATTGATAAAGGTATGAGGCTTAGCACAAGTAGCTGCTGCACAGATGTCATCCATGGATGCCCTGGAATGGAATGCTATAGAAGTTGTCATAGATCTAGTGGAGTGGGCTTTAACCTTTGGCATGGATTTATTATGGAGGGAATAGGTGACACATATGCAGTCCTTTAGCCATCTTGATAATGTAACCTTGGAAACAGCTTCTCCCATTTTGGGTCCCGAAAAGGAGATGAAAAGCTGTTCAGATTTACGGTTAGGTTTGGTCCTGTCTAGGTAAAATCTTAATTGTCTATGTACGTCTAAGGTGTGAAGGCAATACTCTCCTCTATTGGCAAAATTTGGAAAAAAATACTGGTTGATCAGTGGACTGGTTAATAGAGAATTCAGAAACAACTTTGGGAAGAAAGGATGGGCTAGTCCGAAGTGACACTGTCTTTATGAAAGACCAGGTAGGGCCTCTTGATACACAATGCCTGCAGCTCTGAAACTCTTCTGGCAGAGGTAATGGCTACTAGGGACAAAGATTTCCAAGACAAAAACTTAAGGTCACACTTAGCATCAGGCTCAAAGGGCTTTTCAATAAAACACTGGAGGACTAAAGTGAGGTTCCGTGGTTCCACGGGCTGTCTGAGAGGAGGCCTGAGATGAGAGGTCTCTTTGAGGAAAGCCTTGCAGAGGTGTAAAGAGATAAGAGGGGTGCCATCTATACCATTGTGGAAACTGGAAATTGCCGCTAGATGTACACATACTGTAGAGACAGAGGCTCCATTATCAAAAAACTTAGCCAAGTATTGAAGCACTGCAGTAACTGGAGCCGAATACGGGTCTAGCATGTTATCCTTGGACCAAATGAAAAACCTTTTCCATTTATCCTGATATAGTCTTCTGGTGGATGGTTTGTGAGGCCAGAATGACGTCTCGAACAGGTGAGGAGAGATTAGCTTGCCTGGCGACTAGCGAAAGTGGAGAAACCAAGCTGTCAGCTTGAGAGTGGACAGGTTTGGGTGACAACCCCTGGGGGTAAGTGATCAGATCTTGTTGAGGGTCCAGAATCCACGACGAGTATACTAGGTGAGGCCGAAGAAAGGGGAACCAAACTTGTCGAGGCCAGAATGGGGCTATGAGGATTACCTTGCATCTCAACCGAAGAGCTTTCTTTAGAAGTTGTGGGATCAGAGGAATGGTAGGATAGGCGTACAGAAGTCCTGTGGGCCAATCATGGTTCAGAGCGTCCCTCGGTGACTCCCCCTTTAGGGGAAATAGGGCAAAGTAGCTGCTGCACTTGGTGTTTGATGGGGAGGCAAAAAGATTGCAGCAAGGCTTGCCCCAGTGGCTGAAGATTACAGACGCCACCTCGGGGTTGATGCATCTGCTCAGTTTGTTCGTAATCACGTTGGAGCTCCCCAGGATAAGCGTTGCTATCAGAAAGTGGTTGGAAGCTATCGCCCACTGCCAAATTCTCATGGCTTCTCGACATAGGGGGTAGGACTTGGTTCCTCCTTGCTTGTTGATGTACCAGACCACTGGCATATTGTTTGATTGAATTGCAATTATCCCGGAGGGGAGAATCGAATGGAAGTGGCTGCAATGCTAACAGCACGGCTCTCAGTTCCAGAACACTGATATGCAGGTGGGCCTTTGAAGTGGACCATGTGCCTTGGACAGTCTTTCCCTGGAAATGCCCCCCCCCCCCGATAAGGGAAGCATGTGTAGTCACAATGGCTGTGGGTTGGGAGGGTTGAAATGGGCGGCTCCAAAGTTCTACGTCTGGACTCATCCACCAAAGCAGGTCCAGCTTGCAGGAGATGGTTATTCGAATCTTGTAATCCAGGGGATGACAGATTGGGAACCACTGACACAGAAGAAGCCATTGCAGAATTCACATATGTAGCTTTGCTAGAGGCGCTATTGGAATTGAGGCAGCCATAGAACCTAGGGTTTGAAGAACTTCCCTTGCAGAGGCTGATGTTTGAAAAAGAATCATTTGGATTTAAAGCCTCAGTCGATGGAGTCTGTGAAGAGGGAGTGACACCAGACAGGACTGAGTATTGAACAGTGCTCCAATGAACTCTATTTGTTGTGTAGGGGTAAGACTTGATTTCTCCCAATGTATTGTTATTGCCAACAATTTTGCCAGAGAGAGAGAGTATGTTGTAGTGCAGTTACCAGAAGATGCTTGATGGGGGTGGAAAGGAGCCAGTCGTCTAGCTATGGAAACACCCAGAATCCTTTTAGTTTCATGTGAGCTGTTACCACTGCCATGCATTTCGTGAAGACTCTGGGGGCTGTAGAGAGACCAAATGGCAGGGCATGGAATTAGTAATGACTGGCTCCTAGCCGGAAGCGAAGCAGACTCCTGGAGCATTTTTCCATCTTGATGTGGTAATATGCATCCCGGAGATCTATAGAGCACATCCAATCGCCTTCTCTTAAAAGGGAAAGGATGGACTGAACCATGACCATCTGGAATTTGGTGTAGATGACTGATTGTTTAAGCTGCTCAGATCCAAAATGGGTCTCCAGTCCCCTGTCTTTTTTGGCACCAAAAAGATTCTCGAGTAAAATCTGGATCCACGCTGGTCTGGTGGGACTGGTTGGATAACTCTTTTTTGAGACAGCTTTATAATCTCTGAAGCTGCTTCTTCCCTTTGATTGGGTGGAACGTGGGGAAGTTTTCTTGGAAATTTTGGCTGGCAAGAAAGGGGAATGGTGTAACCTCTGGTGATAATATTCTGCACCCAACGATCAGTGGTGATAGACTGCCAGGCAGCTTGGTGCAGAGAGAAACGACCCCTGACTGCATCCAGAGGTAAGCAATCTGGCTGCCCCTCAGGAGCACTGATAAGGCTGTCCAGAGGAGTCCCTGGAGGCTTGGTTGCGAGGACCCTCTCTGCCTCTATAGAGGTGTCTTCTGGAATTGTTACCCCCTCTGCCTCTGGGAGTATCATCACCACATGCAGCACAGAAAGGACCCTGAGATTTCTTATGCTACATTTTCCCACTCCTCTGATTCCTGGAGAAGGTACGTTGAGGGTTGGAAAACCATAGGCCTAAGACAGACAGAGTTTTTATGTGTTGCTCGCACCTGGCTAGCATGTCCTTCAGTTTGGAGCCAAAAAGGGATGAAGCTTCGATGGGAGCATTCAGAAAAGAAGACTTGATGAGATCCTCGAGGTCAGAGATGCGCATCCAGACATGATGCCTCATAACAATGCCTGAATCTGCTGCTCTAGCTGCCCCTTCGGTCGCGTGCGACAGCAACCTCATGGATGAGTTGGATATTGATTCCAGGGTTGCTAGCTGCGACGCCACTTTGTCCCTGACCTCATCAGACAACTGCCCTGCGAGTGTCCCACAGAGTTCGGAGATCAAGTCCCTCTGGAGCCTCGTAAAATGTGCCCAATAATTCAGGGATCATATAGCAAAGGTCCCTGATGTAAAAACACGCTTCCCAGGTCTGTCCACCGCCCGGAACTCCTTGTTGGGTGGCCTGGGACTCCCTGCTGGGCGGGTGGACAGCAGGACTTTCCTCAGCCAAGTCCTTTTTCGTGGCCACTGCCACCACCATAGCATCAACTGGTAATCCTTTGGACCAGTGCGGATTCTCCATGGCTGAGGAAAGAATTTTGTCTAGTCTCCGGGGGAATCACCTCAATGGAATCACGGTTCTTCCACGCACGCTGCATGATGAGCTGGACAAGCTCTCGGCAGGTGGGGTCACCCAAGAGGTAGAAGGCCAGGCACGAAAAGCCTGCAGGAACACGGACTCCTTAACGAAAAGTTGGAGGACTTTCAGTCACTGATATGCTTTAATATCTCCAGGATTTCTCTGAAGGAGACATTATCAGGAGGTGACCGTGGGGACCCTTCACCATCATCATAATCCGTGCTCAGCTGAAATGCAGCTTTACTGCTATGCAGCAAACGAGATCTGAGGTAACAGGGAGAAGGGCATTCTGGATAGAGACTTGCTCGAGAGTTATTTTGGCTGGTGCTTGCTTGGTAATAGTCCGACTCAGTTCCGAGGGCTTGGAACCAAACCCATCAGTGATGAATGGAAAGAAGATTAACAACATTAGATCAAAATTTCCACCAACAATTCTAACTATGACACTCTCCAACCTGTACCTACCTCACTAAACCAGAACATAACTACATATAAAAAACCTACTCTAGTCCTAGACAACATCTAGTCCTAGCCACTGATGCCACTGCCTACCGTACCTCTGTCCTTATAAACAGATTTATGCAGGAATCCCTGTTCCCAAGGCAACAATTCTATATCCAGCCATTACTAAAAGGTGATCTCTATAGTGAACTCTCTAACGTCAGATCCAGTGCCACATTGCTTTGTATAACATCCTTGTGAAATGTATCCACTATCAACTTCTACCTTACCTCTCAAACAGTAACCTCCTCTCCCCATCCCAACATGGATTTCTGCCTCTCCCACAGCACTGACATGACCCTTCTATGTTTCCTGAACACCATTCACAAAGACAGAACCAGTAACTTTGTGTGATCAGTCTTCCAGGACTTTTCCAAACCTTTTGATACAGTCTCTCAATCAAAACTACTTTGCAAACTCTTATCACTTGGTCTTTCCCCCTTAGCACTAGAATGGTCTGTTATTTACCTTCAATAGTAGGACCCAAAATGCAAAATGACGACACTCCAAATCCACCTTTCTTCCAGTACCAGTTCGAGTCCCTCAAGGCATAACGCTTGAACCCTACTTTTCAACATGTAAATCAACAACCTTCTTCTTGCCTCCACTAACTCAGCATTTATCCACTATGCTAACAATTTAACCATTATCGGAACAGCCAAAATAATTTCTGGGTTACAGAACGTCACCCAGGTCCTTCACCTCCACTGAAACTTGACTCAAACAATCCAATATCTAAACTAATGCTGCTCACCCGTTAGTCAACTTGAGTGGTCTTCTACCTTACTCACCACCTTCCTAAGCAGGAGTTCCTTGCACTGGGAAATGTAGCTAGGTACTTCTAAGTCCCAACATGGTAAAGGAGCAAATTTCCTTGCCACATCTGCCTGAAGATATGGACTCCTTATCTGGTAGTGAATTCTGTGATCTCGGAGACCTAAACAAGACTAAAGGAATCACACAGGATTCAGCAATGGGATTTCACAGCATGCTCTACATACTGTGGCATCAGCCTTTTATGAGACCTCACTGGGATGGACAGAATCTACATGCCTCCAGACTGCTAAAATAACATCCCAAATAAATGGTTCCGGGTGAAGAATGAATCCAGACTCATCCCTTCTCCCCCAAAATTTCCACTAAGCACTTCTGGAAGGAGAGGACACAGGCAAGATGCCAATCTAAACAGTTTCTTATCAATCTCAACACAGGTTCAAACAAGGGGCCATTTACAAAGAAAACAGACAAGATCAAGTACTGACATCAAAACTGTGAGAACATCAGAAAAGAAGTGACAGTCTCTCAAATTCCAATATAATTGACAGAAGAACTAATGGTATCCTTATTTAACAATAATTACCGAGACTGAGACATGAGCAGCACTGTGGCTCACAGGTTAATCTCGCTATGTCATAGATCCAAATTTCATTTTTTAAAGCTCAACATTTATATGGAGTCTGTATGTTGTCCATACTTCTGCATTTTTCTTTTGTTCTGCTACACTAGTTTCCTCTTACCTCCCCAAAATATCCAAGTAGACTGAATGCTCTAAACTATCCATATATATATATATATATATATATATATATATATATATATATATATATATATATATATTTAGTTACCCTTGCCTTTGTGGGTCAGGTTGTGGATGGAAGGGATCAAGATGACCACTTCACTTACCAGGTTAATAAAAGAATAGCCTAAAATTTAAAATGTGGAAAAATTAATAATACGCTAAAGGCTGATCGCTCATACAGGCTTACAGTCACTGGCTCAGATCACCGGAACATGAGTCAGACATGCATGAGCATAACAGTTTGAAGTGACAGTTATTCATGTTATTATTATTCATGTCACACAGGAAACTTAGAGATAATGGAATACTCAACAAGATAATGGGATGTGGGTGGTGCGAGGTACATATGCCTTTGAAAAAAAAAAGACAGGTACTGCAGTGGCTGTCAGTAATCACTCTTTCTCTAAGATGCAGCAATCTTGGAGTGAGACAAATACAATGTATGCAGTCTCAACATAAAAAAAATACTTAACAGTATCTGTCACAGCTGCTTGTAATGTGACAAGTTTGAGTACATCCATAACAAAATGTATGTACTCAAGCTGCTGAATGAGCTTATGTGATGAGAGCTCATGGGAGACAAAGAAACCTCACCACTGTTTTCCTTTGGCATCTGGCATACTGACTAGCAGTCTAAATCTATGACATAATTGTATTTTGGTAAAAATTTACATAAAATAAACAGCTACTGCCCAAGAGTTAATGTAGTGAATGTACAGCAGCATCCTTAATAAAGTCAGTGAATTTCACTCTTGGATTGCCCAATATTCCCAAGACATAATAACTGAAACATGGCTTAAACCCCACATCTCTGACAACAAAATTATTCCCCCTGGATATATCTTCCACCTAGACAGGTTACCCAAAAAAGGTGGAGGTGTAGCCATACTCTATACTGACCAACTTAACGTATCCCCTATCAACATCTCCCTCCCCAGCTTTCAACCTAAGGAACTCTTAGTAGTCAACTGCAAATGTGACAGCCACAAAAACCTAGCAATTGCTGCCATCTATATTCCTCCTGGCAATAATATTCCTATACTTGAACAAATTCTCTACTGGTTAACTCACTTCATACCTTATGAAACTATAATACTGGGTGATGTCAACCTTGATTGGGAAACCCTCACCCCGACTCCCCTAACACCACTATAAACTTGCATGGCTTCACTCAACTCATTACGACCCCAACCCACCTAAGCAAGCCAACCAACTCTGGCACAATCCTGGACTGGATCCTAGCCTCTACACAACCCCCAAACCCTATCTGATTCTTTAAGTGACCACTCCCCTATTTGCATTCAAAGATATGCCCTACAACACTGCAAATGGCACAAATACAAAGACCATTGTACACTATCAAACTTCAATTCAGTGGTATTTAATGATACTCTTTCCTCCATAAACTGGTCTCCCCTCCTCCACTTACCCCTCAATGAAGCTGTACACAAATTCAACACTATATTCCTAAATATTCTCAACTCCCTGGCTCCCTCTAGAAAAATGAGAATAAAATCCCACCCTGCACCATGGCTAACATAGTCCACCAGCTCCCTAATGCATGATCGAGACAAGGCCTGGAAAAACTGGTTAAAATTCGAATCCCAGACTAACCTCCTAACATACAAACAATTCTGCAACCTCGCAAAAAAACAGGTTACCAACAACAAGAAAAACTTCTACCACAAATTCCAAACAAGCCACCACAGGAATCCAAACAATTTGGAATAGCGTAAATACAATTCTCTAACCAGGCAGTCCTAGCTCCCCTAACCCTCTTCCCAACATCCCACTGGCAACTGCCACCACGTTTAACTCCTACTTTATTGACTCCATCTCCAAACTGACCCTAAACAGTGACACCACTGATCCCCCATCCCCCTTCTCCCTCAACTTCTACATCTACCTTCACACTCAACCCTGTCCCCACTACCTACATAAAAACTCTTCTGAGTAAACTTAAGCCAGGTTCTCCTTCATCAGACAATTTACCACCCTACTTCCTAAAGCGCACTGCTAGTTTCCATTCTAATCAACCATTCTATCCAAGAATATTCTGTCCCCACTATCTGGAAACAATTTTATATCATTCCTATCCACAAAGACGGACACTCCACTGATCTCTCAAATTACTGCCCCATAGCCATTCT
This sequence comes from Protopterus annectens, assembly GCF_019279795.1. Classification (NCBI taxonomy): domain Eukaryota; kingdom Metazoa; phylum Chordata; order Ceratodontiformes; family Protopteridae; genus Protopterus; species Protopterus annectens. The sequence goes on from NC_056738.1 coordinate 250,095,124, forward strand.
ATCCCCCTCTCTAAGTTACTACAAAAATGCATTCATAAGCAGTTCATGGACTAACTACTGCAAGAAAACCTACTCTCACCCACCCAACATGGTTTCCTCCCCAACCACAGCACTATAACCACACTAATTTCATTCACCCAAACTATTGCACATGCTAGAGACAATAATAAGCTAGTCTCCTGTCTATTTCTTGATCTCTCCAAAGCCTCTGACACTGTCTCCCACCCGAAGGCCCTTACCAAACTGTCTGACCTCAGTATCTTGATCCCTTCCCTCTCATGGTTCCTAGTTACCTCACAAACAGGTAGAAGTCTGTCAAATGGCTCTCCTTCTACTTTCACACTGTCAGTACTGGAGTACCACAAGGATCTATTCTTGGACCACTACTATACAACATTTTCACTAACTGTCTTCACAATTCCTGCACTCAATCCACACTCATACAATACGCTGATGTCTCTACTATGATATCCACCACTGACAATCTCTCTGACCTTCACTCACTCACCCAAACTCATTTCTCTCCGTTGGAAATTGGCTTACTAACAACCAACTCAAAAACAAACCTCCTATTTCTCCCAAATTCCTTTTCTCATATAAATCATCATTTACCATCTCATCACTTAACAACACTGTCATAAACGTTGACACACACACACACACACACACACACACACACACACACACACACACACACCGATCTTCACATAATAAACTGTATTAAAAAGACACATCAAAAACTAGGACTGCTTTATAGAAATACAAATACCTCACAAATGACTCTGGACTTTCTCTTGCCTATGTGCATCTTCTTCCTAGCCTTCTGTATGCCTCACCTATCCTGACCAATTTACAATCCTCTCTAAAGACCAGGCTCAACCTCACTTACAACAAAATTGCCAGGTTTGCTGCAAATCAACCTTACAAGTCTCATTACTGCATTTCCTTACTAACTTTAAACTGCTTGAATTCCCCCATCATCTCTTACTCCCCTAGCTGTCCATTATTCACTCCATACTCAACAAACCCACCTCCTGCCCCGCCATCTCCTCTCTCATATCCCTGTACACTCCCACCCACTCTCTTCAAAGCTCTGATCAATTTCTCCTAGCAATCCATAAGCCAAAAAGGAACAATAGTACAAAACTTATACAGCTAGTCAGTTGCCCTAGCAAGGAATAAACTCCCACTGAGCATTAGAAATCTTCTCCACACACAAAGCTTCAAAAAATCATTAACTGAAACCCTATTAAAATCGCAGATCTGTACATGCCAAAGCACTAATTCACTCATTTACTGTGCTTTTCCTCCACTGTTCCTCACTCTCTTATCCTTACACTAACCTCTCCCTTATAAACTCCACCCAACTTATTCCTCTTCTTGCTCACCTGCACTTCCACTTCCTTTCACTATTTCTCATCCTGCAATTTATTTCATCTAACCATCTTTAACTACTACTTCCTCTCTTCTTCCTACTGAGATAAAAACTACATTTGCACCACAAACTACATGTTTGTTTGTCTGTCTTTCGGCTTTTTCCCGGTAAGGGGTCGCCACAGCAGAACTCCGGTCCGCTAATGATTGGCAGTAGATTTTTACGAAATGCCAAGGTGCCAGCTCGATGCCCAACCTTCAACGAAGGCACGCCCATTTACGCACGCATGTCTTTCGAACGCTACCCAACTGCGGGGAGGACATGCAGACTCCACACAGAAGGCACCCCCAAGCCAAGCCGAGAATCGAACGGGAGAACCTCTTGCTGTGAGGTAACAATGCTATCACCGTACCACCAACTTGCACCACAAATTGCACCACAAACTACATAAGGTACTGATATGTACTAATCTGTGTCAAACTTGTACTTAAAAACTCATATACGTTAAAAATTGTCTTGTAACTACTACTATCTGTAATATGGATTCTGTATGTACATGGGGCTTTATTCCCCAGGCCTCTGCTGAAAATAGGCTCTTGCTCAGTCGGACATATCCAGTTAACAAATGTCAAAATAAATAAATAAAAATGAACTTATCTGGCGCCAACAACATCTGCTCCAAGACTTTTCTGCTGAAATTACACTGATCTTCAATATTTTCTTCTAATTGAGAAGAAGAATACCCCTAACAGGAAATCTACCCTTCAGAAAAAAAGAAGTTATGAACTCACCATAACGTTCCATCTCAGTAGCTATACTTAATTTTTCTGCAACCTGTGGGTATTCGTATCCATATCGGATCCGAGCCGAAAACTTTTCAAGCATCTGCTCCGAGCTCAAAGCTCCTCCCCTTTACCCATAACACACCACCGTCTCCTGCCTTCCCTCAGATCGAGTTTGCTGCAACTCAAACTAAGCTGCAACCCAACTAGAATAAACCGCATATGATCAACACATGAGAAGGTTCGGGGGAAGGAGGGTGGGAAGGTTGCAGAAAAATGAAGTATAACTACTCAGATGGAACATTATGGTGAGTACATAACTTCTTTATCTGAAGTGGTTAACTTCATTTTATCTGCAACCTGTGGGACAGAGTCCCCAGCTACTCAAACTCCTGGGAGACCCTCATGGAAGGATATTCCTGAGCACCGCAGAGCCGAAGGATGCTCTCCCTCTGGAGATTAAATCCAGCTTATAAAGAGAAATGAAGGTATGTGACTTAGCCCGAGTTGTTGCCGCACAAATGTCATCCAACGATACCCTAGACCAGAAAGCAGCAGACGTCGCCATAGATCTGGTAGAATGAGCTTTAACAGGACCAGGTGGAGATCAGCCTTTGTCTTTGTAAATTTGCAAAAATACAAAGAGTAACCCATCTAGCTAAAGAAACTTTGGAGATGGCCTTACCCAAAAAGGGCTTAGAAAAGGACACAAATAACTGGTCAGACTTACGGAAGGGCTTTGTTCTATGTAAATAAAGATGAAGCTGTCTGTGAACGTCTAGCAAATGCAGTTTATATTCACCCTTGTTCTGAAAATTTGGGAAGAAAACAGGCAGGTTAATTGTCTGGTTAATGTTTGATTCCGAAGCCACTTTTGTTAAGAAGAAAGGGTTTGTACGGAGAGAAACCCTGTCCTTATGAAATATTACGTAAGGGGGCATGGCATACAAGGCCTGGAGCTCAGAAACCCTCCTAGCCGACGTGATAGCCACAAGGAAGGCTGTTTTCCAGGATAAGAACTTCAAATCTGTCGATGCTGCAGGTTCAAAGGAGGGAGCAACTAAGGCCTGGAGAACCAAGGTAAGGTCCCAAGGAGGAACAGAGGTCTTAACTGGAGGACACAAAAGAAAAGTGCCTTTAAGAAAGGCCTTAAACAATCTAGAAGAGGCCAGGGCATTGCTATTCTCGCCGGCATGAAGATTTGAAATAGCTGCCAGTTGCACTTTCACCGTGGAAGAACTGGCCCCTTGCTGAAAAATGCTGGGTAAGGAATATAGTACCACAGAGACAGGGGCCGTAAAAAAATCCAGCTTTCTCTGAGATGCCCAAATAGCAAATCGTTTCCATTTACTGCGGTAGATCTTCCTAGTGGAAGACTTATGAGGCGCCACTAGAATAGTTTTCACTGAAGGCGAAAGACCGGGAGTCCTGGCAATTAAGGGAACTGGAGCAACCAAGCTGTCCAGGTTGGGCAGACAGGATGAGAAATGAGATCTGGGCAGGGATCTAGAATCCAAGGAGGAGCTATAACATGAGACCAGAGAAAGGGGAACCAAACCTGAGAGGCCAGAATGGGGCAATGAGGATCACCTTGCACCCCAGTCGGCAAGTTCTCTGAAGAAACTTCGTAATGAGTGGTAACGGAATAAGCATGCAGTAGCCCGGGAAGCCAAGCATGGACTACTGCATCTCGGGGGGTCCCCTGGTGAGGGAGTCAGAGCGAAAGACTCATTGCACTTCGCATTGGAAGGAGATGCGAAGAGATCTCAGAAAGGTTGTCCCCACGCAAGGAAGATCTCCTCCACTATCGACTTTTTCAGAGACCACTCATATGGCATTAGAATAGCCCGACTCAAATTGTCCGCTAAAATGTTGTAGCATCCTGGGATGTGCGTTGCAATCAGAAACCGATTGGCGGAGATTGCCCACTCCCAAACTCTCATGGCCTCATGACACAGAGGGTAAAATCTGGTTCCTCCTTGTTTGTTGATGTACCAGACAACCGACATGTCTGACTGAACTGCAATAGTCCCCGGAGGAAGAACAGTGTGGAAGGCCTGCAACGCTAAAAGCACTGCTCTCATCCCCAGAACACTGATGTGCAATCTGGACTCGATCTGGGACCACGTGCCTTGGACTGTCCTCCCCAGATAATGCCCCCCCACCCGAGCTGGGAGGTGTCCATGGTCACTGTGGCTTGGGCTGTGGATGGAACACAGGGGAGTCCTGTTACAATCTCCGGAGACTGGACTCACCACAGAAGAGATGCCCTGCAGGCTTTGCTGATGTGAATTTGGTATTCCATGGGGAGATCCAGCCAAGACCACTGTACGGCTAGAGTCCACTGAAGAACACGCATGTGAAGACGTGCACAGGGGAAGATAGAAATTGCTGCAGCCATAGAGCCCAGGGCTCTGAGAACGTCTGCCTCCTTCAGTAACCTGGGACCAAGAATTAGTGATACATGAGACCTTAGACTCTGGACCCTGTCTGGAATTAGGAAGACTTTCAGTTGAAGGGTGTCCAACTTTGCCCCAATAAAGTCCAGGATCTGTACCGGATTCAAGAGTGACTTGGGGACATTGACCTAACAGGTCTGCAAGATGTAGGAAGAAGTCTCTGCCTCGGCAAAGAAGACGCTTGGTGGAAGCAGCAAGGAGCCAATCGTCTAGGTAAGGGAATACCTGAAATCCCCTGAAGCCTCAGGTGAGCCGCTATGACTGCCATTACCTTGGTAAACACCCTGGGGGCTGTGGTGAGACCGAAGGGTAGGGCTCGGAAAGTACAGTTTTGTACCTACCATAAATGTAGATTTCCGAGAGGTATGCATCTGCAGTCCTAACAAATGGGTTGTCCTGGCCTCAGGCAGCCCTTCGGTCGGCCGGATTCCAAAGTCTGGGTCTGGCCTCGGCTGATGTCGCACTTCACCCGACGTCATAGCTGCAGTTCAGCAGGTATAAAGGCATCAGCCGACGCCATTTTCCTCAGTGTTTCTTGCCCCAGATGCCAGGAGCCCTCTAGGAAGGCTAAATTTGGATAAATGCAAATGTTTCCAAACAATAGAGAGCAAATAGAAATAAACAAGTATATACATATATACAAACAAATACACCATAATAGATTCCCCCAGCTAGCTACAAGATGGGCAAATACCCTAGGAGTACCACAGAGGGGAAGGAGGGTGGGTAATCCTGACTGCAGATGCATACCTCTCGGACATCTACATTTATGGTAGGTACAAAACTGTACTATGTCCTTCAAGGATGCATCTGCAGTCCTAACAAATGGGTAGAATACCATAGCCAAACTGGGGGAGGTGGTAATAATTAGATTATGGTGTAGTTAAGATCCCTTGCAAAACAGCAGTGGCAAAACCTGCTCGGGATCTGGAGTATAAGGGTAGGTTATAATGCTTGGCAAATGTATGCACGGAGCTCCAAGTAGCAGCCTCTAAAATGTCTTTGGTAGCCACTCCTCGTAAAAAAGCTGTAGTAGTGGCTGTTGCCCTTGTGGAGTGAGGTCTGATGTTTTCTGGAGTTGTCTTTCCATGGTAAGAGTAACAAAATCTAATGCAATTTCCTATCCACTTTGAGATTGTCTGTTTTGAAATTGCTTTTCCTTCCATTCCTGTTGCATATGCTACCAGAAGCTGGTCAGTTTTTCTATTGCTCTTGGTTCTGTCCAGGTAGTAGCGCAATTGCCTATGTACATCCAAGGTATGTAATAATCTTTCTCCCCTGTTCTGTGGGTTGGGAAAGAATGTAGGTAGGTGGATAGCTTGGTTTAGAGATACCCTGGAGACCACCTTTGGCATAAAAGTAGGATTAGTTCTCATGGACACTCTATCTTGATGGAAGATAAGGAAGGGCTGTACTGCCATTAATGCCTGCAATTCAGAAACCCTTCTTGCTGAAGTGATTGCAAGCAGGAAAGCAGTTTTCCATGATAAGTACTGTAATTCTGCTGTTGCTGCTGGTTCAAAAGGAGGGAGTGTCAACTTTTCCAGCACAAAGTTCAAGTCCCATGCGGGCAATGGTGGCTTCCTTGGTGGCTTTACATTTTTAATTCCTCTCAGAAACTGCCTGAGTAGAGGATGAGAGAAGACTGGAGGGTCCATGTTGTATTCTGCTGAAATAGCTGATGCATGGATCTTGATGGAAGAGTAGGACAGGCCATTGTGGAAAAGTTCTGCCAAGTATTCCAGGATGTTAGCTATGTTTACCAGTGACACATCTTCTCCTTTAGCTGCACTCCAAATGACATATCTTTTCCATTTTGCTGAATAAGTTTTCCTTGTTGAGGGTCTGCGAGCCTCCAAGATAATGTCTCTAACCCTTTGAGATAAATCTGGATTATTTTGTCTTATGCAATGTTCCAGGCAGCTAGCTGCAACGTTTTCAAGTTTGGATGCAGGGTTTTGAAGTTGTTCTGTGTTAGCAGTAAGGGAACTAGGGGCAGAGGCCATATTTGTTCCCGAGACATACTCCTCAGTAATGGGTACCAATGCTGCCTCGGCCAGTCTGGAGCTATCAGGATGATCCTTGGGCGGTCTTCTTTGATCTTCAATAGCACCTTGTGCATCAAAGGAAGAGGTGGGAATGCATATGCTGTCAGGTTTTCCCAACTGAAAGATAGGGAGTCCACCTTCCAAGCCAGAGGATGGTATGTCCTTGTGCAGAATTTTTTTAATTGGTGGTTGTGTGGGGATGCGAATAAGTCTATTTCTGGTAGTCCCCATTTCCTTGTAATGGATTTGAAGATGTCTGGATGCATCATCCATTCGTGGGCATCCGTGGTAGTTCTGCTTAGGATGTCTGCTAGTATATTTTCTTTTCCTGGTACAAATATTGCCTGGAGCTGAATGTTGAAGCTCAGGGCCACATTCCAGAGGTCCATTGCCATCCGGCATAGAGGGTATGAATGCGTGCCTCCCTGTTTGTTGATGTACCACATAACTGTGGTGTTGTCCGTCCTTATCAGCAATTGACCCTGTTGAAGAAACGGTCTGAATGTCAGAATTGCCAGTTTTACTGACAGCATCTCCTTTTGATTTATGTGTAGGTTCAGCTGGTCTTGATCCCATAAGCCTTGTATGCACTTGTCCAGCATGTGTGCACCCCAACCGAGGTCTGAGGCGTCCGTGGTGATAGTCTGGCTTGGTTGAGGGCTGTGGAAGGGCAGTCCTTTGTTCAATTGACAGGCCTGAGCCCACCATTGGAATTCTTGCTTCAGGCATGGAATTATTGGAATTTGGGTTTCTAGGCTGTGCTTGTGCTGAGACCATAAATTCCTTAGGTACCATTGCAACTTCCTCATATGTAGTCTGGCATGTGGAATCAATATTATGCAGGATGCCATGTAACCCAGGGCTTGCAGGACTTTCCTTGCTGTTAGCTGATTCTGCGTTGTTAATGCCATGAAATAGAGAGGAAGGTGCTTCTGCTTTTCTGCTGTGAGGGATGCCATTTGATTTGATGTGTCCAGTTCTGCACCCAAGAAAGTTATCCTCTGGGATGGTATCAGCCTTGACTTTTTTATATTGACTGTGTATCCCAGGGCTTGTAGCAGATGAATGACCTTTATCAAATCTTTTGCTAATTTGTTTATGTTGTCCGCTTGTAACAGGCAGTCGTCCAGGTAAGGGTAAATTTGAATTCCCTGAAGCCTGCAATGAGCAATTACTGATGCCAGGCATTTCGTGAATACTCTGGGCGCAGTAGATAAGCCAAAGGGCAATGCTGAGAATTGATAATGCTCTGATCCTGCAAGAAATCTGAGGTATCTTCTGCAATTTGGTCGTATGGGGACATGCAGGTATGCCTCCTTGAGATCTAGAGTTACCAGCCAAGACTCCTTGCCCAGCATGGGAAGAAGCTGCTGTAGGGTCAGCATCTTGAATTTTGGAACAATGAGATATGTGTTCAGAGCGGACAGGTCTAGAATAGGTCTCCATTGATTTTCTTTTCTTGGCACCAGGAAAAGTCTGGAGTAAAATCCTTGCCCTTGTTCCATAGGCGGTACCTTTTCTATAGCTCTCATCCTTATTAAGTTGTCTATTTGTTCTAGAGCTTTTGTCTTTTGATTTGGAGGTAGGTTTGGCATTCCTCTCTTCCTTGGTAGAGTATGGAAGTGAAACCTGTAACCTTTGTCTATTGTCTGTAAAATCCATTTGTCTCCTGTGATGTAATGCCAGTTTACTGAAAATAAGGCTAGCTTTCCGCCTAAGGGTGCATCTAGTTGTTCCCTGGTAGGCGGTCTCAGAGCCAAGTCACTGTGATTGTCCTGTGGAAGTGGTAGTGGCTGGATCTGTGGCAGTGCTTCGCTGGTTGTTAGGCTGCCACTGACGTCCCCTGTAGGCACCTCTGGATTGACCCCTGCCTCTTGGGCGCCTATTCCTGCCTCTCTGTGCTCTGGTGGTGTCTGGAAAGGACCAATTCTTGGAAGGCCAGTTCCTACTAAACCTTGGAGGCTGGACCTGTAAGAAATCCTTGACTGTCTGGACAGATTTTGCTTTCTCTTCCACCTTCTTCAGCACCTGCTGTGCAGGTGAGCCAAACAAATTATGCTTATCCATGGGAGCATCCAGGAGCTTTGATTTTACATGGTCTGGTAAGGACTGCTCTTTTAACCATGCATGCCTTCTGATCACTGTACCAGTCATAGCTGATCTAAAGGAAGCCTCCAGTGCATCATAGCCGCATTTTAAGGAATGATTACTGACCTGCTGTATGTTATGTACCATTTCCTGAAGAGACTTTTTGTCTAATGGTTCAGGCGAGGACAGTTTTTTAGTTAACTGGTCTAACATAAATTCCTGATACTGAATCATGTGGAATTGACAGTTTAAGGCCCTAGCCGAAAGAGTAGCAGAAGTATAAACTTTTTTACCCCATCTCTCTAAGGCCCTAGATTCCCTTTCTGAGGGGAGGGTTTTTTTGGCAGAAGTAGCTGCTACAGCCTTGGGTCCCTGTGAAACAGTTTCAGGATCTGCAAAAGGAGCCTTATACAAATGATAATGTGTGTCTGGAACCCTGTAGTACCTGTCGGGCTTAGCAGGGGCCGGAGGAAGTGAATCAGGGGCAGTACAAGCATCATTAAATGCATCATCCACAACAGTAAGTACTGGAGGAATGGCTAAAGGCCTATGCTGTGGTAAATGCAAAAAAGTCCTAAGCCTTTTCCTAGAGTCTGAAAAATCCTGGCCCTGCCATTGAAATTGTTCCCTCATAGCATGCAAGGTTTCCCCAAAAGAAAATTCCTCAGGCGGAGAGGCAGAAGGAATGGAGTCTTCTGCATCAGAGTCCTCATAAGGAGAATAAGGGCCTTCTGGAGGGTTTGTATTTTCTGAATCATCAGAAGAGTAATCTGAAGAAACTGGCTCAGGGGGCTCTGCTCTAGGCCTCTTCTCTGGAGGTGGGTGAAAGGCCCTGTCAGGGTGATGTTGGGATCCCCTGATCAAAGAAATGAGATCCTCTGCTAGACTAAGCATTTGAGTACTAGAGCTAGGCCTGTGAGAGGGGGTCTTAATAGGCACAGTCTTGGTTGATTTTGCTGCTTTAGCCCTGGCAAAAGCCTTAATCGACATGGATGCAGGGGGCCTAGCAGCTCCACGTGCAGGAGTGGATATATCTAAAGGGATAGTATCAGATAAATCCTGTGAACCTGTAAGAGCAGGTGGAATTTCAGTAGCAGATTCAGCCATGCTGGATGAGGCCTCGGTGGGAGGCAAGCTTTCGGCCGAAGGAAGAACCGAGGGCTCGGTTTCAGCCAAAACCGAGACACTCGCGGTTGACTTAACCGCGGTTTCAGCCGAAACCGCGGACCGCGAGTGTCGGTCCTTTTCCTTGCGCGTTTTAGCTAAATGTGAAGTTGGAGTTTCCGACGGCATGTTGTAAGCAAAAGCGGAGCCGAAAAACTCCTCAGCAAATTCCGACCGACGTCTAAGTGTTCATCGGTTGAAAGAAGCACAGGCTAGACAGGCTGCTACGTCGTGGTCTGGGCCTAAACAAGGTAGGTAGTAAGAGTGGAAATCTTTATGAGGTATTTGTTTCCCACAAGTTAAACAGTTATTCACTTTTTCTGACATCGGCTGAGGCAAGAAAGAGTCCCCAACGGGGTACTTAGCTTTTTAGAAGTCTTCGGTAGTAGCAATCTCTGGTTCTGACCGACCGGCACTTGCGAACAGCTTCTGCTTCGGGCGCCACGCGGCAAGAAAGACTGGGGAAAATGGCGTCGGCTGATGCCTTTATACCCGCTGAACTGCAGCTATGACGTCGGGTGAAGTGCGACATCAGCCGAGGCCAGACCCAGACTTTGGAATCCGGCCGACCGAAGGGCTGCCTGAGGCCAGGACAACCCATTTGTTAGGACAGCAGATGCATCCTTGAGGGACATCTGGAAATGACTGACTCCCAGCCATAAGCGAAGGAATCTCCTGGAGCTTCTGTGAATCTTGATATGATAGTAAGTGTCCTGGAGGTCTATCAAGCACATCCAGTCGCATTCTCGAAGATATGGTAGAATGGACTGTAGGGTGACCATCCGGAATTTCTGTTTCGCGACAGCCAGGTTTAAGACTGACAGGTTCAAAATGGGTCTGAGGTCCCCCGTCTTTTTTGGCACTAAAAAGAACCTGGAGTAAACGTCTGACTCAGACTGATGGGGCAGACCGGTTTGATGGCTCGCTTTTGAAGCAGCTTGGAAACCTCTAGCGCTGCCGTCTCCCTTTGAGTGGGCAGAACATCTGGGAGGCCTTTTGGTTGAATAGGAGGGGCAACAAACGGGGTAGTGTAACCTCTGGATATTATCTGGAGCACAAATGATCTGCAGTTATGGACTCCCATGCCGTTGGATGCAATGATAATCTTCCCTCGACTGCCTCCAGAGTAGGACAGTCGGGCATCCCCTCAGGGCTGCTGCGTGGGCCTGTCTGAGCAGGGCTCCCTAGACCCCAAGTTCCTTGGACCCCCCTCTGCCTCTGGGGTGGCGTCTGTCATGTCCCCCTCTGCTTCTAGGGGACGAGTTGTCCTGAGAGTCCCGGAAAAACTGCGATTTCTGGAACCACATCTTCTTTTGCCTTCTCTGATTCCTGGAAAAGGATATTTGAGGACTAGAGAAGCGGATTCCGGCGGCAGACAAAGTCTTCCCGTCTTTCTCACTCTGGACAAGGGTGCCACGTACGGTCTTCCCAAAGAGAGAAAAACCATAGAAGGGAGCCTTTGTAAAAGATGCCTTGAAGGGATCCGCAAACTGACAGTCTGAGCCAAGTGTGTCGCCACATAGCTACGCTGGTCCCAGCCGCCCTAGCTGCTCCTTCTGTAGCATGAGAAAGGAGGCACATGGACGTGTTTGACACTGATTTCAGAGTGGACATCTTCGCAGAGAGCAGATGCTTATCCTCCTGCGACACGGACTCTGGGGGCGACTCAGCGAACTCTGTAACTAGGTCTCACTGCAGTCGTATAATGTGTGCCAAGAAGTTCAGCGCTAGGATGGAAAACATCACTGAAGAATACACTCGCTTCCCAAATTGATCCACCGTCCTGGATTCCTTATCTGGAGGGCGGACTGAGGAACTCTCTTGAGCCAGTTCCTTTTTGGTGGCTGCTGCGACCACCATAGCGTCCACAGGGTATCCCTTAAACTATGCCTGTCTGTTGGTGGGTGGAGAGACAATTTTGTCCAGGCACTTAGGTATCGGCTCTATGGTGTCAGGCTCCTTCCATGTCTGTGTGGTGATAAGATCCACTAAAGGATCTGCCGGCAGGGACGCCCAGGACGTAGATGGGCCCATGCCAAAAGCCTCCAGGAACAATGATTCATCCGTAGAAGGTTTTGGGGCTGACCAACCTCTCCCCTGGCGGAGGATCTCCATGATGTCTCCAAAGGAGACATCCTTGGGAGGTGACCTGGGGGAACCTTCTCCTTCATCTAAACCAGTGTCTTCTGTAAAGGACTCAGGGGAGTCCAAGTGCCTCCTTTTGCATGTGTGCTTACGATGAACCTCCTCAGTGGGACTCTCTGAAGAGGACTCGTGAACCGCAGGGGGTTCCCGGGGCTCCTCTAGCACGAGCTGTCCCTGAGACAAACTGAACCAACCAAATCAGAGGGAGTCTGGGGGGAATCCAAGGAAATAGGCTGGGGTCTTGATCCTTGGAAGAGAACACTCTCCACCACGTTGAACGCCGATGGAGAGTGCACCTCCTTAGAACCCAACAAGGAGGAAGCTCTCTCCGGGTCTGTCGTGAGGATCAGGGCCAAGGCTAGGGTAGCTGGAGCTCCAAAGGAATGGCTCGGATTCGACAAGGTCGGAGTTGAAGACACATCCATCCCCTCAGGTCCGACTCCCCATCTTCGGCCCCGAGAGCCACTAGGATCCGAGCTGGTCAGATCCGAGGAACTCAAGGTAATCGCCAGAGTTGAAGTTGGAGGAACCATTGGCGTCGAATTCCCAGCTCCGAAGATCCTCGGATCCATATACCCTGAAACCGCAGCCAGATCGGGGAAGGAGAAATCGGATGAAAGAATGGCATGGAAGTCCCCCCTCCAGAGAGAGAGGGGCCTGGCAAGACTCCCATCTGGATTTGGGACCGAATGAATCTCCTCATCATCCTGTCCATATCCATTTCAGAAAGACTCCGAGTTGAGCGCGAGGAAGCGACCGACTCGGATCTGGCTGGTCACTGGGAGGATCTGGAGGAAAGCCTTGGCTCCTTATGCTCTGGGGAAAATCTGGAGGAGTGGAGCCGAGGAGAAACAGGTCTCAAGACCTTGGAAGGCGGATCTGGAGGAAGACCTCGGCTCCGTAGGCTCAGGGGAAAATCTGGAGGAGTGGAGCCGAGGAGAAACAGGTCTCAAGACCTTGGAAGGCAGACTAGGGAAAGACTCTCGATCTGGAGACCGTTTATGGGGACTATCCCCTTTCTTCTCTCTGTCTCTTTCTCTCTCTGCATCCTCTCTCCATTTGGCCATATCCCTTTCAGCAGGTCTAACTGGAGGATGAGTGCCAGCCTGAGGGGGGGGGGGGGAGTTGTAGAAGGTGAGGCAGCAGCTGAAATATCCAAGGTAGAAGCAGGAAGTAGGCCTTTTGCCACCAGTTTGGCCTTTCTACCTTTCAGAGCCCTCAGGTTACATCCTGCACAAACAATGCATTGGGCGGACAAATGTGATAAACTCAGGCAAACAACACACAGAGTGTGGCCATCCGCTGGTGAAAGCTTATGGCCACACCCTGTGCATTTTTTAAAGGTAGGCTTTGGCTGTTCAGACATCCCAAAAAAAAAACAGCAGCAGCCACACCTAGAAAACCCTAACAAACTACCCGACCAACTTTAAACTTTTTTTTTTTTTTTTACAATAACCGACGAATGAGCATTAGGGGGAGGAAAAGGGAACTAACTGAGAAACTCTCTCAACACAAAAACCCCAAAAAGCACTTACAGTAAACTCTGAAGCTCAGAGCTACAGAGACCATAATGCTGATGCACAAAGCGGAAAACAAGATCTGAGGGAAGGCAGGAGATGGTGGTGTGTTATGGGTAAAAGGGAGGAGTTTGGAGCTCAGAGCAGATGCTTGAAAAGTTGCTGGCTCGGATCCAGTATGGATCCAAATACCCACAGGTTGCAGATAAAATGAAGTTAACTACTTCAGATCACAGGTTTGAGCAACTAAAAGCAGAGAAGCTACAGTAAAGAAGCACAGAATTCTTTAATATCTAACAGTATACTTGTAAAGTCTTACATCTGAGCTAGAATTGCTACTGACACAGGTGCCTGCTTAAGCTTATATCTTACGTGGCACAGGCCATTTTAGACACTGACAAAACTAATTTCATGTCACTGTATTAGGGAGTTACACTGATAAAACGTATTATGTATTTCTGCATCTTGCAGTCAGTTAAGAAAATGGGCCAGTCTCAAGAATACCTGCTGACGATGAAGGATATCCGGAATCTGCACGTACAGAAGAATTCATCATGACATACGCAGCTCCTTTATTACATCAACTATTTAACATTTCCATTTTCCTTGGTTCTGTTATATACTTCTCTTTAGACTTTTTAACAAAACATCCAAGTTGCTTTTAAGTGAAGAAAAAATTATAATACTTTCCATCTCTATAATTTAGTCACCTGTTTTAAAATGGTACACATTTCACACACCTCAACATTGTGCTTACGCCATAAGCAATACAGTCAGTGAGAATGAAAATCTTTAGTGTTTAGTCACTTACTACAAAAACACACTGTAGGGAGTCTGGTTCCCTGTTTCATCAACAAGACAATGTTCACTGGAGAGGGTATGAAAGCTATTGTTCCTTGAAAAGAAGCAAGAAGTGAAGACATAATATGGATGCATAAGACATTTATGGAACAGTCTGGTGGCATACAGACCAGTAGGAAAGGCAAAGGAGGAAGGTGGCATACACAATGGAGTGAGGGTAAAAAGATCAACCTAGACATTGAAAAGTATTTTTCTATGGGAAGAGTAATTGATAAATGGAACATTTTCTTAAAAGATTTAACTGTCATTGCTACTCTTTTGTTTTCTTGAAGGAAAAAAAAAACAAACAAAAAAGAACACATTAACTTTTGAGTACAAAAACAACAATCTGAGATACTAATAAAGACAGATAAGCATTCTTTGGACTCACAGAGAAAAGACAGGTCAAAATACAACTGCAGAGACTGGTCATTGTAGCCATGTTAGGAAGAGACAGAAATTCTCATTCATTTCTTTTTTATAATTACAAATGTGTTATTAAACAAAGGCAACAACAAACTAACATCAGTTTGAACAGCACATCAACAATGCCCAGATGGTTAACTGAATCAATGTCATCATATCTAACTAGCTTATTCCTGCGGATAAAGAACTTCTAATCATGTATGCAACCAGTACTTCAAAGAAGCAGACCAAACATACTTGATAAAAAAGCAACAAGGACCAAGAATTATTCCACCATTTCATATTCAGCCTGTTGCTGTGCCACTTTTTTTCAACTTACTGCTAAGAGGATTAAAAGGTGTATATCAGTCATCTGGAATGGATTATCATCACTGAAACACCAGGCCTCAATATTACTCAAGGTAGCTGACTTTGTCTGGAGACACAAGAGTCAAAACTTTACTTCCAGAAACCATAGCACGAGACCAGTAACTAATTAGGAAATCTCAATGGTGAGTCTTTGCTAAAGAATAGGCACTTTAAGGCAAAACCATTATCATGGTAAATATAACTGACAGATTTTAAACCACATCTACAGCAGTGATCTGAGTGTTGTAACTTTCTGTTCTTAAGCTGTTGGGGAGGGTAACCTTCCAACAATGAATTAATTTCTGTAATGCAAATCTTGACAATTCCAGAAGCCATTTCTCCTGTGATTCCTGTAGGCAATTACCCCATAGGTCAACAGCCACAATATTCATAGGCAATTATCCCATAGGTCATCATCTACAATATTCCGACCATTTAAACTTTGGGGTCTGCATGGTGTTTACAGTTTCCAGTTGCACAAATTCTATGATTTTAGTTTTAAAAACTTCATATCTAGCTCCTGATTCCTAGTTGGAACCTGAAGTAATGTGTTCACCAACCAGTGACTGGCCCATGGATCATGGATTATTGTTCAGTATGTGGGAGAGTTGGTTACAATGGCACCAAAGAATGTAGAGATTAGGATAAAGTGTGCTTCAATCCTTAGCAGGTAACATCCTGTTTGATAAGGCAGAGCTAAAATCCATCAAATACCATACACCTCCTCTAATCCATTCTGACCTCCAAATTTGTTGATCATTTACTGTTATTAAGGTCTTGTGTCACAAAAGGGAGAGTGATGTGATCTGGCCCCTGACTCTTATATTGGGCGTCCATGCCTGAGATTAAAATCAGTGGTTTAATCTACATGGATCTCATATCTTGTGAGATAAATGCCGTGGTCCTGTATACATGTTTGATCTATTCCACAGCAATTCAATTTTAGGCCAAATTAGATCTGGTTGCCTTCTTGCTCTTACATATTACCACCCAATCACATCACAACTCTACCATAAACCTCCAAACAGGGCGGTTTTGGGCTTCACATTTTTTTTTCATGGTGTCATCAAACATCTCTTACAGACTCTCAGGGGTTTACTACCCCATAGTTAGTTCATAATGTGGCCATACAGGTTTTTCATTGAGAGAACAGCATACTGCATAAATGTTTGAGCAAAAAGACAACCTTAGGTAGGAACCATACTTTAATAACTTGAATTTTACTAAGAACAAAGATCGAGGGGTCATTCAATGAAGGATGTCTTTAACATTTTGAATACACAATTGTGCATTTGCTTCCACCATCCCCTCATGTGGGAACTACATCAGTATGCCCAGGTATTTACACTGCTGTGAAACTGTGGCTTCCAATGACTCCAATCGATTTAGCTTGTGCACAGTGACATGGCTTAACAGGAATAACATTTTTTTGTTTATTATCTACAACACTGTATAAGAAGCTGAGGTGTTTAAGTGCTCTAATACTGGAGTAACACTGTCCTGTGGACTCGCCACCCAAGCAGCACAGTCGTCTGCAAACCAAGCAGTAACAGGCATTATAATATCTTTAAACTAGATAGTGCTATTTTTAAATTCCATTAATAGACTACTATCAACAACGGCCATGGCTAATACAAATAGCAATGGGGATAGAGGACATTCTAGAGTGTTCCCCTAGATATAGGAAAGGGTTCAAAAACTACATTTACATAGACCTACACTGATGGGTTAGTATATAATAACTTGCACCAGTCAATGAACTCTTGGGGCATTCCCACCCTGGCCAAAGCAAACTAATTGAAGTAAAAATAAACTGAAAAAAAGCTTTGGAAAAATCTACCAAGATAACTGCAGCATCCAAGTCATATTTGGTACATAACGATTGCACATTAAGAACAAACCTGATCAGGTCAAGGCTAACTGCTGTCTGTTTTAGGAACCCCTGATGACAATTATTTTCTCCAGACGGCCTGTCAGAATTTTAGCAAAAATTTCTGAATCGGTCTGCAGTAAAAAAGTATGGCTGATAATTCAGGGTATCAGTTAGATCTCTGTTGGCTTTGGAGAATATGAGAAAGCAATCTATTTACTTATCTGGGGAAAGCTGTTTGGAATGAATAGCTTCACTAAAAAGGTCAGGCAATGGGTTCCCAAGTTCTTTTTGAAGTTTTTATAAAAATTACAGTCAGGTCATCTTGTTCTGGTGATTTCCCATTGCTAAGGAGTCAACTGCTATTAGGACTTCCATCTTAGATATAGGTCTACTTAACTGACCTAGCTATTAGGGGATACTTCCTAAAGAGTCATCTAACCAAAAATCTTCTGTAATAAAACTTCAGCCTGTCCCACAGTTCTTTGAGCCATGCCCTTATAGCTAACCATAAGAATATGCATGATTTCATATGGATCAAAATTTACCAGTTTTATCCTTTAGTGCTATGACTGACAAGTCCCTTTCTCTCTCTTGGCATTTGGCATCCAACACTTTGGATGACATGATACCAGTGACAGAAGGAAACAATCGAATCCTTTTCCATTTGGCTTGAATGGCTGTATAGATTGATTGAATATACTCCGTTTTGAGTTGTAGGACTTCCTGCAATATACATGTTTTTTTCCACTTGCTATCTTTCTGCTCCCTCTTTAACCTCAATCGCTTTTTGTTTAGTTTGATTTATCATTAATGAATGACAGTGTTCCAAAGCCATAAACTCTTTTACAAAATGTACACTCTGATTTCTAAATAGCAAGCCAATTACGGATTGCCAGGCTAATTATACTATTGGTTCTCCCCCAAAAATCCTTAACATTTTTTGTGCATCATGTCCATAAATTTCTCATTTTTAGATACTAGAGGGTCTAACCACTAGTGAACGTGGGATTAGAATGTGTGGTACTGTCTAACGATATGCATAGCATTGTGTGATCTGAAAGGCCATGTGGCTGTATAGTGACTTCATTGGCTTCTGCCATTTTAGTTCTATTCATCAGCCATAAGTCCAATCTACTAGCCACTCAGCCAGGGTCTACACATGTAAAATCGCTATCCATCATGTTTAGGGACCTCCAAACTTCGACCAAGTCATACATGCTAAACATTGATTTCAAGAAGACTCGTACTTTTGGTAAATCACTTAGTT
This sequence comes from Protopterus annectens, assembly GCF_019279795.1. Taxonomy (NCBI): domain Eukaryota; kingdom Metazoa; phylum Chordata; order Ceratodontiformes; family Protopteridae; genus Protopterus; species Protopterus annectens. Next base: position 250,113,456 of record NC_056738.1, read on the forward strand.
CAGGTGGTAACGTAGCCACATGTGGATCCAAAACCACATTAAAATCCCCTCTGAGTAAAACCATGGTGTGCTGAGTGACATGCACCATGATCATCTGCTGAAAATTTTCTAAGAATTAGTATTGTCCTCATGCTCTGATTAAAACCATGGTGTGCTGAGTGACATGCACCATGACCATCTGCTGAAAATGCACTAAGAATTAGTATCGGCCTCATGACCGTAAAATATTCCGCAACAGAAACTCCAGTCTCCTCCCCTGTGTTAACAGAAAGAACAATCCATCTACTTTGCTTATCTTTAAAGTGTTCAGTAACTGTCCAGCCCAGTGATTTATCCAAAAAAATAACACTCCTCTTTTAGCCGAAGTTGCACATGATGCAAGCCACCTACCTGACCATATGGCGAAGACTTCTGCTGTCAGTCTTTGTTTTGGTTTGGTTTCCAGTAATAATACAAAACTGAATTTTTGATTAGCAGCAGCCTTCAGAATGGCATTTGTTTTCCAGGGTGTTGCCATTCCATTTACATTCCACCCAACCCCTTGAATAAGCTTAGTCTGCAGATCCATCTGACTGATACCCTGCTGCAACCTAGTCTGTGACCCATTGATTAGACTTTGTCCATTTCTTTGAAACCTGCAGTAGAAATATTTCTGGCTATAGTGCACAATAATAAATAGCATATAAAGGGAAAAATACAGGATGGGTACTAATGGAGGATGACTGTGCAAAATTAGGTCAAGACACACAACCTGGAAGCACAATAAAATGGTTGTGAGTGCTTGATGCTGTATAGAGATGACATACACCTACAGGTTACTAATTTGTACAGATCGGTGCTTAACTGGTTTAGCATTTGCTACCATTTTAGAACTGGAACCATAATTAAGACTGTAGTGTATGTTATGCCAGGACAAACCATGTTATTATCAATAGATAAACTAAGCACTTCACCCTATAACTGAATGGTTACCCACCACTCTCTTACACTGTACATATAACAAACATTTACTAAAAAAAAAAACACAGGGAAAAATATCATAACAGTATACTTAAAGGCATCACCCCATATTTTGTCCAAACAAAGTTTGTCAAACTCTGATGGGACTGGCCATTGAGATGTATTCTATTAATGAATACCTCTGGTATTATCTCCATCAAACTGAATAATCAGTTGCAAGCAGTAAATTTCCCCATGACTGTTTCAACTTTAAGTTCTGAAAGCTGAATTTTGAGAGTGGTAAAGGATGTTTCCTCACAGGTTTCTTCTAGGCAGTCACTGCTAAGATCAGGGGTGTATATCAATTCCCAGTTTCCATTACTGGGGGGAAAGAAATCCACATGTACTGACCCCTAATGGTTATTAGAATTCTCCTTACCTCTCCTTTTGGACTGTTAACTTATGAAGAGAAGTGCTGGCAGATTTCTCTCTTTTTCTGGGTTGTTGGGAAGGAGGGTGGGGTTTCTCACCACTTCCACATATGTGGGATACATGCCCTCAACCTGCTTCAGGTGGCTTCACAAAGATAGCCTGGATGTTATCTTTGGTCAAAACCAGTGTAGCAGAAAAGCAAAGTTGAACCTGAAAGCGGAGTTCCCTCCCTTTAAGAAGGTATGGTGCTAGACATTTTCTTTTCCAGTACAATGTGGTGCTATAGTCCAGTACTACTCTCACTACATGACTGGCAATTTTAAAATTCGCCCCATACTTTCAGCTGCATGCAGAATGGCATCACGATCGTTAAAAGTCCAAACATCTGATAATAAATTATCTTGGGCCATTACTGCTAAGTTTGTTTGAATGTATGCAATGTGGTTTCTTCCCATCAGTGCCTCTATCTGTGCTTATCGATCTTTTTTTGGTTGTATACAAAGACTGTTTTCTCCAGAAACTGTCCCAAAAATAATCCAATTCTTCTACAACTTGGAAGCTTTTTTTCCTGTTCAGTGCAAATAAAATATATCTTGCAAGTAGACCTCTTTTTGTTCTTCATATTTATATTACTTGTTCAGTTCAGAACTTTCGAATTCCTCCAAAAGGACTTAACATTCTGTACTGTTAGAGTGCCTCCCCTTGGAGTCTTCCCTGGCATCCAGACCTAAAAGTTTAGCTTTTTTTTCTGGAAGGTAAGTTAAATTACAATCCCAATGGGAAAGATAGTTTCCACTTAATGGTCTTGAACTGTGTATCAACATATCTAACTCAACTGGCATTTTCACTGCCTTTGACATTCCTCACATGGAAGACAGATCTTTTTTTAAGCAGTCACACTAATGACACGAATATTCAAATCTAAAAACTTAATGTCTCCTTTTCCTTCACTGTTCTTGACAAAGACCCTTTCATGCTTCATGTCTAAGATGATGCTTGCCATAGTACGTCAAACGATTCATTTACCATTCTTTAATTCTATTTTCACTCTCAAAAACATAACAAAACAAAAAAGCAGGTTGGTTGTCATATTAGACAGATCTAACAAGGCCCATGTGAGCCTTTGTTTCTCAATATTAGGATAAAAGAAGTTATGTACTCACCATAACGTTCCATGCTGGTAGTCCATCTCACCCTTCATTATTACATATGGGTTCGGAGCCAATCCTCGGCTTCAACTCGGCCGATTTTCAAGCTCGAGGACTTCTGGTTGGCTCGTGGCTAAGCAGGTATCCAATGGTGCACCAGTGCAATCCCCAGATCTTGTTTGCTGCTCACTATAGAAATAGAAAGAAACCCCTAATCAACAAACCAATACTAAAGGGTCACCAACCAAGAAATTTACAGTATTACCTCCAGATCTTCCAGGAAGGGGGCAGGAGGGCGGGTTGGTAAAACTGAAGGGTGAGATGGACTACCAACATGGAACGTTATGGTGAGTACATAACTTCTTTATGTTTGGTAGACCACTTCATTTTTACATATGGAACAGCGTCCCTAGACCTTATTCTTGGGTGGCTCATTGGAAGATACTCCTGAGCACCATGGAGCCAAAGGTGCTCTACCCCTAGAAGCCAAATCCGACTTATAATGAATAATGAAGGTGTGAGGGGTAGCCCATGTAGCTGCTGCACAGATATGATCAATTGGTACCCTGGCTTGAAAGGCTGCAGAGGTAGACAGAGACCTGGTAGAGTGAGCCTTGACCCTGTGGGGTAAAGGTCTACCCTCCGAACTGTAGATGAAAGCTATGCAGGTCGAAATCAAGTTAGACAATGTCACCTTAGAAACTGGTAAGCCCAATCTGGAATCAGAAAAGGAAACGAACAACTGGTCTGACTTCCGAAATTCTTTGGTCCGTTGCAAATAAAAACGTAGCTGTCTGTGAACATCCAACTGGTGGAAACGATATTCAGCTGCATTGCTATGATTGGGAAAGAAAACTGGAAGCTCAATGTGGCAGAAGAACAAACTTTGGGAACAAACGAAGGATTGGTATGTAAAGAAACCCTGTCTTTATGAAATACTAAATAAGGTGGTTTAATAGACAGGGCATGTAGCTCAGAAACACGTCTGGCTGATGTAATAGCTACTAAGAACGCAGTCTTCCAAGACAAATACCTTAAGGAAGCTGAATGAGACAGTTCAAAGGGAGGGTATGTTAGTTTGGACAACACAAAATTTAAATCCCAAGAAGCCACAGGTCCCTGTAATGCTGGTCTCAGTAAAGTGGCTCCTCTCAAGAAAGTTTTGCATAACTTATGAGACATAAGGTTGACATTTGCAGATCCCAAATATAAATGTGAGATAGCCGCCAATTGTACTTTGATGGTGGCTGCAGCAGATCCCTGATGAAAAAGCTCTGAAAGGAATTCCAGAATCACATGAACGGGAGTGGTGTAAGGATCCACTTTCATTTTCTGTCCCCAAATAGAGAACCTTTTCCATTTAGTGTCATACAGTCTTCTGGTTGATGGTTTATGCAAGGATAAAAGAATATGGGACACTGATGACGAAACATCATGAAGCCTGACTAGAGATGGAACTGGAGCAGCCAAGCTGTCAATTTAAGGGTGTGGAGAGAGGGGTGTAGCGAACCCAACATGTGGGTCGATAGAGCTGAAAATGGGTCCATGATCCAAGGATCGTCCAGGAGAAGAGGCTCGAGGAAGGGGAACCAGACCTGACGAGGCCAGTAAGGAGCAATGAGGATTAACTTGCTTCCCAGTCGGTTGGCTTTCTGTATCACTTTGGGTGTAACAGGGAATGGAGGAAAGGCATAGAGAAGTCCCGTGGGCCAATCGTGGACCACAGCGTCTCTGGGTGCTTCCCCGGAGGGGGAATTAGGGAAAAATAACTGCTGCACTTGGCATTGACTAGACTGGCAAAAAGGTTGCCCCCATTTTCGTAAAATCTGTTCCACTATTTCCCGTTTCATAGACCACTCGTGGGGCAACAAGACTGCCCGGCTCAGCTTGTCGGCTATCACATTGGTTGACCCCGGAATGTGCGTTGCCACCAGAAAGCGCTGGGAAGAAATTGCCCATTCCCAAACTTGCATGGCCTCTCGACAGAGTGGGTATGATCTGGTACCGCCCTGTTTGTTGATATACCACACAATCGACATGTTGTCCGACTGTATCACAATCATCCCTGGAGGAAGAAGGTCCTGAAGTGCTTGCAATGCCAGAAGCACCACTCTCATCTCCAGAACGTTGATATGCAGATGAGCCTCATTTTCTTGCCTTGTGCCGTGGACAGTCCTGCCAAGATAATGCCCCCCCCCAACCCGACCTGGGAGGCATCCGTGGTCACAGTGGCAACGGGTTGGGTAGGCATAAAGGGAGCTCCCGTGAACAAGTTGTTGGGGGCTATCCACCAATGAAGGTCCTTTTTGCATGATTCCATCAGCAGAATAGGGTGATTCAGCGGTAGATATTGGAACGACCACTGGGAGAATAGGAGCCACTGAAGGATTCTCATGTGCAACCTGGCTAAAGGTATTAACAGAATGGTTGAGGCCATCGTTCCAAGAAGTTGAAGAATCCATTTTGCTTTGCTGAACTTGCGAGATGAGGTTTTGTGCTCTTTCGGCGGGAAGACGAACTGTCATATCCACTGTGTCTAGCTCTGCGCCTATAAAATTCTCAGATTGCGAGGGCAGTAATGCAGATTTTTCCCAATTTATTTAGATCCCTAGTTGAGCACAAAGCTGGATGGTGGTGTCCCTGTTTTGGAGAAGTAGATGCCTGGTGGGGGCGGTCAGGAGCCAGTCGTCCAAATACAGAAACAAATGGAATCCCTGACGTCTCAGGTGAGCTGTTACTACTGCTATGCATTTGGTGAACAACCTGGGGGCTGTGGTGAGACCAAAGGGCAGAGCACGAAACTGATAATGACTGGCTCCCAGCCAGAAGTGCAGATGCCTCCTTGACGCCTTGTCTGTTTTTATATGGTAGTAAGCGTCTTGGAGATCCAGAGAGCACATCCAATAGTCTTTCCCTAACAACGGGAGTATCAACTGCAGTGTGACCATCCGAAACTTGTCCCTTTTCATGGATTTGTTTAATCTGCTGAGGTCCAATATTGGCCTCCAGTCTCCGGTTCGTTCTGGGACTAAAAAGAACCTGGAGTAAGTTCCGGATCCTGTCTGGTCTGCTGGAACGGACTGGATGACTCTTTTTAAGAGCAACGTGTTTATCTCCACAGATGCCTGATCCCTGTGATTGGGTGGAACATCTGGGATCTTCCTGGGAAGAAACGGTGGAAGGGAAAATGGTATGATATAGCCTTTGGTAACAACTCTTTGTACCCACTTGTCTTAGGTTATATTTAGCCAGGCTTCTGAATACAAAGAGATGTGACCCCCGACTGGCCCCAGAGAAACGCAGTCAGGCCCCACATCAGGAGCGCTGATAAGGCCGCCCTCGAAAGGTACCACGGCCTTGCTGGTATTGCGGACCGCTCCTGCCTCTAGGGCATCTACCATTTCCTCCTCCTCTGCCTCTGAAGGAGGATTCACTCTGTGTGTCCGGAAAGGCCCTCTGGGACTTTTTGAACCACATCTTACCTCCCCTTTGACCTTTGGGGTATGGTCGAGAGGGGACGGTAAAATGGACTCCCACGGCAGAGAGAGTCTTTCCTTCCTGTTCACACCAAGTGAGTGTCTCTTTCACCATGGAACCGAACAAGGAGGAACCACCAAATGGGGCGTTGGTGAAGGTGGACTTAAAAGGCTCCGCAAAGTTACACAAGCGCATCCAGGAGTGGCGCCTAAGGGCAACTCTTGAACCCGCTGCTCTACTCGCTCCATCAGCCGCATGAGAGATAAACTGCATGGAGGAGTTAACTACCGAATTTAGGGTGGACAACTGAGCAGAGATCCTAGCAGGGACACCCTCAGGACAAGCACCCTGTATGGAATCTCCTAACTCCTTGAGGAGATCCCTCTGCAACCTCGTGAAATGGGTAAGATAGTTCAGAGATCGAAGTGTAAAAGCCGCTGAACTAAATACATGCTTCCCAAATCTGTCCCTCTGTCGAGACTCCTTGTTTGGCGGATGAACAGAGGAAAAAGTCTCCGCCAACTTCTTCTTCGTGGCTCCCGTCACCACCATGGCATCTACGGGAATGCCCTTAGACAAGAATTATTTTCCTGGAGGGGCAGACAGGAACTTATTTGGTCTTCTAGGGAATGGCTCCATGGCATCGGGAGTATTCCACACGTTCCGACTAACCAGATTCATTAGCTCGTCAAAAGGTGGAGACACCAAAGAGGCAGAGGGTTGAGACCCGAAAACCTTCAGGTACACCGACTCCTCATCAGAAGGGTGGACAGTGGGCCAGTCGCACCTCTGTTTAAGGATCTCTAGAATGTCCACAAAGGAGACATCATCAGAGGATGACTTAAGGGACCCCTCCGACTCATCGAGTTCAGTGTCCGATGTCAGAGACTCATCCTGGAGTCAATATGCCTCCTCTTGCATACTCTCTTCTGAGGGGGCTCCTCGAAAAGACCTTCTGGGGAGGCCCCGGAAGAGTGGGGGCCACCAGCCGGTGGCTCCTGAGGCTGTGGGCCTCTGCTGTCTCCGGAGAGAGTAGGTACTGAGACCAAAATGGGAGCCCTGGGGGGAACAGTGCTTGTACCACTGGCAAGGGCTGTTGATTGTGACAGCACACTCCTCATCACCTCAAAAGCAAACCTCTCAGGCTCCGAAGACCGTCCCCGCTCCGAAGAGACAAAGGACTGTGCCGGAGCCCGAGCCATCGGCTCAGAGATAGATGCAGGGTCCGAGCTTACACTGGCGGAAGCACCGAGAGGAAGGCACGGAACCGATGAAGATAGATTCAAACCCTCCCTCTCTGCACCGCCAGAAGAGCTTCGGTCCCTGGACATGACGGACGGAGCTGAGAGTGTTGGAGCCGAACTCGGCTCCAATGCAACAGCAAGGATAGCCGGAACCAAGTGTTCTTTCATTGGTAACAAGCACTCTGGCTCCAAAAAACCAACATGGCTTGGAGGAGGAATCATGGATGAGGACAAGACTGGTTCGAGTGGCTCTGGAGCTGATTGGGTCGGAGCCAACAAAAATTTAGGCAGGGCAGACAACTTCGGGAGTCTCAGTACTACCCTCTCCACATCTTCTTCCGAAAGACTCCTGGAAGATCTAGAAGATAAAGTTGGGGATCTCGACCTAGCAGGCACTGGAGATTTGACCATCAAGGAGACCAGTAGGGACTCTACAGACCGGCTCCTGAGAAGCAGAGTCAACTATTTCCAGGGGTTCAGCAGTCGGCACCGAAGCACCTGTGACCGATTCTGAAACCACGGTGCTCTCCTTCGGCTCTGAAGACTGAGAAGTCGAATAGGCAGATTTTGTTAATTTGGCAGGCGGCTCCGAAACACCAGCCGGTGCCGGAGGAGGCCTTTTTGAACCTTTTGATTTTGAGTCAGATCTTGACTTTGAAGACTTAGATGAAGAAGCCAAAGAACCAGATAAAGCTTCCTTGAAGGTTGGCTTCAGAAGACCCCTGAGTATCAGTTTGTTTTTTCTCTCCTGCAACACTCTAGGAGAGAAAGCATGACAGAACAAACATGACTCTTGCAAATTGATGGCTCCCAAACAGTAGACACAGCTACTGTGGCCATCCGTCAAAGACATTTTCTGGGAGCACTTCATACATTTTTTAAACCCAGGGGGTTTGTGCTCCTTGCTATCCTTAGACATTGCAACACACAAGCAACCAGAGGAAAAAAGAAAAAGAGAATGACTGAGGACTAGGTCCTCTAACTAAAATGGGCCTAGCCCTGCAGAAGAATTACACGAGGACAAGGTCCTCTAAGTTAAACGGGCCTAGCCTGGTGTAAGAAAAAAAACTAGGTCTTTCACTAAACAACAGACAGATATTCAGTCACACAGGAAGTATCTTCAAATAAAAATACAATGGAATAGAAACACAAGGACTAGGTCCTCTAGGTTAAATGGGCCTAGCCCTGTGAAGAACCAGGTCTTCTAATTTAAACAGACCAAGTATACCACAACACACACACGCTCAAAAGGTAGGAGAAAAATTTGCAACTGTAAAGTGATTAAGACTTTAGCGTGTCCTCGCTAAAGACCACCAGTCAACAATAACTGATTGACAGGAAAGTAATCAATAGGAGCCACTATTGATTAAGAATGGCAAAACCGCCAAAACTATCTAGACAATAAATCGCAACTGCGCTTAACTACTGATACAGAGGAGACTGCTACTAGTGGTCACACAAGACCACAAGGCAATTAAAGTAATGTGTATACTTTCCAGTAAATAACAGGAAAATGGCGAATCTGCCAAAACTAACGATTTAGGCAAAAAGCGCAACTGCGCCTACCTACTGATACACAGGATACTACTACTACCATCACACAAGACCACAAGACAATTAAGATAAAGCCCTATACATGTATATTTTCAGTAAATATGCAAAAAAACACTAGTTAATGAAAAATGCAAAAACTTAGCCAGAGCCAAGAGAAGCACATCCAAACTCGTTGACGTGCAAAGCGAGATCTGGGGATTGCACTGGTGCACCATGAGATACCTGCTTAGCCACGAGCCAACCAGAAGTCTTCGAGCTTGAAAATCGGCCGAATCGGAGCCAAGAATCGGCTCCGAACCCATATGCAAAAATGAAGGTGAGACTGGACTACCTAACATTTATGTTTTCTGATCAATTCTTGTTTCTTTTTGTCATATTAAGGTCTGGGCTTCACTGGGTAAATTGATCACTTAACACATAGCTTGCTAGCTGCAGTGGATTTTGAAATGACTCCAGCAAAAAGTCAATTTGGGGTCCTATCTGTCCCTGCTCTACTAAATGGATAATGGAATGGGCTACTTAATCTAGAAATTTGTCCACCAACCTAGACAGCAGTAACTTTGTCTTGTGTGTACCTTATAAGCTGAAATGTCCATGTAGAATATGTAGAGGATTCTCTGCAGCAGTCTTTCACAGTATTATATCTGGAGCTGCCTTCTGTGACATAACTATTTACTGCAATATTATGACTGCAGATACCAAAGAAGGCAATTATGTAGCAAAGTCGTGTAACAAATGAAAATTATTCAGTTACAATAACACTAGATCAGTATTGTTTTTTCATCCTTTGAACCCACGGGTTCCTCAGATCAAATCAGATGCAGGCTTTTCAAAATCTTCATCTCTGAAGTTCCGCCACTTTTCCCATAATATCCTGCAAGCCTGATTCTCCTTAGATCAAGTTTGTCCTCTATACTAGGAAATACTATGACAAAGTGGGATAAAGCAACCCCTTAAGAAGGGAAAATATGAAAAAAATCAGATCAGTGGGTCCAAACCAGTCACTGAGTTGGCTCATGAGGTCTTTTCCATGAGCTAAAAACTGCAATGACAATTTGGAAGGAGGAACGGAGGGAGGAATGACTGAAATGGAAGGAAGAAGACAACACAGATCTAGAGTTATGGTAAGTATGTAACTTTCGCATCCGATATTGTCTTTTCTGTTCAACTCAACCTGTGGGACAGAGTCCCCAACCAGTCAAAATGGTGGTACTAAGAATGAACATTCGGTAAACAGAGGAGACAAAAGCAGATCTAGGCCCTGACTGAATGCCTAGTTTGTAATGAGAGACAAAGATATGTCTGTTAGGCCAAGTTGCTTTTGCAAAAAATCTCATCCAAATAAGCAAAGTTAAAAGAAAGCTGTTGAGGTGACTGTCCTGGTGGACTGAACAGTATGTATGCAGAAAAGGGAAAGGAGGGGATAGACCTTTATTAGGAGTAAATAAAAGAAATGCAGTCAGACAGCCAACTGGACAGGGTCACCTTAGAGACTGATTTTTCCAGTTTAGACTTAGAAAAAGGAGACACAAACAAATGTTCCAACTTTCTGAAATGCTCAGTTCTAAGTTGAACCAGAGTTGACAATGAACATCTACACAATGAAGCAAATATCCCCATGTTATAGAAACTGGGAAAGAAAACAGGAAACAGAATATACTGATTCAAATTACATTTTGAGGCCACCTTGGGAAGACTGGACAGATTAGGGAGAAAGAATATCTGGTCCTTGTGAAAAAACAAATAAGAAGGTACACAAGATAGTGCTAAAAGCTGTGATACTCTTTTGGCTGAAGTGATACCCACCAAAAAGTATATTTTCCAAGACATAAACTTTAAATCCAAGGCAGCAGAGAGTTCAGAAGAAGCTGAAGTCAAGACTTTCTGACCTTGTGTATGTGAAAATTAGAAATGGCTGCCAACTGAACTTTGACAGTTGAGAAGCTAGAATTAGTATAAAACAGTTCAGCTTACGAAATCCAGGACAACATGTAAAGATGCCATAAAAGGTTCTAGGCCTTTAGAAGTAGCCTATAATGAAAACCTTTCCCACTTGCTATTAGTAGATGGTTTCTAGGAAGATGAAAGAATGTGTACAACTCTCTCAAAAATCATGGTCTCTCTAGCTATCATTAGAATTGGTGGAACCAGGTGGTTAGCTTGTGGGATTTCAGATTCAGGTCAGGTGGACTGATGGGTGAGATATCAAGTCTAGTACCCAGGGTGGGTGTTTAGATGAGGCCACAGTAAGAGGAATTGTACTTGTCTTGGCCAAAAGGGAGCAATGAGAATCACCATCTCTTAGCAACAAGTAGCTTTCTGTATGAATTTGTTGATCAAAGAAATTGGGGAAAAGCATACAGAAGCCCAGTGCGCCAGACATGCAGAAGAGAGACCCTTGGTGATTGTCCCTGTGGAGGAACCATGGCAAAGTAACTGCAGCATTTGGTGTGGAAGAGAGTGGCAAAATGGTTGCAGCAAGGCTGGCCCTAGTGGCTGAAGATCTGAGCCACTACTGAAGGATTTAGGGACCACTCATGAGGCATCAGGATGCTTCTTCTGAGACTGCCAGAATGTTGGACCTCCCATGCATGTGCATGGCTATCAGAAACCCATTGCCAAAGCCTCACAGACTCTCGACACAGGTGGTAGGAATGGGTTCCCCCTTGTTTGCTGAGGTACCAAACCATGGATATGTTTCCAGTAATAATAGAAAACTGAATTTTTGATTAGCAGCAGCCTTCAGAATGGCATTTGTTTTCCAGGGTGTTGCCATTCCATTTACATTCCACCCAACCCCTTGAATAAGCTTAGTCTGCAGATCCATCTGACTGATACCCTGCTGCAACCTAGTCTGTGACCCATTAATTAGACTTTGTCCATTTCTTTGAAACCTGCAGTGGAAATATTTCTGGCTATAGTGCACAATAATAAATAGCATATAAAGGGAAAAATATAGGATGGGTACTAATGGAGGATGACTGTGCAAAATTAGGTCAAGACACACAACCTGGAAGCACAATAAAATGGTTGTGAGTGCTTGATGCTGTATAGAGATGACATACACCTACAGGTTACTAATTTGTACAGATCGGTGCTTAACTGGTTTAGCATTTGCTACCATTTTAGAACTGGAACCATAATTAAGACTGTAGTGTCTGTTATGCCAGGACAAACCATGTTATTATCAATAGATAAACTAAGCACTTCACCCTATAAAGTACAGTTTTGTACCTACCATAAATGTAGATGTTCGAAGATCCACATTGCTGCAGTCCTTACTTATGGGTAGTCCGCTGTCCTCGGTCGGCCCGAATACCAAAGTATAAGGCTGACGTCGGTCATGGGCGCCTAGATCTGACATCAGAGCGTCAGGGTATAAAGGCGCATGACCGACGTCATATCCTCAGTCTTTTCTTGCCCCAGATGTCAGAAGGCCAAACCAGAAAGGCCACAGCCAAAAACAGAATACCTCCCAAAAACATGCCCAACAACAACCATCACCTAAAGCATAGCACCAAGTCAAACTACAGTGGGGAAGGAGGGAGGGTAAATTGGACTGCAGCAATGTGGATCTTCGAACATCTACATTTATGGTAGGTACAAAATTGTACTATGTTCTTCATCTCACGTTGCTGCAGTCCTTACTTATGGGTAGAATCCCAAAGCAACGGGAAAGGGAGGATGGTAAAAATCATAAAGCATTAGGGGCCGCTAAAATGCCCTGTAAAATTGCAGTGGCAAATCCAGCCCTAGACTTAGAATAAAGAGGAAGGTGGTAATGTTTAGAAAAGGTATGCACTGAACTCCAAGTAGCTGCCTCCAAAATGTCTTTGTAGCTACCCCTTAGAAAGGCCGTAGAAGTAGCAGTAGCCCTAGTGGAATGAGGCCTGATTCCAGCAGGAATCTCCTTACCATGATGGGAGTAACAGAAAGAAATACAAAACCCAATCCATTTAGAAATAGTTTGTTTTGAAACAGGTTTACCCTGTGAACCCAAAGCAAAAGAAACAAACAATTGCTGAGCCTGTCTGAACTCCTTGGTTCTGCTCAAATAATAACGCAACTGCCTGTGAATATCCAAAGTATGCAAAATTTTCTCCCTTTATTTTGGGGTTTGCATAAAAAGTAGGCAAATGAATAGTTTGATTTAAGGCCACACTAGAAACCACTTTAGGCATAAAGGAAGGATTAGTACGCAAAGATACCCTATCCTTATGAAAAATCAGGAAAGGCTCCACTGCCATGAGGGCCTGTAATTCAGAAACCCTTCTTGCAGAGGTAATGGCCAACAAAAGCAGTTTTCCATGACAAATACTTTAACTCGGCAGTAGCTGCAGGCTCAAAAGGTTGTAGAGTAAGTTTTTCCAACACAAAATTGAGATCCCAAGCAGGAGTAGGAGCTCTACGTGGGGGTCTTATATTCTTTGCCCCTCTAAGAAATTGCTTAAACCAAGGATGAGAGAATAAAGGAGGGTCACAATCATAGTGAGCAGAAATGGCTGCAGCATGAACCTTTATTGAGGAGAAAGACAAACCCTTGTCCAATAGCTCAGTAAGATATTGAAGAGCAACACTTAAATCAGGTTTGGAGACATCAAAGTCCTTTCCTTTGCTCCAAATAAAAAATCTCCTCCATTTATCAGCGTAAACTTTCCTGGTACTAGGCCTCCTGGCCTCCAAAATAACATCCAAAACTTGTTGTGGAAGCTGAGACCCTCCAGAGTCTAAAACAGAATATGCCAGGCTGTTAGATGCAGAGACTGAATCTTGACATTGAGGAAGTGAGTGTCCTCTTGTGACAAAAGGTGCGGAATCAAAGGCGGAGGCCATGGAGGTTCTCGTACTAAACTCCTCAGTAGTGGGTACCAGTGTTGTCGAGGCCAATCCGGTGCTATCAAAATCATGGTTGGCTTGTCTTGTCTGGCCTTCAAAAGTACCTTGGGAAGAAGAGGCAGAGGTGGAAAGGCATATACATGCAGATTGTTCCAACTGAATGATAGAGCGTCCACCTTCCAAGCTGTGTGATGAAACATTTTTGTGCAAAACTTTGGCAACTGGTAATTTAGTGGAGAAGCGAACAGATCTATGTCTGGAGTTCCCCATAACACTGTCAACTGTTGAAATACATGAGGATCCAATTTCCACTCGTGAGGATCCACTATTTGTCTGCTCAATACATCTGCTAAGGAGTTCTGTGCTCCTGGTAGAAACCTTGCCTGAAGATTGAGGTGTAGATTGAGAGCAGTTTCCCACAGAATCATCGCTTGCCTGCAAAGAGGGTAAGAATGGGTTCCCCTGCTTGTTGATGTACCACATGACAGTAGTGTTGTCTGTTTGAATCAACACCTGCCCTGGGTGAAGTAAATCTTTGAAAGCCATCAATGCAAACTGGACTGCTAACATTTCCTTCAAGTTGATATGCAAATGTTGGAGTTTGACAGGCCACGTGTTTTGCACCCATTTTCCATTGAGGTGTGCTCCCCAAGCCTTGTCCGAGGCATCTGTCGTTAGAATCTGACTTGCCTCTGGCCGGGTCACAGAGAGTCCCTTGTTTAGGTGACATTCCTGAGACCACCACAAAAACTCCTTCTGAATGCAAGGTATTATCTGAATGACAGTGTCTAGATCTTGGCAGTGCTGTGTCCACACATTTTTGAGATACCATTGAAGCTTCCTCATATGCAATTTAGCATTGGGAAGCACCAGAATACAAGATGCCATGAACCCCAAGGCTTGAAGGACTGTCCTTGCAGTCAGCCGGGACCGTAGAGACATTTGCTGGAAATAAAGAGAAAGGCTTCTTTGTTTGTCCGGGGTCAAAAAGGCCATTTGGGAAGCTGTATTCAGTCTCACACCCAGAAAGCACATGTCCTGAGAGGGTACTAGACTGGACTTTGTTTCGTTCACAGAATACCCTAGGCATCTTAACACTGCCATCACATACTGTAGATGATGAAGAAGTTCGTCCTTTTCTTGTGCAATAATCAGGCAGTCGTCCAAATAAGGATAAATCTGTATTCCTCTTAGTCTGAAAAAAGCTATCACTGGAGCCAGAACCTTTGTGAACACTCTGGGAGCAGTAGATAAGCCAAAGGGCAATGCAGAGAACTGATAATGTAAATTTCCAGCCCGAAAACGCAGGTACCTCCTGCAACTGGGCCTGATAGGAACATGAAGGTAAGCCTCTGAGATCCAGAGTAACCATCCAGTGATCTTTTCCCAACAGAGGTAAAAGTTGTTGTAAAGTCAGCATCTTGAACTTTGGAATGTCCAGGTAAGTGTTGAGGACAGATAAATCCAAAATTGGTCTCCACGTGTTCCCTTTCTTTGGAACTAGAAACAGGCGAGAATAAAATCCTAGGCCCACTTCTGACAGAGGAACTGGCTGTATAGCTCCTATTTGAAGAAGTAAAGAAATTTGTCTGTGAGCCTCTATCCTTTGCCGAGGAGGCACGTCTGGCATGCCTTTGAAAGGAGGCATGGTGTGGAAATAGAACTTGTAACCTCGGTTTATAATGTCCAATACCCATTTGTCCTGGGTGACTAAATGCCAATTTTGCTTGAAAAGAGCCAACTTTCCTCCCAAAGGAGCTGCCAGGCAAGAAGAATCTGGCAGCTGAAAATGCAGGTCATTGGGCCTGTTTACGAAAGGACTGGCCCCTGCCCTCACCAGCAGATTGAGCAGGCGCACTCCATTGTCTCGGCCTGAAGGTACTCTGAGCTCTGCCCCTACCACGCCTAGATCTACCCCTAGACTGAGAATCAGAAGACACCCCTTAGTAGGCCAATTTCTACTAAACTTTGGAGGTTGTACCTGCAAAAAATCTTTAACAGTCTGCATAGACTTAGCCTTGTCTTCCATTTTCTTTAAGACAGACTCCACAGGAGGACCAAACAAAACTTCAGACTGTAAAGGGGCATCCAGAATTCTAGACTTAACATGCTCAGACAAATTCTGATCCTTAAGCCAGGCGTGCCTACGAATAACTGAACCAGTGGCAGCCACCCTAGAAGAAGCCTGTAAAGCATCAAAACCACATTGCAAAGAGTGCTTCCCACCTGTTCAGAAACATGCACTAAATCCTGCAATTATTTACACTCTATGCCCTCTGCCAAAGCATCCACTTTAGATCTTAGCTGAGAAAGGAGGAAATTCTGATACTTCAACATATGAAACTGGCAGTTCAAAGCTCTCATTGCTAAAGTAGAAGAGGTATACACCTTCTTACCCCATCTATCCAAAGCTCTAGCTTCCTTATCCAGAGGAACCGGATTCTTAACAACAGAGGCTCTAACACCCTTAGGCCCCTGACTAATAGTTTCTGGGTCCGCCCTAGGACTCTTATACAGATATTTATGAGCCTCAGGCACCCTGTAATACCTGTCCGGTTTAACTGGGGCAGGAGGCACAGAATCTGGATTAAGGGAAGCTTCGAGAAAACATCTGAAACAACATCCAAAACCGGAGGTATAGCTAAGGGTCTATGCTGTGGTAAAAACAAGAACTCCCTAAGCCTCTTCCGTGAATCAGAGTAATCCTGTCCCTCCCACTTAAAATGCTCCCTCATGGAATGCAGAGTTTCTGAAAATGAAAAATCCTCTGGAGGAGAAGCAGAAGGAGTGGAATCCTCTGCATCAGAATCAGAATAAGGAGGAAATCTTGAATGTCTTCAGCAGAAGACTCTGAATCATCTGAAGCCTGCTCCAAACTTTCCAACTCTGGCTCCATCCTGGGCCTCTTATCAGGAAGGGGCATAGAACCTCTAATTAAAGTAATCAAATCCTCTGCCATTTTAAGCATGTGCTTCTTAGGCACAGACCCTGAAGAACCAGAACTGACACCAGAGGAAGGCAAAACAGACCTGCCCTTAGAAGGAGCCTTAGAAACAGAAGCAGAAGGCCTAACCACCTTAGGCATAGAAGGGAGAATAGTAACCTGAGAGGCCCCTTCAGCCTGACCTGCCTCCTGAGAGGCCACATCTTGTAAAATCAAAGTTTCCCCCTGGGACTCAACAGAAACTTCAGCCGGATCCACCTGTTCAGCTGTAGCTTCTAAAGGTCCGGCGTCCGAAACGGACGAATCATCCTGCCTAGGCTTTAAAGATTTGTCTTTAAGCTTCTTAGTAGAAGCAGGCGTCGGAACATCCGACGGCATATTATAATTACACCTCTTGCCAAAGACTAACCTGGCGCAATCTAACCTCCGTTTTATAGTGCGCTTATTAAACCTAGCACAAAACCGACACCCAACTACGTCGTGCTCCGGTCCCAAACAAGGAATACAAAGCGAGTGGTAATCCCTATGCGGTATCTGTTTCCCACAAGAAATACAATTATTCACTTTTTCTGACATCCGGTAAGTAACTGAGGCAAGAAAAAACAAAAATATTCCCCAACGGGGTACTTAGCCCAACTTGGTATCGGTCTGAAACTCCAGCGAAAATTTCAGAGCGCGAGCGGCACTTGCAACGCTGCTTCTGCATCGGACCATGCGGCAAAAAAGACTGAGGATATGACGTCGGTCATGCGCCTTTATACCCTGACGCTCTGATGTCAGATCTAGGCGCCCATGACCGACGTTAGCCTTATACTTTGGTATTCGGGCCGACCGAGGACAGCGGACTACCCATAAGTAAGGACTGCAGCAATGTGAGATGAAGAACATCTAAATGGTTACCCACCACTCTCTTACACTGTACATATAACAAACATTTATTAAAAAAAAAAAAAAACACAAGGAAAAATATCATAACAGTATACTTAAAGGCATCACCTCATATTTAGTCCAAACAAAGTTTGTCAAACTCTGATGGGACTGGCCACTGAGAAGTATTCTATTAATGAATACCTCTGGTATTATCTCCATCAAACTGAATAATCAGTTGCAAGCAGTAAATTTCCCCATGACTGTTTCAACTTTAAGTTCTGAAAGCTGAATTTTGAGAGTGGTAAAGGATGTTTCCTCACAGGTTTCTTCTAGGCAGTCACTGCTAAGATCAGGGGTGTATATCAATTCCCAGTTTCCATTACTGGGGGGAAAGAAATCCACATGTACTGACCCCTAATGGTTATTAGAATTCTCCTTACCTCTCCTTTTGGACTGGTAACTTATGAAGAGAAGTGCTGGCAGATTTCTCTCTTTTTCTGGGTTGTTGGGAAGGAGGGTGGGGTTTCTCACCAATTCCACATATGTGGGATACATGCCCTCAATCTGCTTCAGGTGGCTTCATAAAGATAGCCTGGATGTTATCTTTGGTCAAAACCAGTGTAGCAGAAAAGCAAAGTTGAACCTGAAAGCTGAGTTCCCTCCCTTTAAGAAGGTATGGTGCTAGACATTTTCTTTTCCAGTACAATGTGGTGCTATAGTCCAGTACTACTCTCACTACACGACTGGCAATTTTAAAATTACCCATACTTTCAGCTGCATGCAGAATGGCATCACGATCGTTAAAAGTCCAAACATCTGATAATAAATTATCTTGGGCCATTACTGCTAAGTTTGTTTGAATGTATGCAATGTGGTTTCTTCCCATCAGTGCCTCTATCTGTGCTTGTCGATCTTTTTTTGGTTGTATACAAAGACTTGTTTTCTCCAGAAACTGTCCCAAAATTAATCCAATTCTTCTACAACTTGGAAGCTTTTTTTCCTGTTCAGTGCAAAAAAAATATATCTTGCAAGTAGACCTCTTTTGTTCTTCATATTTATATTACTTGTTCAGTTCAGAACTTTCAATTCCTCCAAAAGGACTTAACATTCTGTACTGTCAGAGTGCCTCCTTGAGTCTTCCCTGGCATCAAGACCTAAAAGTTTAGCTTTTTTCTGGAAGGTAAGTTAAATTACAATCCCAATGGAAAGATAGTTTCCACTTAATGGTCTTGAACTGTGTATCAACATATCTAACTCAACTGGCATTTTCACTGCCTTTGACATTCCTCACATGGAAGACAGATCTTTTTTTAAGCAGTCACACTAATGACACGAATATTCAAATCTAAAAACTTAATGTCTCCTTTTCCTTCAATGTTCTTGACAAAGACCCTTTCATACTTCATGTCTAAGATGATGCTTGCCATAGTACGTCAAACGATTCATTTACCATTCTTTAATTCTATTTTCACTCTCAAAAACATAACAAAACAAAAAAGCAGGTTGGTTGTCACATTAGACAGATCTAACAAGGACCATGTGAGCCTTTGTTTCTCAATATTAGGATAAAAGAAGTTATGTACTCACCATAACGTTCCATGCTGGTAGTCCATCTCACCCTTCATTATTACATATGGGTTCGGAGCCAATCCTCGGCTTCGACTCGGCCGATTTTCAAGCTCGAGGACTTCTGGTTGGCTCGTGGCTAAGCAGGTATCCAATGGTGCACCAGTGCAATCCCCAGATCTTGTTTGCTGCTCACTATAGAAATAGAAAGAAACCCCTAATCAACAAACCAATACTAAAGGGTCACCAACCAAGAAATTTACAGTATTACCTCCAGATCTTCCAGGATGGGGGCAGGAGGGTGGGTTGGTAAAACTGAAGGGTGAGATGGACTACCAACATGGAACGTTATGGTGAGTACATAACTTCTTTATGTTTGGTAGTCCAATCTCACCTTCATTTTTACATATGGAACAGCATCCCTAGGCCTTATTCTTGGGTGGCTCATTGGAAGATACTCCTGAGCACCATGGAGCCAAAGGTGCTCTACCCCTAGAAGCCAAATCCGACTTATAATGAATAATGAAGGTGTGAGGGGTAGCCCATGTAGCTGCTGCACAGATATGATCAATTGGTACCCTGGCTTGAAAGGCTGCAGAGGTAGACAGAGACCTGGTAGAGTGAGCCTTGATCCTGTGGGGTAAAGGTCTACCCTCCAAACTGTAGATGAAAGCTATGCAGGTCGAAATCAAGTTAGACAATGTCACCTTAGAAACTGGTAAGCCCAATCTGGAATCAGAAAAGGAAACGAACAACTGGTCTGACTTCCGAAATTCTTTGGTCCATTGCAAATAAAAACGTAGCTGTCTGTGAACATCCAACTGGTGGAAACGATATTCAGCTGCATTGCTATGATTGGGAAAGAAAACTGGAAGCTCAATGTGGCAGAAGAACAAACTTTGGGAACAAACGAAGGATTGGTATGTAAAGAAACCCTGTCTTTATGAAATACTAAATAAGGTGGTTTAATAGACAGGGCATGTAGCTCAGAAACACGTCTGATTGATGTAATAGCTACTAAGAACGCAGTCTTCCAAGACAAATACCTTAAGGAAGCTGAATGAGACAGTTCAAAGGGAGGGTATGTTAGTTTGGACAACACAAAATTTAAATCCCAAGGAGCCACAGGTCCCTGTAATGCTGGTCTCAGTAAAGTGGCTCCTCTCAAGAAAGTTTTGCATAACTTATGAGACATAAGGTTGACATTTGCAGATCCCAAATAAAAATGTGAGATAGCCGCCAATTGTACTTTGATGGTGGCTGCGGCAGATCCCTGATGAAAAAGCTCTGAAAGGAATTCCAGAATCACATGAACGGGAGCGGTGTAAGGATCCACTTTCATTTTCTGTGCCCAAATAGAGAACCTTTTCCATTTAGTGTCATACAGTCTTCTGGTTGATGGTTTATGCAAGGATAAAAGAATATGGGACGCTGTCAATTTAAGGGTGTGGAGAGAGGGGTGTAGCGAACCCAACATGTGGGTCGATAGAGCTGAAAATGGGTCCATGATCCAAGGATCGTCCAGGAGAAGAGGCTCGAGGAAGGGGAACCAGACCTGACGAGGCCAGTAAGGAGCAATGAGGATTAACTTGCTTCCCAGTCGGTTGGCTTTCTGTATCACTTTGGGTATAACAGGGAATGGAGGAAAGGCATAGAGAAGTCCCGTGGGCCAATCGTGGACCAGAGCGTCTCTGGGTGCTTCCCCGGAGGGGGAATTAGGGAAAAATAACTGCTGCACTTGGCATTGACTGGACTGGCAAAAAGGTTGTCCCCATTTTCGTAAAATCTGTTCCACTATTTCCCGTTTCATAGACCACTCGTGGGGCAACAAGATTGCCCGGCTCAGCTTGTCGGCTATCACATTGGTTGACCCCGGAATGTGCGTTGCCACCAGAAAGCACTGGGAAGAAATTGCCCATTCCCAAACTTGCATGGCCTCTCGACAGAGTGGGTATGATTTGGTACCGCCCTGTTTGTTGATATACCACACAATCGACATGTTGTCCGACTGTATCGCAATCATCCCTGGAGGAAGAAGGTCCTGAAGTGCTTGCAATGCCAGAAGCACCACTCTCATCTCCAGAACGTTGATATGCAGATGAGCCTCGTTTTCTTGCCTTGTGCCATGGACAGTCCTGCCAAGATAATGCCCCCCCCCCAACCCGACCTGGGAGGCATCCGTGGTCACAGTGGCAACGGGTTGGGTAGGCACAAAGGGAGCTCCCCTGAACAAGTTGTTGGGGGCTATCCACCAATGAAGGTCCTTTTTGCATGATTCCATCAGCAGAATAGGGTGATTCAGCGGTAGATATTGGAACGACCACTGGGAGAATAGGAGCCATTGAAGGATTCTCATGTGCAACCTGCCTAAAGGTATTAACAGAATGATAAAAAACGGAACAAAAACTAGTAAAACAAGAACAAGGCAGAGGCACCTGCAAATAAATCCACGATAACAAATAGCGTAAACTTTTTTAATTTTCCACTTTCGTCCGTAGACTTCCTCAGAATTCTGAGGAAGTCTACGGACGAAAGTGGAAAATTAAAAAAGTTTACGCTATTTGTTATCGTGGATTTATTTGCAGGTGCCTCTGCCTTGTTCTTGTATTAACAGAATGGTTGAGGCCATCGTTCCAAGAAGTTGAAGAATCCATTTTGCTTTGCTGAACTTGCGAGATGAGGTTTTGTGCTCTTTCGGCGGGAAGACGAACTGTCATATCCACTGTGTCTAGCTCTGCGCCTATAAAATTCTCAGATTGCGAGGGCAGTAATGCAGATTTTTCCCAATTTATTTAGATCCCTAGTTGAGCACAAAGCTGGATGGTGGTGTCCCTGTTTTGGAGAAGTAGATGCCTGGTGGGGGCGGTCAGGAGCCAGTCGTCTAAATACGGAAACACCTGGAATCCCTGACGTCTCAGGTGAGCTGTCACTACTGCTATGCATTTGGTGAACAACCTGGGGGCTGTGGTGAGACCAAAGGGCAGAGCACGAAACTGATAATGACTGGCTCCCAGCCAGAAGTGCAGATGCCTCCTTGACATCTTGTCTATTTTTATATGTTAGTAAGCGTCTTGGAGATGCAGAGAGCACATCCAATAGTCTTTCCCTAACAACGGGAGTATCAACTGCAGTGTGACCATCCGAAACTTGTCCCTTTTCACGGATTTGTTTAATCTGCTGAGGTCCAATATTGGCCTCCAGTCTCCGGTTCGTTTTGGGACTAAAAAGAACCTGGAGTAAGTTCCGGATCCTGTCTGGTCTGCTGGAACGGACTGGATGACTCTTTTTAAGAGCAACGTGTTTATCTCCACAGATGCCTGATCCCTGTGATTGGGTGGAACATCTGGGATCTTCCTGGGAAGAAATGGTGGAAGGGAAAATGGTATGGTATAGCCTTTGGTAACAACTCTTTGTACCCACTTGTCTTAGGTTATATTTAGCCAGGCTTCTGAATACAAAAAGATGTGACCCCCGACTGGCCCCAGAGAAACACAGTCAGGCCCCACATCAGGAGCGCTGATAAGGCCGCCCTCGAAAGGTACCACGGCCTTGCTGGTATTGCAGACCGCTCCTAACTCTAGGGCATCTACCATTTCCTCCTCCTCTGCCTCTGAAGGAGGATTCACTCTGTATGTCCGGAAAGGCCCTCTGGGACTTTTTGAACCACATCTTACCTCCCCTTTGACCTTTGGGGTATGGTCGAGAGGGGACGGTAAAATGGACTCCCACGGCAGAGAGAGTCTTTCCTTCCTGTTCACACCAAGTGAGTGTCTCTTTCACCATGGAACCGAACAAGGAGGAACCATCAAATGGGGCGTTGGTGAAGGTGGACTTAAAAGGCTCCGCAAAGTTACACAAGCGCATCCAGGAGTGGCGCCTAAGGGCAACTCTTGAACCCGCCGCTCTACTCGCTCCATCAGCCGCATGAGAGATAAACTGCATGGAGGAGTTAACTACCGAATTTAGGGTGGACAACTGAGCAGAGATCCTAGCAGGGACTCCCTCAGGACAAGCACCCTGTATGGAATCTCCTAACTCCTTGAGGAGATCCCTCTGCAACCTCGTGAAATGGGTAAGATAGTTCAGAGATCGAAGTGTAAAAGCCGCTGAACTAAATACATGCTTCCCAAATCTGTCCCTCTGTCGAGACTCCTTGTTTGGCGGATGAACAGAGGAAGAAGTCTCCGCCAACTTCTTCTTCGTGGCTGCCGTCACCACCATGGCATCTACGGGAATGCCCTTAGACAAGAATTCTTTTCCTGGAGGGGCAGACAGGAACTTATTTGGTCTTCTAGGGAATGGCTCCACGGCATCGGGAGTATCCCACACGTTCCGACTAACCAGATTCATTAGCTCGTCAAAAGGTGGAGACACCAAAGAGGCAGAGGGTTGAGACCCAAAAACCTTCAGGTACACCGACTCCTCATCAGAAGGGTTGACAGTGGGCCAGTCGCACCTCTGTTTAAGGATCTCTAGAATGTCCACAAAGGAGACATCATCAGAGGATGACTTAAGGGACCCCTCCGACTCATCGAGTTCAGTGTCCGATGTCAGAGACTCATCCTGGAGTCAATATGCCTCCTCTTGCATACTCTCTTCTGAGGGGGCTCCTCGAAAAGACCTTCTGGGGAGGCCCCGGAAGAGTGGGGGCCACCAGCCGGTGGCTCCTGAGGCTGTGGGCCTCTGCTGTCTCCGGAGAGAGTAGGTACTGAGACCAAAATGGGAGCCCTGGGGGGAACAGTGCTTGTACCACTGGCAAGGGCTGTTGATTGTGACAGCACACTCCTCATCACCTCAAAAGCAAACCTCTCAGGCTCCGAAGACCGTCCCCGCTCCGAAGAGACAAAGGACGGTGCCGGAGCCCGAGCCATCGGCTCAGAGATAGATGCAGGGTCCGAGCTCACACTGGCGGAAGCACCGAGAGGAAGGCACGGAACCGATGAAGATCGATTCAAGCCCTCCCTCTCTGCACCGCCAGAAGAGCTTCGGTCCCTGGACATGACGGACGGAGCCGAGCGTGTTGGAGCCGAACTTGGCTCCAATGCAACAGCAAGGATAGCCGGAACCAAGTGTTCTTTCATTGGTAACAAGCACTCTGGCTCCAAAAAACCAACATGGCTTGGAGGAGGAATCATGGATGAGGACAAGACTGGTTCGAGTGGCTCTGGAGCTGATTGGGTCGGAGCCAACAAAAATTTAGGCAGGGCAGACAACTTCGGGAGTCTCAGTACTACCCTCTCCACATCTTCTTCCGAAAGACTCCTGGAAGATCTAGAAGATAAAGTTGGGGATCTCGACCTAGCAGGCACTGGAGATTTGACCATCAAGGAGACCAGTAGGGACTCTACAGACAGGCTCCCGAGAAGCAGAGTCAACTATTTCCAGGGGTTCAGCAGTCGGCACCGAAACACCTGTGACCGATTCTGAAACAACGGTGCTCTCCTTCGGCTCTGAAGACTGAGAAGTCGAATAGGCAGATTTTGTTAATTTGGCAGGCGGCTCCGAAACACCAGCCGGTGCCGGAGGAGGCCTTTTTGAACCTTTTGATTTTGAGTCAGATCTTGACTTTGAAGACTTAGATGAAGAAGCCAAAGAACCAGATAAAGCTTCCTTGAAGGTTGGCTTCAGAAGACCCCTGAGTATCAGTTTGTTTTTTCTCTCCTGCAACACTCTAGGAGAGAAAGCATGACAGACAAACATGACTCTTGCAAATGGATGGCTCCCAAACAGTAGACACAGCTACTGTGGCCATCCGTCAAAGACATTTTCTGGGAGCACTTCATACATTTTTTAAACCCAGGGGGTTTGTGCTCCTTGCTATCCTTAGACATTGCAACACACAAGCAACCAGAGGAAAAAAGAGAAAGAGAATGACTAAGGACTAGGTCCTCTAACTAAAATGGGCCTAGCCCTGCAGAAGAATTACACGAGGACAAGGTCCTCTAAGTTAAACGGGCCTAGCCTGGTGTACGAAAAAAAACTAGGTCTTTCACTAAACAACAGACAGATATTCAGTCACACAGGAAGTATCTTCAAATAAAAATACAATGGAATAGAAACACAAGGACTAGGTCCTCTAGGTTAAATGGGCCTAGCCCTGTGAAGAACCAGGTCTTCTAATTTAAACAGACCAAGTATACCACAACACACACGCTCAAAAGGTAGGAGAAAATTTGCGACTGTAAAGTGATTAAGACTTTAGCGTGTCCTCGCTAAAGACCACCAGTCAACAATAACTGATTGACAGGAAAGTAATCAATAGGAGCCACTATTGATTAAGAATGGCAAAACCGCCAAAACTATCTAGACAATAAATCGCAACTGCGCTTAACTACTGATACAGAGGAGACTGCTACTACTGGTCACACAAGACCACAAGGCAATTAAAGTAATGTGTATACTTTCCAGTAAATAACAGGAAAATGGCGAATCCGCCAAAACTAACGATTTAGGCAAAAGCGCCTTTCGCCTACCTACTGATACACAGGATACTACTACTACCATCACACAAGACCACAAGACAATTAAGATAAAGCCCTATACATGTATATTTTCAGTAAATATGCAAAAAAACACTAGTTAATGAAAAATGCAAAAACTTAGCCAGAGCCAAGAGAAGCACATCCAAACTCGTTGACGCGGCAAACGAGATCTGGGGATTGCACTGGTGCACCATGAGATACCTGCTTAGCCACGAGCCAACCAGAAGTCTTCGAGCTTGAAAATCGGCCGAATCGGAGCCAAGAATCGGCTCAACCCATATGCAAATATGAAGGTGAGACTGGACTACCTAACATTTATGTTTTCTGATCAATTCTTGTTTCTTTTTATCATATTAAGGTCTGGGCTTCACTGGGTAAATTGATCACTTAACACATAGCTTGCTAGCTGCAGTGGATTTTGAAATGACTCCAGCAAAAAGTCAGTTTGGGGTCCTATCTGTCCCTGCTCTACTAAATGGATAATGGAATGGGCTACTTAATCTAGTAATTTGTCCACCAACCTAGACAGCAGTAACTTTGTCTTGTGTGTACCTTATAAGCTGAAATGTCCCTGTAGAATATGTAGAGGATTCTCTGCAGCAGTCTTTCACAGTATTATATCTGGAGCTGCCTTCTGTGACATAACTATTTACTGCAATATTATGACTGCAGATACCAAAGAAGGCAATTATGTAGCAAAGTCGTAAGAAATGAAAATTATTCAGTTACAATAACACTAGATCAGTATTGTTTTTTCATCCTTTGAACCCATGGGTTCCTCAGATCAAATCAGATGCAGGCTTTTCAAAATCTTCATCTCTGAAGTTCCGCCACTTTTCCCATAATATCCTGCAAGCCTGATTCTCCTTAGATCAAGTTTGTCCTCTATACTAGGAAATACTATGACAAAGTGGGATAAAGCAACCCATTAAGAAGGGAAAATATGAAAAAAATCAGATCAGTGGGTCCAAACCAGTCACTGAGTTGGCTCATGAGGTCTTTTCCATGAGCTAAAAACTGCAATGACAATTTGGAAGGAGGAACGGAGGGAGGGATGACTGAAATGGAAGGAAGAAGACAACACAGATCTAGAGTTATGGTAAGTATGTAACTTTCGTGATCCGATATTGTCTTTCTGTTCAACTCAACCTGTGGGACAGAGTCCCCAACCAGTCAAAATGGTGGTACTAAGAATGAACATTCGGTAAACAGAGGAGACAAAAGCAGATCTAGGCCCTGACTGAATGCCTAGTTTGTAATGAGAGACAAAGATATGTCTGTTAGGCCAAGTTGCTTTTGCAAAAAATCTCATCCAAATAAGCAAAGTTAAAAGAAAGCTGTTGAGGTGACTGTCCTGGTGGACTGAACAGTATGTATGCAGAAAAGGGAAAGGAGGGATAGACCTTTATTAGGAGTAAATAAAAGAAATGCAGTCGGACAGCCAACTGGACAGGGTCACCTTAGAGACTGATTTTTCCAGTTTAGACTTAGAAAAAGGAGACACAAACAAATGTTCCAACTTTCTGAAATGCTCAGTTCTAAGTTGAACCAGAGTTGACAATGAACATCTACACAATGAAGCAAATATCCCCCCATGTTATAGAAACTGGGAAAGAAAACAGGAAACAGAATATACTGATTCAAATTACATTTTGAGGCCACCTTGGGAAGACTGGACAGATTAGGGAGAAAGAATATCTGGTCCTTGTGAAAAAACAAATAAGAAGGTACACAAGATAGTGCTAAAAGCTGTGATACTCTTTTGGCTGAAGTGATACCCACCAAAAAGTATATTTTCCAAGACATAAACTTTAAATCCAAGGCAGCAGAGAGTTCAGAAGAAGCTGAAGTAAGTCAAGACTTTCTGACCTTGTGTATGTGAAAATTAGAAATGGCTGCCAACTGAACTTTGACAGTTGAGAAGCTAGAATTAGTATAAAACAGTTCAGCTTACGAAATCCAGGACAACATGTAAAGATGCCATAAAAGGTTCTAGGCCTTTAGAAGTAGCCTATAATGAAAACCTTTCCCACTTGCTATTAGTAGATGGTTTCTAGGAAGATGAAAGAATGTGTACAACTCTCTCAAAAATCATGGGCTCTAGCTATCATTAGAATTGGTGGAACCAGGTGGTTAGCTTGTGGGATTTCAGATTCAGGTCAGGTGGACCGATGGGTGAGATATCAAGTCTAGTACCCAGGGTGGGTGTTTAGATGAGGCCACAGTAAGAGGAATTGTACTTGTCTTGGCCAAAAGGGAGCAATGAGAATCACCATCTCTTAGCAACAAGTAGCTTTCTGTATGAATTTGTTGATCAAAGAAATTGGGGAAAAGCATACAGAAGCCCAGTGCGCCAGACATGCAGAAGAGAGACCCTTGGTGATTGTCCCTGTGGAGGAACCATGGCAAAGTAACTGCAGCATTTGGTGTGGAAGAGAGTGGCAAAATGGTTGCAGCAAGGCTGGCCCTAGTGGCTGAAGATCTGAGCCACTACTGAAGGATTTAGGGACCACTCATGAGGCATCAGGATGCTTCTTCTGAGACTGCCAGAATGTTGGACCTCCCATGCATGTGCATGGCTATCAGAAACCCATTGCCAAAGCCTCACAGACTCTCGACACAGGTGGTAGGAATGGGTTCCCCCTTGTTTGCTGAGGTACCAAACCATGGATATGTTGTCCTTTTGTAAGGCGATCACACACCCTTGGACAGAGTGCCCTGGAAGGCCTGCAAAGTGAAGAGATCACTCTCATCTCCAAGCTGTTGATGTGAAGATAGATCCTTGAGGGAGACCAGGCACTTTGGACTTCCTTTTCTTTGACATGCCCCCAATCCTACCCAAGGAAGGAAGCCTATGTGGTAACCATGGCTGTGGGTTGTGGCAGAAAAAAAGGATGACCTATTGCAACTTTACTGGATGTCAGCCACCAGGAAATGTGACACTGACAGATTTCCATTATATTCACACAAACATAAACAGCAGCAAAACTTCAAACCACATCAAAGGAACACTAGCTGGAACACCACTGACAGGACATGTAATTCCTTTATTACGTTCTGGTATTTCAGCTTCTCGTCTTCTGGTGGAACAATTTAATCTTCCAAATATGTCCCTTTACATACAATTCTTTCCATCAATTATTCAATTAATTTCAAATAATTATACAATTAAATAATTAAATACCTAACTACAAAACCACTCAAAGGTTCAAACAGACTGATGGAATACTTTTAAAGTCACAATCATTACATCCATATTATGCATTTTTTATAATCCATGACAAATATGCAAACATAAAGAATACTACATTTTCATAAATATTTTAAATATATCTAATATTCAATGCTTTTATAATATGAAAATAGTAAACTGTGATCTGCATATAATTAATATCTGTTTATTTTGTCAGCATTCTATATATTCCTCATATAACAAAGTCTAAACTGAAAATATACTTCAATGCACATATGACATTTAATGAGGTTTTACTCTTAGTGAAATATCTTGTAACAAATTACTTGTAAGAACAAACTGCACTATCATTTCTACCAACCATACAAATGAACACACTTGTAATTTAACTATTAGTATAATTTTTTCTCATTTTCTCCATGTTCTTCTATACAAAAAAGTATAACAAATCTACAAATGCAAAATACAAAGACATACATTCCTGAGATACTCATCCATGCAATGCAACAGGGATGCCCCGCTGCACTAAATAACTATACAAGGAATATGAATACAAAATGCATTCTCCAAATGTGTCCATTGATATAATGTGACTAATTTACCTATTACACTTTCAAATTTCTCTCAATTCAACATTATATGTATTGATGTCTTTAACAATAATATGCCCTTATGTGCATTCTTGATACAACCCTAAATTTTATACTTTTACTAAAAGTACTCTAAATGTTCAAATTATTTTCCAAATTCATTCTGAGGATATAAAATATGAAAATGAATGATCATTCGATTCTCTAGTATGTTTAACTGTTTTTTGAAATCCCCCTCACTGAAAATCGGACGTGCTAAAATACTGAAAAATAAGCTCTTATCTAACCCTTGATGTTTAGACAAGAAGTGCATGGCAACTGGACTCTCAGGTTTTTGCCTTCTTACATCACCCAAGTGTTCCATGATTCGTACTTTGGCCTTCTTGGTAGTTTGACCAATATACCAGGAAATAAGATCACAGTCACAACCTATAATGTAAATAACTCCACAGCTGTCACAGTTGTAATATTCACTGGCCCTGTATAATTTACCAATAATCTTTTTACCATCCAGATTTTTTACTCATTACATATACTAAGCATTTTCCACAGCAGTGGGTTCCAACCATTTTACCTATTTTATCTGAATATTTTAATTTTAAACCTTTTTTATTCAACAATTCTTTTAAATTGTTGTACCTGCCATAGGAAAACACTATATGCTTAGGAAATAAAGAGTCAATTGAAATATCCTCACTTACAATTTCCCATGCTTGCCTGACAATTTTCTCCAAAATAGGGGAAAAGTCAGAGTATCTTGTGACAAAAAATAATTTCTCCTCCACCCTTCCATCCTCTCTCTATCGTTGATTATTCTTCCATGATGGTTGGGACCAACCCTCCCTCTGACTTCACCAATGTCCATGACTTTGTTTTTGCTTTTGTAATATACGGTCATCATATCCTCTGTTCTTTAATCTGACATGCACCTCATCCAAGTTAATTTCTTTTAATTCAACTTCAGAGGTATTCATAAAAATTCTTTTAAATTCACCATATGGTAATGAATCAATCAGATGGGGGGGGGTGCATACTAGTAGCATGTAAGAAATTGTTGACTGCTGTGGGTTTCCTATACTGTTGTGCTGTACCCATTAGTCAGTGTTTATGTAAAACATGACATCCAAAAATGAAATGCTTTCCCTACCAATTTCCCAAGTAAACCTCAACCCGTGTGAGTTATTGTTTAAGGTTCCCATAAATTCTACAAATTCTGCTTGGTCACTTTTACAAATGAATAATAGATCATCTATGTATCTCTTGTAGTATGCTATGTTTCTCATAATACTCCTCTAATATCATGAACTGATTTTCAAAATCATCCACATAAACTATGGATACGATACGATGGGGCAAAGGC
The DNA here is from genome assembly GCF_019279795.1 of Protopterus annectens. Classification (NCBI taxonomy): domain Eukaryota; kingdom Metazoa; phylum Chordata; order Ceratodontiformes; family Protopteridae; genus Protopterus; species Protopterus annectens. Next base: position 250,144,091 of record NC_056738.1, read on the forward strand.
TGCCCCATCCCCATTCCCTTGTTTGCAAGAAAACTTCTTTATTCCATGTGAAATAATTGTGTGTAAGACTGAAATCAAGTAAGGTCAACAAAAATGTAGAATGTGCCTCCCCCAGTTTTTTAGCCATTGCCTCCATACCCCAACTTCCCAATGTTAGAATACAAAGCAGTAACGTCCACTGTTGCCCCAAAATAATTATCTTTCCATTCCAAATTGAACAATTCCTGGCAAATCTGTTGAGTATTCTTAACATGAGAGGGTATGGTTGTTAAATATTTCTTGAAATGAAAGTCCAAGAAAATATTAAAATTTTCAAGAAAGTACCCTATTCCTGAAATAATTGGGTCTCCCTGGGGGTTTAAACATACTCTTGTGAACTTTAGGGATATGGATGCCTGGGTGTCTTGACAATTAATTTTTTAACATCTTTATGTTTCAAAAAAAACAAACCTTTCTCCACGTTCCAAAATTTCCTCTAACTCTATTACAAACCTATGTAAAGGATTATATTGCAGTTTAACATAATATCCTTCTTCAGGTAGTATATTTGAAACCATTTCATCATATTGTGCAATACTCATGACTACCCAGTTACCTCCCTTTTCAGCCATTTTTATACTATCCCTTTCAAACTGGATCCAAGTTCCTACAAGGTCAACCATTTTTCCTTCTTTAAATTGTAAGATTCAAAATTCTTTACAAACTGGCCATAACTATCTTTCACTTTTTTACACAATAAATTTTCATAAACATTAATAGCTTGACTACTCTTGGGGGGCATGAAAAGTACAGTTGTGTACACCTACCATAAATGTAGATGTTCGAGTGTCTTCACTGTTGCAGTCATGACTGTAGGGTTCTCCCTGCGGCAGGCAGCCCTCGGCCAGAATCCCAAAGTCTGGGTCCGGCTGGCTGTTCAATCATGCTCCTGGCGCCAGAGCTGCGTCAGGAGTACAAAGCAGACAGCACGCCATCTTCTCAGTTTTCTTGCCCCAGATGTCAGGAGTCCTAAAATGAAAAAGGTCCCATAACCTATGCAAATACACCTCAGAAGAATGGTGAAGAAAGGAAATACACAAAAATAAAAATAAGAGGGACAGGAGGGAGGAACCCAGACTGCAACAGTGAAGACACTCAAACATCTACATTTATGGTAGGTGTACACAACTGTACTATGTTCATCGTGGTTTCACTGTTGCAGTCACTGTAGGGGTAGAATCCCAAAGCTGAAAGAAAGGTGGTCATAATGAAGGCTAAAAGGCCCTGCAAGCCTGCCCTAGACTTAGAGTATAGAGGTAGATTGTAGTGCTTAGAAAAAGTATGCACTGAACTCCAAGTTGCAGCTTCCAAAATGTCTTTGGTAGGAACTCTCCTCTGAGGGAAGGCTGCAGAAGTGGCAGCAGCTCTGGTGGAATGAGTTTGTATACTCCCTGGGATTTGCTTTCCATGGTGTGAATAACAAAATCTGATTCCATGAGCAATCCATTTAGAAATGGTCTGTTTTGAAATGGCTTTACCTTGGGAACTTGAAGCATAAGAAACAAACAATTGTTCTGATTTTCTGATGTCCTTGGTTCTGTCCAGGTAGAAAAGTAGCTGTCTGTGTACATCCAAGGAATGGAAGATCCTTTCCCTTTATTTTGAGGAGGGGGAAAAAGGCTGGCAAGTGGATAGTTTGATTTAAAGCCACTTTGGAAACCACCTTAGGCATGAAAGTAGGATTAGTCCTCAAAGATACTCTGTCTTGATGAAAAATAATATATGGTTCCACAGCCATAAGAGCTTGTAACTCTGAAACCCTCCTGGCAGAGGTTAAGGCTAACAGAATAGCTGTCTTCCAAGATAAAAACTTGATGTCAGAAGAAGCAGCAGGCTCAAAAGGAGGCAAGGTTAGTTTTTCCAAAACATAGTTGAGATCCCAAGCAGGAATGGAGATCTAGGAGGCCTTAAATTCTTAGCTCCCTGAGAAACTGTCTCATGAAGGAATGGGAGGAGATTTAGGAGACCTTAAATTCTTAGCTCCCCTGAGAAACTATCTCATGAGCTGGTGGGAAAAGATAGGAGGGTCCAAATTATAATGAGCACAAATAGCAGAGGCATGTATCTTAATGGAAGAGAAAGAGAGACCCTTATGTAAGACGTCTGTCAAGTAAAGTAAGATTAAAGTAATGTTAGGAAGAAGAGGATCAGAATCCTGAGCCTGCATCCAGGAACAAAATCTTTTCCATTTTCCTGCATACAATTTTCTAGTGCTAGGACGTCTGGCTTCTAAAATGACATCCATAACCTGCTTGGGTAGTAAAGAAGAAATCAAAGGTTCTGGATTAACCAGGCTGCCAGGCAGAGAGTTCTGACATGAGAGTGAAGAACCTGACCCTGATGTTGGGACAGAAGGTTCGGAGACTGAGGTAAAACCAAGGGGGCTCCAAGCATAGGTTTTCAGCATTGGATACCAAAACTGCCGAGGCCAATTTGGAGCCAGCAAGATTATCATCTTGGGTTTGTCCTGTTTTATCTTCAATAAGACCCGTGGAAGAAGAGGAAGAGGTGTAAAGGCATATCCCGAGAGGTTCCTCCAACTAAATGACAGGGCATCCACTTTCCAAGCTTTTCTGTGGAAGGTCCTGGTGCAACAATTCTGTAGTTGATGATTGAGATGGGATGCAAAGAGGTCTATGTGAGGACATCACCAGACTGCTGTTATCATCCTGAATATTTTGGTGTCCAGCATCCATTCGTGGATCCGAAAGGTTTCTGCTCAGACTGTCTGCCAAGAAGTTTTGTTTCCCTGGTAGGAACTGTGCTTGAAGATCCAGATTGTAAGCTAGAGCTGTGTCCCATAGATCCATGGTTAGTCTGCAAAGGGGGTAGGAATGACCCCCCGAGAACTAAGTGGTTTTGTCGTCCTAAGAGTTTCCTGGTGAAAAGATCGAGGAAAGAGCCTGATCAAATTCTTAATAATCTGCTTGACCTTTGTCAAGGCCCTAACATGTGAAATCCCCAAGATATCGAGGGCCGGTTAGAAGAGGCGAGGCAGCGGAAGGGTTTCCTTTGTTTGGCTGCCTGGACACCGAAACCTTTGAAGGCAAGGGGACAGACAGATGTCAATTGCAATGAAATAACTTTGGTCCATGATTTTCCCATGGTTCTGAATGGCGAGAAGGTGCAAGCCATGAACCCAAACCTGAGGTTCCTTCAGATTTGATAAGGCCGTTTTGAAAGTTGAAGCCACAATTTTTTCGGATGAGAAATGCCTCTATTGTAGTGTTAAAAGCACCCGAAAAGTAGGTGTAGGGCTTGCAGTTTCAGAGAATAAAACTTAGAGGTTTTGCTTCCAATGTGATAAACTTTTTCTGCTGATGACAAGAAAAGGTAAGATTCCTTGATGAGAAGACTCGGAGAGTATTGGTAAATGGCAAAAATCAAAAAAAAAAAAAAAAAAAAAAAAAAAAAAAAAAAAAAAAAAAAAAAAAAAAAAAAAAAAAAAAAAAAAAAAAAAAAAAAAAAAAAAAAAAAAAAAAAAAAAAAAAAAAAAAAAAAAAAAAAAAAAAAAAAAAAAAAAAAAAAAAAAAAAAAAAAAAAAAAAAAAAAAAAAAAAAAAAAAAAAAAAAAAAAAAAAAAAAAAAAAAAAAAAAAAAAAAAAAAAAAAAAAAAAAAAAAAAAAAAAAAAAAAAAAAAAAAAAAAAAAAAAAAAAAAAAAAAAAAAAAAAAACCCCCCCCCCCCCCCCCCCCCCCCCCCCCCCCCCCCCCCCCCCCCCCCCCCCCCCCCCCCCCCCCCCCCCCCCCCCCCCCCCCCCCCCCCCCCCCCCCCCCCCCCCCCCCCCCCCCCCCCCCCCCCCCCCCCCCCCCCCCCCCCCCCCCCCCCCCCCCCCCCCCCCCCCCCCCCCCCCCCCCCCCCCCCCCCCCCCACCCCCCCCCCCCCCCCCCCCCCCCCCCCCCCCCCACCGGCACTTGCGAACCTGCTATTCAACCGCAAAAGCTGCACCGGGTGCAAGACAGGAAACAGAAGATGAAATCGCCGGGTATTGCTTTGGTTTACTCTGGGTGCTCTGACAGGGGAGGCGAATCCAAAACCGGAGGTATAGCTAAGGGTCTATGCTGTGGTAAAAACAAGAACTCCCTAAGCCTCTTCCGTGAATCAGAGTAATCCTGTCCCTCCCACTTAAAATGCTCCCTCATGGAATGCAGAGTTTGAAAATGAAAAATCCTCTGGAGGAGAAGCAGAAGGAGTGGAATCCTCTGCATCAGAATCAGAATAAGGAGGGAAATCTTGAATGTCTTCAGCAGAAGACTCTGAATCATCTGAAGCCTGCTCCAAACTTTCCAACTCTGGCTCCATCCTGGGCCTCTTATCAGGAAGGGGCATAGAACCTCTAATTAAAGTAATCAAATCCTCTGCCATTTTAAGCATGTGCTTCTTAGGCACAGACCCTGAAGAACTAGAACTGACACCAGAGGAAGGCAAAACAGACCTGCCCTTAGAAGGAGCCTTAGAAACAGAAGCAGAAGGCCTAACCACCTTAGGCATAGAAGGGAGAATAGTAACCTGAGAGGCCCCTTCAGCCTGACCTGCCTCCTGAGAGGCCACATCTTGTAAAATCAAAGTTTCTGGGACTCAACAGAAACTTCAGCCGATCCACCTGTTCAGCTGTAGCTTCTGAAGGTCCGCGTCCGAAACGGACGAATCATCCTGCCTAGGCTTTAAAGATTTGTCTTTGCGCTTCTTAGTAGAAGCAGGCATCGAACATCCGACGGCATATTATAATTACACCTCTTGCCAAAGACTAACCTAGCGCAATCTAACCTCCGCTTTATAGTGCGCTTATTAAACCTAGCACAAAACCGACACCCAACTACGCCGTGCTCGTCCCAAACAAGGAATACAAAGCGAGTGGTAATCCCTATGCGTATCTGTTTCCCACAAGAAATACAATTATTCACTTTTTCTGACATCCGTAAGTAACTGAGGCAAGAAAAACAAAATATTCCCAACGGGTACTTAGCCCAACTTGGTATCGGTCTGAAACTCCGAAAACGAAAAATTTCAGAACGCCGAACGGCACTTGCAACGCTGCTTCTGCATCGGACCATGCGGCAAAAAAGACTGAGGATATGACGTCGGTCATGCGCCTTTATACCCTGACGCTCTGTTGTCAGATCTAGGCGCCCATGACCGACGTTAGCCTTATACTTTGGTATTCGGCCGACCGAGGACAGCGGACTACCCATAAGTAAGGACTGCAGCAATGTGAGATGAAGAACATCTAAATGGTTACCCACCACTCTCTTACACTGTACATATAACAAACATTTATTAAAAAAAAAAAAAAACACAAGGAAAAATATCATAACAGTATACTTAAAGGCATCACCTCATATTTAGTCCAAACAAAGTTTGTCAAACTCTGATGGGACTGGCCACTGAGAAGTATTCTATTAATGAATACCTCTGGTATTATCTCCATCAAACTGAATAATCAGTTGCAAGCAGTAAATTTCCCCATGACTGTTTCAACTTTAAGTTCTGAAAGCTGAATTTTGAGAGTGGTAAAGGATGTTTCCTCACAGGTTTCTTCTAGGCAGTCACTGCTAAGATCAGGGGTGTATATCAATTCCCAGTTTCCATTACTGGGGAAAGAAATCCACATGTACTGACCCCTAATGGTTATTAGAATTCTCCTTACCTCTCCTTTTGGACTGGTAACTTATGAAGAGAAGTGCTGGCAGATTTCTTTTCTGGGTTGTTGGGAAGGAGGGTGGGGTTTCTCACCAATTCCACATATGTGGGATACATGCCCTCAATCTGCTTCAGGTGGCTTCATAAAGATAGCCTGGATGTTATCTTTGGTCAAAACCAGTGTAGCAGAAAAGCAAAGTTGAACCTGAAAGCTGAGTTCCCTCCCTTTAAGAAGGTATGGTGCTAGACATTTTCTTTTCCAGTACAATGTGGTGCTATAGTCCAGTACTACTCTCACTACACGACTGGCAATTTTAAAATTCGCCCCATACTTTCAGCTGCATGCAGAATGGCATCACGATCGTTAAAAGTCCAAACATCTGATAATAAATTATCTTGGGCCATTACTGCTAAGTTTGTTTGAATGTATGCAATGTGGTTTCTTCCCATCAGTGCCTCTATCTGTGCTTGTCGATCTTTTTTTGGTTGTATACAAAGACTTGTTTTCTCCAGAAACTGTCCCAAAATTAATCCAATTCTTCTACAACTTGGAAGCTTTTTTTCCTGTTCAGTGCAAAAAAAATATATCTTGCAAGTAGACCTCTTTTTGTTCTTCATATTTATATTACTTGTTCAGTTCAGAACTTTCGAATTCCTCCAAAAGGACTTAACATTCTGTACTGTCAGAGTGCCTCCCCTTGGAGTCTTCCCTGGCATCAAGACCTAAAAGTTTAGCTTTTTTTTCTGGAAGGTAAGTTAAATTACAATCCCAATGGGAAAGATAGTTTCCACTTAATGGTCTTGAACTGTGTATCAACATATCTAACTCAACTGGCATTTTCACTGCCTTTGACATTCCTCACATGGAAGACAGATCTTTTTTTAAGCAGTCACACTAATGACACGAATATTCAAATCTAAAAACTTAATGTCTCCTTTTCCTTCAATGTTCTTGACAAAGACCCTTTCATACTTCATGTCTAAGATGATGCTTGCCATAGTACGTCAAACGATTCATTTACCATTCTTTAATTCTATTTTCACTCTCAAAACATAACAAAACAAAAAAGCAGGTTGGTTGTCACATTAGACAGATCTAACAAGGACCATGTGAGCCTTTGTTTCTCAATATTAGGATAAAAGAAGTTATGTACTCACCATAACGTTCCATGCTGGTAGTCCATCTCACCCTTCATTATTACATATGGGTTCGGAGCCAATCCTCGGCTTCGACTCGGCCGACTTTCAAGCTCGAGGACTTCTGGTTGGCTCGTGGCTAAGCAGGTATCCAATGGTGCACCAGTGCAATCCCCAGATCTTGTTTGCTGCTCACTATAGAAATAGAAAGAAACCCCTAATCAACAAACCAATACTAAAGGGTCACCAACCAAGAAATTTACAGTATTACCTCCAGATCTTCCAGGATGGGGGCAGGAGGGTGGGTTGGTAAAACTGAAGGTGAGATGGACTACCAACATGGAACGTTATGGTGAGTACATAACTTCTTTATGTTTGGTAGTCCAATCTCACCTTCATTTTTACATATGGAACAGCATCCCTAGGCCTTATTCTTGGGTGGCTCATTGGAAGATACTCCTGAGCACCATGGAGCCAAAGGTGCTCTACCCCTAGAAGCCAAATCCGACTTATAATGAATAATGAAGGTGTGAGGGGTAGCCCATGTAGCTGCTGCACAGATATGATCAATTGGTACCCTGGCTTGAAAGGCTGCAGAGGTAGACAGAGACCTGGTAGAGTGAGCCTTGATCCTGTGGGGTAAAGGTCTACCCTCCAAACTGTAGATGAAAGCTATGCAGGTCGAAATCAAGTTAGACAATGTCACCTTAGAAACTGGTAAGCCCAATCTGGAATCAGAAAAGGAAACGAACAACTGGTCTGACTTCCGAAATTCTTTGGTCCATTGCAAATAAAAACGTAGCTGTCTGTGAACATCCAACTGGTGGAAACGATATTCAGCTGCATTGCTATGATTGGGAAAGAAAACTGGAAGCTCAATGTGGCAGAAGAACAAACTTTGGGAACAAACGAAGGATTGGTATGTAAAGAAACCCTGTCTTTATGAAATACTAAATAAGGTGGTTTAATAGACAGGGCATGTAGCTCAGAAACACGCCTGATTGATGTAATAGCTACTAAGAACGCAGTCTTCCAAGACTAATACCTTAAGGAAGCTGGAATGAGACAGTTCAAAGGGAGGGTATGTTAGTTTGGACAACACAAAATTTAAATCCCAAGGAGCCACAGGTCCCTGTAATGCTGGTCTCAGTAAAGTGGCTCCTCTCAAGAAAGTTTTGCATAACTTATGAGACATAAGGTTGACATTTGCAGATCCCAAATAAAAATGTGAGATAGCCGCCAATTGTACTTTGATGGTGGCTGCGGCAGATCCCTGATGAAAAAGCTCTGAAAGGAATTCCAGAATCACATGAACGGGAGCGGTGTAAGGATCCACTTTCATTTTCTGTGCCCAAATAGAGAACCTTTTCCATTTAGTGTCATACAGTCTTCTGGTTGATGGTTTATGCAAGGATAAAAGAATATGGGACGCTGTCAATTTAAGGGTGTGGAGAGAGGGGTGTAGCGAACCCAACATGTGGGTCGATAGAGCTGAAAATGGGTCCATGATCCAAGGATCGTCCAGGAGAAGAGGCTCGAGGAAGAGGAACCAGACCTGACGAGGCCAGTAAGGAGCAATGAGGATTAACTTGCTTCCCAGTCGGTTGGCTTTCTGTATCACTTTGGGTATAACAGGGAATGGAGGAAAGGCATAGAGAAGTCCTGGGCCAATCGTGGACCAGAGCGCCTCTGGGTGCTTCCCGGAGGGGAATTAGGAAAATAACTGCTGCACTTGGCATTGACTGACTGGCAAAAGGTTGTCCCCATTTTCGTAAAATCTGTTCCACTATTTCCGCTTCATAGACCACTGGGGCAACAAGATTGCCCGGCTCAGCTTGTCGGCTATCACATTGGTTGACCCCGGAATGTGCTGCCACCAGAAAGTGCTGGGAAGAAATCGCCCATTCCCAAACTCGCATGGCCTCTCGACAGAGTGGGTAAGATATGGTACCGCCCTGTTTGTTGATATACCACACAACCGACACTGTCCAACTGTATTGAAATCATCCCTGGAGGAAGAAGGTCCTGAAGTGCTTGCAATGCCAGAAGCACCGCCCTCATCTCCAGAACGTTGATATGCAGATGAGCCTCGTGTTCTTGCCATGTGCCGTGGACAGTCCTGCCAAGATAATGCCCCCCCCACCTGACCTGGGAGGCATCCGTGATCACAGTGGCAAAGGGTTGGGCAGGCACAAAGGGAGCTACCGTGAACAAGTTGTTGGGGGTTATCCACCAATGAAGGTCCTTTTTGCATGATTCCGTCATCAGGATAGGGTGACTCGGAGGTAGATATTGGAATGACCACTGGGAGAATAGGAGCCATTGAAGGATTCTCATGTGCAACCTGCCTAAAGGTATTAACAGAATGATAAAAAACGGAACAAAATTAGTAAAAGAGAATATTCCTGTAATAATATGAACTTTTATTTTTCATTTTCCGTTCGCAGACTTCCTCAGAATTCTGAGGAAGTCTACGGACTTAAAGTGGAAAATTAAAAAAGTTTACGCTATTTGTTATCGTGGATTTATTTGCAGGTGCCTCTGCCTTGTTCTTGTATTAACAGAATGGTTGAGGCCATCGTTCCAAGAAGTTGAAGAATCCATTTTGCTTTGCTGAACTTGTAGATGAGGTTTTGTGCTCTTTCGGGAAGACTAACTGTCATATCCACTGTGTCTAGCTCTGCCTATAAAATTCTCAGATTGCGAGGGCAGTAATGCAGATTGTTCCCAAGTTATTCAGATCGCTAGTTGAGCACAAAGCTGGATGGTGGTGTCCCTGTTTTGGAGAAGTAGATGCCTGGTGGGGCGGTCAGGAGCCAGTCGCCTAAACACGGAAACACCTGGAATCCCTGACGTCTCAGGTGAGCTGTCACTACTGCTATGCATTTGGTGAACAACCTGGGGCTGTGGTGAGACCAAAGGGCAGAGCACGAACTGATAATGACTGGCTCCCAGCCAGAAGTGCAGATGCCTCCTTGACATCTTGTCTATTTTTATATGTTAGTAAGCGTCTTGGAGATGCAGAGAGCACATCCAATAGTCTTTCCCTAACAACGGGAGTATCAACTGCAGTGTGACCATCCGAAACTTGTCCCTTTTCACGGATTTGTTTAATCTGCTGAGGTCCAATATTGGCCTCCAGTCTCCGGTTCGTTTTGGGACTAAAAAGAACCTGGAGTAAGTTCCGGATCCTGTCTGGTCTGCTGGAACGGACTGGATGACTCTTTTTAAGAGCAACGTGTTTATCTCCACAGATGCCTGATCCCTGTGATTGGGTGGAACATCTGGGATCTTCCTGGGAAGAAATGGTGGAAGGGAAAATGGTATGGTATAGCCTTTGGTAACAACTCTTTGTACCCACTTGTCTTAGGTTATATTTAGCCAGGCTTCTGAATACAAAAAGATGTGACCCCCGACTGGCCCCAGAGAAACACAGTCAGGCCCCACATCAGGAGCGCTGATAAGGCCGCCCTCGAAAGGTACCACGGCCTTGCTGGTATTGCAGACCGCTCCTAACTCTAGGGCATCTACCATTTCCTCCTCCTCTGCCTCTGAAGGAGGATTCACTCTGTATGTCCGGAAAGGCCCTCTGGGACTTTTTGAACCACATCTTACCTCCCCTTTGACCTTTGGGGTATGGTCGAGAGGGGACGGTAAAATGGACTCCCACGGCAGAGAGAGTCTTTCCTTCCTGTTCACACCAAGTGAGTGTCTCTTTCACCATGGAACCGAACAAGGAGGAACCATCAAATGGGGCGTTGGTGAAGGTGGACTTAAAAGGCTCCGCAAAGTTACACAAGCGCATCCAGGAGTGGCGCCTAAGGGCAACTCTTGAACTCGCCGCCTACTCGCCCATCAGCCGCATGAGAGATAAACTGCATGGAGGAGTTAATCCAATTTAGGGTGGACAACTGAGCAGAGATCCTAGCAGGGACTCCCTCAGGACAAGCACCCTGTATGGAATCTCCTAACTCCTTGAGGAGATCCCTCTGCAACCTCGTGAAATGGGTAAGATAGTTCAGAGATCGAAGTGTAAAAGCCGCTGAACTAAATACATGCTTCCCAAATCTGTCCCTCTGTCGAGACTCCTTGTTTGGCGGATGAACAGAGGAAGAAGTCTCCGCCAACTTCTTCTTCGTGGCTGCCGTCACCACCATGGCATCTACGGGAATGCCCTTAGACAAGAATTCTTTTCCTGGAGGGGCAGACAGGAACTTATTTGGTCTTCTAGGGAATGGCTCCACGGCATCGAGTATCCCACACGCCCGACTCAACCAGATTCATTAGCTCGTCAAAAGGTGGAGACACCAAAGAGGCAGAGGGTTGAGACCCAAAAACCTTCAGGTACACCGACTCCTCATCAGAAGGGTTGACAGTGGGCCAGTCGCACCTCTGTTTAAGGATCTCTAGAATGTCCACAAAGGAGACATCATCAGAGGATGACTTAAGGGACCCCTCCGACTCATCGAGTTCAGTGTCCGGCGTCAGAGACTCATCCTGGAGTCAATATGCCTCCTCTTGCATACTCTCTTCTGAGGGGGCTCCTCGAAAGACCTTCTGGGAGGCCCCGGAAGAGTGGGGCCACCAGCCGGTGGCTCCTGAGGCTGTGGGCCTCTGCTGTCTCCGGAGAGAGTAGGTACTGAGACCAAAATGGGAGCCCTGGGGGGAACAGTGCTTGTACCACTGGCAAGGGCTGTTGATTGTGACAGCACACTCCTCATCACCTCAAAAGCAACCTCTCAGGCTCAAGACCGTCCCCGCTCCGAAGAGACAAAGGACGGTGCCGGAGCCCGAGCCATCGGCTCAGAGATAGATGCAGGGTCCGAGCTCACACTGGCGGAAGCACCGAGAGGAAGGCACGAACCGATGAAGATCGATTCAAGCCTCCCTCTCTGCACCGCCAGAAGAGCTTCGGTCCCTGGACATGACGGACGGAGCCGAGCGTGTTGGAGCCGAACTTGGCTCCAATGCAACAGCAAGGATAGCCGGAACCAAGTGTTCTTTCATTGGTAACAAGCACTCTGGCTCCAAAAAACCAACATGGCTTGGAGGAGGAATCATGGATGAGGACAAGACTGGTTCGAGTGGCTCTGGAGCTGATTGGGTCGGAGCCAACAAAAATTTAGGCAGGCCAGACAACTTCGGGAGTCTCAGTACTACCCTCTCCACATCTTCTTCCGAAAGACTCCTGGAAGATCTAGAAGATAAAGTTGGGGATCTCGACCTAGCAGGCACTGGAGATTTGACCATCAAGGAGACCAGTAGGGACTCTACAGACAGGCTCCCGAGAAGCAGAGTCAACTATTTCCAGGGGTTCAGCAGTCGGCACCGAAACACCTGTGACCGATTCTGAAACAACGGTGCTCTCCTTCGGCTCTGAAGACTGAGAAGTCGAATAGGCAGATTTTGTTAATTTGGCAGGCGGCTCCGAAACACCAGCCGGTGCCGGGGGAGGCCTTTTTGAACCTTTTGATTTTGAGTCAGATCTTGACTTTGAAGACTTAGATGAAGAAGCCAAAGAACCAGATAAAGCTTCCTTGAAGGTTGGCTTCAGAAGACCCCTGAGTATCAGTTTGTTTTTTCTCTCCTGCAACACTCTAGGAGAGAAAGCATGACAGACAAACATGACTCTTGCAAATGGATGGCTCCCAAACAGTAGACACAGCTACTGTGGCCATCCGTCAAAGACATTTTCTGGGAGCACTTCATACATTTTTTAAACCCAGGGGGTTTGTGCTCCTTGCTATCCTTAGACATTGCAACACACAAGCAACCAGAGGAAAAAAGAGAAAGAGAATGACTAAGGACTAGGTCCTCTAACTAAAATGGGCCTAGCCCTGCAGAAGAATTACACGAGGACAAGGTCCTCTAAGTTAAACGGGCCTAGCCTGGTGTACGAAAAAAAACTAGGTCTTTCACTAAACAACAGACAGATATTCAGTCACACAGGAAGTATCTTCAAATAAAAATACAATGGAATAGAAACACAAGGACTAGGTCCTCTAGGTTAAATGGGCCTAGCCCTGTGAAGAACCAGGTCTTCTAATTTAAACAGACCAAGTATACCACAACACACACACGCTCAAAAGGTAGGAGAAAAATTTGCAACTGTAAAGTGATTAAGACTTTAGCGTGTCCTCGCTAAAGACCACCAGTCAACAATAACTGATTGACAGGAAAGTAATCAATAGGAGCCACTATTGATTAAGAATGGCAAAACCGCCAAAACTATCTAGACAATAAATCGCAACTGCGCTTAACTACTGATACAGAGGAGACTGCTACTACTGGTCACACAAGACCACAAGGCAATTAAAGTAATGTGTATACTTTCCAGTAAATAACAGGAAAATGGCGAATCCGCCAAAACTAACGATTTAGGCAAAAAGCGCAACTGCGCCTACCTACTGATACACAGGATACTACTACTACCATCACACAAGACCACAAGACAATTAAGATAAAGCCCTATACATGTATATTTTCAGTAAATATGCAAAAAAACACTAGTTAATGAAAAATGCAAAAACTTAGCCAGAGCCAAGAGAAGCACATCCAAACTCGTTGACGCGGCAAACGAGATCTGGGGATTGCACTGGTGCACCATGAGATACCTGCTTAGCCACGAGCCAACCAGAAGTCTTCGAGCTTGAAAATCGGCCGAATCGGAGCCAAGAATCGGCTCCGAACCCATATGCAAATATGAAGGTGAGACTGGACTACCTAACATTTATGTTTTCTGATCAATTCTTGTTTCTTTTTATCATATTAAGGTCTGGGCTTCACTGGGTAAATTGATCACTTAACACATAGCTTGCTAGCTGCAGTGGATTTTGAAATGACTCCAGCAAAAAGTCAGTTTGGGGTCCTATCTGTCCCTGCTCTACTAAATGGATAATGGAATGGGCTACTTAATCTAGTAATTTGTCCACCAACCTAGACAGCAGTAACTTTGTCTTGTGTGTACCTTATAAGCTGAAATGTCCCTGTAGAATATGTAGAGGATTCTCTGCAGCAGTCTTTCACAGTATTATATCTGGAGCTGCCTTCTGTGACATAACTATTTACTGCAATATTATGACTGCAGATACCAAAGAAGGCAATTATGTAGCAAAGTCGTGTAAGAAATGAAAATTATTCAGTTACAATAACACTAGATCAGTATTGTTTTTTCATCCTTTGAACCCATGGGTTCCTCAGATCAAATCAGATGCAGGCTTTTCAAAATCTTCATCTCTGAAGTTCCGCCACTTTTCCCATAATATCCTGCAAGCCTGATTCTCCTTAGATCAAGTTTGTCCTCTATACTAGGAAATACTATGACAAAGTGGGATAAAGCAACCCATTAAGAAGGGAAAATATGAAAAAAATCAGATCAGTGGGTCCAAACCAGTCACTGAGTTGGCTCATGAGGTCTTTTCCATGAGCTAAAAACTGCAATGACAATTTGGAAGGAGGAACGGAGGGAGGGATGACTGAAATGGAAGGAAGAAGACAACACAGATCTAGAGTTATGGTAAGTATGTAACTTTCGCATCCGATATTGTCTTTTCTGTTCAACTCAACCTGTGGGACAGAGTCCCCAACCAGTCAAAATGGTGGTACTAAGAATGAACATTCGGTAAACAGAGGAGACAAAAGCAGATCTAGGCCCTGACTGAATGCCTAGTTTGTAATGAGAGACAAAGATATGTCTGTTAGGCCAAGTTGCTTTTGCAAAAAATCTCATCCAAATAAGCAAAGTTAAAAGAAAGCTGTTGAGGTGACTGTCCTGGTGGACTGAACAGTATGTATGCAGAAAAGGGAAAGGAGGGGATAGACCTTTATTAGGAGTAAATAAAAGAAATGCAGTCAGACAGCCAACTGGACAGGGTCACCTTAGAGACTGATTTTTCCAGTTTAGACTTAGAAAAAGGAGACACAAACAAATGTTCCAACTTTCTGAAATGCTCAGTTCTAAGTTGAACCAGAGTTGACAATGAACATCTACACAATGAAGCAAATATCCCCCCATGTTATAGAAACTGGGAAAGAAAACAGGAAACAGAATATACTGATTCAAATTACATTTTGAGGCCACCTTGGGAAGACTGGACAGATTAGGGAGAAAGAATATCTGGTCCTTGTGAAAAAACAAATAAGAAGGTACACAAGATAGTGCTAAAAGCTGTGATACTCTTTTGGCTGAAGTGATACCCACCAAAAAGTATATTTTCCAAGACATAAACTTTAAATCCAAGGCAGCAGAGAGTTCAGAAGAAGCTGAAGTAAGTCAAGACTTTCTGACCTTGTGTATGTGAAAATTAGAAATGGCTGCCAACTGAACTTTGACAGTTGAGAAGCTAGAATTAGTATAAAACAGTTCAGCTTACGAAATCCAGGACAACATGTAAAGATGCCATAAAAGGTTCTAGGCCTTTAGAAGTAGCCTATAATGAAAACCTTTCCCACTTGCTATTAGTAGATGGTTTCTAGGAAGATGAAAGAATGTGTACAACTCTCTCAAAAATCATGGGCTCTAGCTATCATTAGAATTGGTGGAACCAGGTGGTTAGCTTGTGGGATTTCAGATTCAGGTCAGGTGGACCGATGGGTGAGATATCAAGTCTAGTACCCAGGGTGGGTGTTTAGATGAGGCCACAGTAAGAGGAATTGTACTTGTCTTGGCCAAAAGGGAGCAATGAGAATCACCATCTCTTAGCAACAAGTAGCTTTCTGTATGAATTTGTTGATCAAAGAAATTGGGGAAAAGCATACAGAAGCCCAGTGCGCCAGACATGCAGAAGAGAGACCCTTGGTGATTGTCCCTGTGGAGGAACCATGGCAAAGTAACTGCAGCATTTGGTGTGGAAGAGAGTGGCAAAATGGTTGCAGCAAGGCTGGCCCTAGTGGCTGAAGATCTGAGCCACTACTGAAGGATTTAGGGACCACTCATGAGGCATCAGGATGCTTCTTCTGAGACTGCCAGAATGTTGGACCTCCCATGCATGTGCATGGCTATCAGAAACCCATTGCCAAAGCCTCACAGACTCTCGACACAGGTGGTAGGAATGGGTTCCCCCTTGTTTGCTGAGGTACCAAACCATGGATATGTTGTCCTTTTGTAAGGCGATCACACACCCTTGGACAGAGTGCCCTGGAAGGCCTGCAAAGTGAAGAGATCACTCTCATCTCCAAGCTGTTGATGTGAAGATAGATCCTTGAGGGAGACCAGGCACTTTGGACTTCCTTTTCTTTGACATGCCCCCAATCCTACCCAAGGAAGGAAGCCTATGTGGTAACCATGGCTGTGGGTTGTGGCAGAAAAAAAGGATGACCTATTGCAACTTTACTGGATGTCAGCCACCAGGAAATGTGACACTGACAGATTTCCATTATATTCACACAAACATAAACAGCAGCAAAACTTCAAACCACATCAAAAAGGAACACTAGCTGGAACACCACTGACAGGACATGTAATTCCTTTATTACGTTCTGGTATTTCAGCTTCTCGTCTTCTGGTGGAACAATTTAATCTTCCAAATATGTCCCTTTACATACAATTCTTTCCATCAATTATTCAATTAATTTCAAATAATTATACAATTAAATAATTAAATACCTAACTACAAAACCACTCAAAGGTTCAAACAGACTGATGGAATACTTTTAAAGTCACAATCATTACATCCATATTATGCATTTTTTATAATCCATGACAAATATGCAAACATAAAGAATACTACATTTTCATAAATATTTTAAATATATCTAATATTCAATGCTTTTATAATATGAAAATAGTAAACTGTGATCTGCATATAATTAATATCTGTTTATTTTGTCAGCATTCTATATATTCCTCATATAACAAAGTCTAAACTGAAAATATACTTCAATGCACATATGACATTTAATGAGGTTTTACTCTTAGTGAAATATCTTGTAACAAATTACTTGTAAGAACAAACTGCACTATCATTTCTACCAACCATACAAATGAACACACTTGTAATTTAACTATTAGTATAATTTTTTCTCATTTTCTCCATGTTCTTCTATACAAAAAAGTATAACAAATCTACAAATGCAAAATACAAAGACATACATTCCTGAGATACTCATCCATGCAATGCAACAGGGATGCCCCCGTTGCACTAAATAACTATACAAGGAATATGAATACAAAATGCATTCTCCAAATGTGTCCATTGATATAATGTGACTAATTTACCTATTACACTTTCAAATTTCTCTCAATTCAACATTATATGTATTGATGTCTTTAACAATAATATGCCCTTATGTGCATTCCTGATACAACCTAAATTTTTATACTTTTACTAAAGTACTCTAAATGTTCAAATTATTTTCCAAATTCATTCTGAGGATATAAAATATGAAAATGAATGATCATTCGATTCTCTAGTATGTTTAACTGTTTTTTGAAATCCCCCTCACTGAAAATCGGACGTGCTAAAATACTGAAAAATAAGCTCTTATCTAACCCTTGATGTTTAGACAAGAAGTGCATGGCAACTGGACTCTCAGGTTTTTGCCTTCTTACATCACCCAAGTGTTCCATGATTCGTACTTTGGCCTTCTTGGTAGTTTGACCAATATACCAGGAAATAAGATCACAGTCACAACCTATAATGTAAATAACTCCACAGCTGTCACAGTTGTAATATTCACTGGCCCTGTATAATTTACCAATAATCTTTTTACCATCCAGATTTTTTACTCGATTACATACTAAGCATTTTCCACAGCAGTGGGTTCCAACCATTTTACCTATTTTATCTGAATATTTTAATTTTAAACCTTTTTTATTCAACAATTCTTTTAAATTGTTGTACCTGCCATAGGAAAACACTATATGCTTAGGAAATAAAGAGTCAATTGAAATATCCTCACTTACAATTTCCCATGCTTGCCTGACAATTTTCTCCAAAATAGGGGAAAAGTCAGAGTATCTTGTGACAAAAAATAATTTCTCCTCCACCCTTCCATCCTCTCTATCGTTTCTGATTATTCTTCCATGATGGTTGGGACCAACCCTCCCTCTGACTTCACCAATGTCCATGACTTTGTTTTTTGCTTTTTGTAATATACGGTCATCATATCCTCTGTTCTTTAATCTGACATGCACCTCATCCAAGTTAATTTCTTTTAATTCAACTTCAGAGGTATTCATAAAAATTCTTTTAAATTCACCATATGGTAATGAATCAATCAGATGGGGGGGGGGTGCATACTAGTAGCATGTAAGAAATTGTTGACTGCTGTGGGTTTCCTATACTGTTGTGCTGTACCCATTAGTCAGTGTTTATGTAAAACATGACATCCAAAAATGAAATGCTTTCCCTACCAATTTCCCAAGTAAACCTCAACCCGTGTGAGTTATTGTTTAAGGTTCCCATAAATTCTACAAATTCTGCTTGGTCACTTTTACAAATGAATAATAGATCATCTATGTATCTCTTGTAGTATGCTATGTTTCTCACATAATACTCCTCTAATATCATGAACTGATTTTCAAAATCATCCACATAAACTATGGCATACGATGGGGCAAAGGCTGCCCCATCCCCATTCCCCTTGTTTGCAAGAAAACTTCTTTATTCCATGTGAAATAATTGTGTGTAAGACTGAAATCAAGTAAGGTCAACAAAAATGTAGAATGTGGCGCCTCCCCCAGTTTTTTAGCCATTGCCTCCATACCCCAACTTCCCAATGTTAGAATACAAAGCAGTAACGTCCACTGTTGCCCCAAAATAATTATCTTTCCATTCCAAATTGAACAATTCCTGGCAAATCTGTTGAGTATTCTTAACATGAGAGGGTATGGTTGTTAAATATTTCTTGAAATGAAAGTCCAAGAAAATATTAAAATTTTCAAGAAAGTACCCTATTCCTGAAATAATTGGGTCTCCCTGGGGGTTTAAACATACTCTTGTGAACTTTAGGGATATGGATGCCTGGGTGTCTTGACAATTAATTTTTTAACATCTTTATGTTTCAAAAAAAACAAACCTTTCTCCACGTTCCAAAATTTCCTCTAACTCTATTACAAACCTATGTAAAGGATTATATTGCAGTTTAACATAATATCCTTCTTCAGGTAGTATATTTGAAACCATTTCATCATATTGTGCAATACTCATGACTACCCAGTTACCTCCCTTTTCAGCCATTTTTATACTATCCCTTTCAAACTGGATCCAAGTTCCTACAAGGTCAACCATTTTTCCTTCTTTAAATTGTAAGATTCAAAATTCTTTACAAACTGGCCATAACTATCTTTCACTTTTTTACACAATAAATTTTCATAAACATTAATAGCTTGACTACTCTTGGGGGGCATGAAAAGTACAGTTGTGTACACCTACCATAAATGTAGATGTTCGAGTGTCTTCACTGTTGCAGTCATGACTGTAGGGTTCTCCCCTGCCGGCAGGCAGCCCTCGGTCGGCCAGAATCCCAAAGTCTGGGTCCGGCGTTGGCTGTTCAATCATGCTCCCTGACGTCAGAGCGTCAGGAGTACAAAGCAGACAGCCGACGCCATCTTCTCCAGTTTTTCTTGCCCCAGATGTCAGGAGTCCTAAAATGAAAAAGGTCCCATAACCTATGCAAATACACCTCAGAAGAATGGTGAAGAAAGGAAATACACAAAAATAAAAATAAGAGGGGACAGGAGGGAGGGAAACCCAGACTGCAACAGTGAAGACACTCAAACATCTACATTTATGGTAGGTGTACACAACTGTACTATGTTCATCGTGTTTCACTGTTGCAGTCATGACTGTAGGGTAGAATCCCAAAGCTGAAAGAAAGGGAGGTGGTCATAATGAAGGGGCGGCTAAAAGGCCCTGCAAGCCTGCCCTAGACTTAGAGTATAGAGGTAGATTGTAGTGCTTAGAAAAAGTATGCACTGAACTCCAAGTTGCAGCTTCCAAAATGTCTTTGGTAGGAACTCCTCTGAGGAAGGCTGCAGAAGTGGCAGCAGCTCTGGTGGAATGAGTTTGTATACTCCCTGGGATTTGCTTTCCATGGTGTGAATAACAAAATCTGATTCCATGAGCAATCCATTTAGAAATGGTCTGTTTTGAAATGGCTTTACCTTGGGAACTTGAAGCATAAGAAACAAACAATTGTTCTGATTTTCTGATGTCCTTGGTTCTGTCCAGGTAGAAAAGTAGCTGTCTGTGTACATCCAAGGAATGGAAGATCCTTTCCCCTTTATTTTGAGGAGTGGGGAAAAAGGCTGGCAAGTGGATAGTTTGATTTAAAGCCACTTTGGAAACCACCTTAGGCATGAAAGTAGGATTAGTCCTCAAAGATACTCTGTCTTGATGAAAAATAATATATGGTTCCACAGCCATAAGAGCTTGTAACTCTGAAACCCTCCTGGCAGAGGTTAGGGCTAACAGAATAGCTGTCTTCCAAGATAAAAACTTGATGTCAGAAGAAGCAGCAGGCTCAAAAGGAGGCAAGGTTAGTTTTTCCAAAACATAGTTGAGATCCCAAGCAGGAATGGGAGGAGATCTAGGAGGCCTTAAATTCTTAGCTCCCCTGAGAAACTGTCTCATGAAGGAATGGGAGGAGATCTAGGAGGCCTTAAATTCTTAGCTCCCCTGAGAAACTGTCTCATGAGCTGGTGGGAAAAGATAGGAGGGTCCGAATTATAATGAGCACAAATAGCAGAGGCATGTATCTTAATGGAAGAGAAAGAGAGACCCTTATGTAAGACGTCTGTCAAGTAAAGTAAGATTAAAGTAATGTTAGGAAGAAGAGGATCAGAATCCTGAGCCTGCATCCAGGAACAAAATCTTTTCCATTTTCCTGCATAAGATTTTCTAGTGCTAGGACGTCTGGCTTCTAAAATGACATCCATAACCTGCTTGGGTAGTAAAGAAGAAATCAAAGGTCCTGGATTAACCAGGCTGCCAGGCAGAGAGTTCTGACATGAGAGTGTAAAACCTGACCCTGATGTTGGGACAGAAGGTTCGGAGACTGAGGTAAAACCCAAGGGGGCTCCAGGCATAGGTTTTTCAGCGTTGGATAACAAAACCGCCGAGGCCAATTTGGAGCCAGCAAGATTATCATCTTGGGCTTGTCCTGTTTTATCTTCAATAAGACCCGTGGAAGAAGAGGAAGAGGTGTAAAGGCATATCCCGAGAGGTTCCTCCAACTAAATGACAGGGCATCCACTTTCCAAGCTTTTCTGTGGAAGGTCCTGGTGCAACAATTCTGTAGTTGATGATTGAGATGGGATGCAAAGAGGTCTATGTGAGGACATCACCAGACTGCTGTTATCATCCTGAATATTTTGGTGTCCAGCATCCATTTGTGTGGATCCGAAAGGTTTCTGCTCAGACTGTCTGCCAAGAAGTTTTGTTTCCCTGGTAGGAACTGTGCTTGAAGATCCAGATTGTAAGCTAGAGCTGTGTCCCATAGATCCATGGTTAGTCTGCAAAGGGGGTAGGAATGAGACCCCCCTTGCTTGTTTATGTACCACAGAACTGTGGTGTTGTCTGTCCATATTAGTAGTTGTCCTGGGTGTAAAAGATTCCTGAAGGCCAATAGAGCTTTCTGAATGGCTAACATTTCCTTTAAATTGATATGCAGGTGCTTCTGATCCTTTGTCCAAAGGCCCTGCAGACAGTTGCCCTGAAAATGGGCTCCCCAAGCATAATCCGAGGCGTCCGTGGTTAGAATCTGAGTAGCAGGAGGCAGACGGAAGGGTTTCCATTTGTTTAGGGCACATGCCCTGGACCACCAAAGAAATTCCTTTTGAAGGCAAGGAAGGACGGAGATCAGTATGTCTAAACTATGGCAATGCTGAGACCATACACTTTTTAGGTACCACTGTATTTTCCTCATGTGTAGTCTTGCATATGGTACGAGAAGGATGCAGGAGGCCATGTAACCCAAAGCCTGCAGGAATTTCCTTGCAGATAGTTGAGTTAAAGTTGCCAAGGTTTTGAAAGTTGAAGCCAGCTAATTGTTTTTCGGATGTCAGAAATGCCATCTAGGTTGTAGTGTTTAAAAGAGCACCCAGAAAAGTTATGTGTTGTGATGGTGTCAAATTTGACTTTTTTATGTTTACAGAGAATCCCAGAAACTTGAGGAGGTTTTGTACAAATTCCAGATGCTGGAGTAAAACATCCTTGCTGTCTGCCTGAATTAGACAATCGTCCAGATAAGGGTAAATTTGAATTCCCTTGAGTCTGCAGTAAGCTACTACTGGAGCCAGGTATTTGGTGAAGACCCTGGGCGCAATAGACAATCCAAAGGGCAGCGCAGAGAATTGAAAGTGCCTCGATCCGGCTTTGAACCTGAGGTATTTTCTGCGATCCTGCCTGATGGGAATGTGTAAATATGCCTCCTTCAAATCCAAAGTTACCATCCATGAATCCTTGGACAGCATTGGAAGTAGCTGCTGTAGAGTAAGCATCTTGAATTTTGGAATCTCTAGAAAGGTGTTCAAGACCGACAGATCCAGTATGGGTCTCCATGAGTTTTGCTTCCTTGGGACTAGAAAGAGCCTTGAGTAAAAACCTTTTCCCATCTCTGAAAGTGGAACCAGTTCTATGGCATTCATAGCCAAAAGAGCTTCCACCTGGTTTAAGGCCTCCATCCATTGATGCTTTGGAAGGTCTGGCCATCCGCTTGGCCTTGGCAAGGTATGAAAATGGAATTTGTAACCTCTTAAAATCACATCCAAAACCCACTTGTCTTGGGTTATTTGAGTCCAATTTTGATAAAAAAGAGAGAGTTTTCCTCCGAGCGGGGCTTCCAGGCAAGAAGTTCCTGTAGCCCAACAGAGGGAGTCATCGAGTTTGTTTCCTTTGAGTTTGTGACCTGTCCTCTCCTCCCCTAGGGGTGGAAGCAGTCCACTGTCTTGGTCTATAAGAGGCTTGAGTTTGAGGCCTTCCTCTGGAGCATCTATATCTACCCCTCTGAGGTCTGTCTGAAGAGGGAAATGACCAATTTTTTGAAGGCCAATTCCTGCTAAATCTAGGTGGCTGTACCTGTAAGAAATCTTTAACAGTTTGCATGGATTTCGCCTTATCCTCCATCATTTTAATCACCTCTTCAGCTTTTGATCCGAACGAAACATTATGCTGAACAGGAGCATCCAATAATTTAGCCTTAACTTGTTCAGGCAAATTTTGTTCCTTTAGCCATGCAGGCCTTCTAATGACTGTGCCAGAGGCCGCAGCCCTACAAGAAGCCTCTAAGGCATCAAATCCATAGTGTAAACCATGCTTCCCAACTTGTTCAGTGGCATGCAATTAGTCATGTAATTCCTTATCATCTGCACAGGCAGAAATAGAAGAAAGCTTTTGTTTTAAAACAGACAAGAGAAATTGCTGGTATTTCAGCATATGAAACTGACAGTTTAGAGCCCTAATAGACAAAGTAGCAGAAGTGTACACCTTTTTGCCCCATCTTTCCAAGGATCGATAATCCTTTTCAGTAGGAATGGGATTTTTGGCAGAAGCGGCCTTAACTCCCTTAGGACTCTGAGAAATGGTTTCAGGATCAGCAGAAGGGTTCTTGTATAAAAATTGGTGGGAATCAGGAACCCTGTGATATCTATCAGGCTTAACAGGAGCAGGAGGAAAGGAGTCAGGGGTTAAGTTAGCCTCCGAAAAGGCATCATCCACAATATCCAAAACAGGAGGAATAGCCAGTGGTCTATGTTGGGGAAGAAGAAGAAAATCCCTTAGTCTTTTCTTAGATTCCGAATACTCCTGTCCTTCCCAATGGAAATGTTCCCTCATTTCATGCAAAGTTTCCCCAAAAGAGAAATCCTCAGGGGGAGAAGCTGAAGGAATGGATTCTTCAGCATCAGAATCTTCATAAGGAGGGAAAGAATATTCCTGGTCAGAAGAAGATACAGAGGAAACAGAGGCCTGATCAGAAGAATCATAATAAACATCCTGCCTTGACCTTTTGTCTGGAGGGGGATGTGAACCCCTAATCATAGTAAGTAAATCCTCCGCCATCTTGAGTAACTATTTCTGTGACTTGGGAGCCGGTTCAGAAGAGGCCTGAGTTGCAGTCTTTGATTTAGAAGGAGTCTTTGCCTTTGCCTTTGGCTTTGTCTTTATTAGGAGCTTAGGCCTGAAAACCCCTTCGGAAGCCGGTACCTGCACAGCGGCTCCGGACCCATCCGAAGCAGCATTGTCCGAAGGTCCTGCAATAGAAATATTTAAAGGCCTGGTTGGCTCCTCATGACAGTCCGTTTCAGCCATCGGTTCTGAAATGGCCGACGACAGGGGCTGCAAAAGCGCCTCACTGACGACGGCCAAACCTGAAGCTGGCTCCGCTTGTGCACTATCATCAGATTTGGACCTCAGAGGCCTGTCTTTATCCTTGCGACGTTTGTGAACTCCGGTAGTCGGAACCGTATCCGACGACATTTTGTAGTTAAAGCGCCTACCGAAGTAATGAAAAGCAAAATCGTACCTTCGCTTAATTGTACGTTGATTAAATCTAGCACAAAACCGACAACTAGCTACGTCGTGGTCAGGGCTTAAGCAAGGAATACAGTAAGAATGAAAATCCTTATGAGGTATTTGCTTCCCACATGAAATGCAATTATTAACTTTTTCTGACATCGGAGTGGAGCAAGAAAAAGGTTTCCCCAACGGGGTACTTAGCTTTGAATGGAGAAGAAAATCTTCGGACTGAAGTTTATTAGGTAAAATCGTCAGGAGTCAGCCGACCGGCACTTGCGAACTGCTATCACCGCACGGCAAGAAAGACTGGAGAAGATGGCGTCGGCTGTCTGCTTTGTACTCCTGGTGCTCTGACATCAGGGAGCATGGTTGAACAGCCAACGCCGGACCCAGACTTTGGGATTCTGGCCGACCGAGGGCTGCCTGCCGGCAGGGGAGAACCCTACAGTCATGACTGCAACAGTGAAACACGATGAACATCTACTATCTAAATTCAATTTAGGCATTTCCAAACATCCATATCCGTGAAAAAAGGCTCAGATGAAATGTTACTTTGTGAATTATCATTTAAATTCCCTTCACCCAAATCTACACCTGCTTCAAACACTTCATTGCCATAGATGCTTAAATTCAGTAAGTCATCTTGATCAGAAGATTCACTATCACCCCCCCCACCCCATCTACAAGAGACATATCTGATCTAATTTGAAAAAAACACTTTAAGGTTTAACTTACGGCAACATTTTTTAACATCAATAATCATATCTGCCAAAGATGGAATTCTGGTAGGTACAAATTTTGCAACTCTAAGCAACACTTTCTTGGCAACATCAGTAATGTTAACATCAGTAAGATTAATAATTTTCAAAACATTCGCTTCATGATCTAAAACTTCTGTAAACATTCCATCATTCAAATGTACATTTTGAGCAATATTGAAACTTTCAGTACTCTCTGTGCTATAAGAAACACGAAAATCATTTACATGTCTGTCATTCACATTTACATTTGAATCACGCAATCCCTTTCCCATACATATCACGTGTTTCATGCACCCATTCTGATATTTTAGGGATTAAATCAGTACCATTTTGTTCATCAAGTGTATTGCTAACTTGTTTAAACAAACTGCAAGAAGTGCAGAAACCATGAAAGTCATTTACGAATGTATTACTTACACATTCATTTGAATTTAACAGTCTCACTTCTTTCTGTTTCTTTCATTGCCTTTTCCCTTTGCCGTATTTACTTTGGGTTGTTGTTGAGTTTGCCAAGGCCCTTCCGATATGTTTTTTGAATTCAAGGATTCTTGTGAATTAACCTCCTCGAAGGAAACACTCTTTCTTCCTAAAAACTGTTCACCTGACGATGCAGAAGAATCACGGACCCCAGACACAGACCTTCTTCTCTTCCGATAAGCTTCTGTTCCTTTTTGATGTGGTTTGAAGATTTCCATTATATAAATGAGAAAATGCATACAGGGTGTTGTCAATGACCACTGGAGATACAAAATCCACTCCAGAACCCTCATGAAAAATCTGGCCTTGGGAACTTAGGGAATGGCCGCAGCCATCAGCCCAAAGAGACACAGCAAAGGAGAAGCAGCTGGGCTTCGAGCAGCTAGTACTGGACCTGCATGAAAATGAATTGAGCTCAACTGTGAAACAGGCTGTCTGGCAATCTGACTGGTGTTGCCCAGATGATATCAAATGAATTCTAAAATTTTAACATGTTCTACATTTGATTTCTCAAGATTGACAGTGATCCCTAAGAACAGGCACCAATGCACCATGAAGTCCTTTGCTGGTGATATTGAAGTCATTGTGAGAAGCCAGTCATCCAAGTATGAAAATACCCAAAATTCATGCAGGCACAGCCAGGCTCCCACAACTGCCATGCATTTGGTGAATACCTGAGGAGCTGCAGCAAGACAAAAGGGAAGGACTCAAAATTAAAAATGACTGGCTCCCAGCCTGAAGCACAGCAGTCTTCTGGATTGCCGTGTTACATTGATGTGATAGCAGGCTTCCTTAAGACCCAGTGAGCATATCTGGTCTATCTGATGTGGAGGTTCAGCGTACTTAGGCTGAAGATAGGCTTGAGGTCCTTGTTTTTCTCTGGCATTCTTTAGCATTAAACATAATCAGTAGACCAGATCCTCTCTTGTTTGGTGGGGCCTTCTGGATGACTTTTTGTAGCAGCTTGAAAACCTCAGTTGCTGCCCTTTGCTGATGGGGTAGCATTTTAGTCTTGAATTAGAGGTGGTGTACAAAAAAGGAAATGGAGTAACCTTTGGAAACCACTCAACATACATGCATTTGAAGTAATGGCTTCCCAAACTTCTGGGTGCAGAGATATGCATTCCCCTGACTGCCACCAAAGTATGGCAGTTGGGCAAGCATTGAGGAAAACTTTAAAGGCTTACCAGAGAAGGGACATCTGAAGCCTTGATTCTGAAAACCACCCCTGCCACTTAGGTAGTGTCCACTGAAGTCCCTTCTCCTCTGCCTCGGGGGCCTCAGGCACATGGAGGGTCCAGACAGAACTGATGAGATATGCAGAAGAACATTTCTTGCTACTACACTGATTCCTGGAGAATGTTCTCTAGGGGTAGAAAATGAACTCCCATGGAAGAAGAGTTTTCCCATCCTGCTCACTCCTGGTCAAAGTCTCCTTAACCTTGGGTCCAAACAAGGAAGTCCTGTCAAAGGGGGGTACTAAGAAAGGACACCTTAAAGCACACTGCAAAACTGCAAAAGTGCATCCAGGTGTGCACACAAGCAGCTATGTCAAGAACCATCTGCTGTATTGGAAATTAGCCACATAGAAACATTAGAAATGGAAGGCACAGTGGATAACTGAGCCAACGCTGGTTTATGGGCCTCCAGAAACTATAAAGAAAGATACCTCAGTAACAAGGTCATATTGGAGTCTCATCAAATGAGCCATATAATTCAGCACACAGAGGGCAATCATGGCTGAAGTGTGGGCACTTACCCAATCAGTCCAAAGCCTGAGACTCCCTTTTCAAGGGATGGGCTGATGCACTCTTTTCCAAGATGTATTTTTTTTGTGGCTGCAGCAACAATATCGTCTACCTCAGAAACCTTTCTCCAACTGGCCCTAGCTTGGGGAAGGTGCCCAACCATACCTGGTTTACATGGGATTGTTTCCACTGTGTCCAGTTCCCTTCAAGCCCTCTGGGACACCAAATATTTGAGGGCATCCAGAGGGTGTACTACACATAATGTGGATGGGCCTGTACTGCAGGCCTTGAGAAATACAGAATTCTCCACGGAAATGGCTTCAGTGATGCATCTCCCACAGTGTCACATCAATTCCAATAGGTCACCAAAGGAGGCATCTTCACAGGGGACCTTTGGAACCTCTCCCTTTCAATGAAGACAGAATCCTCAGTAAGACACTCCTCAGGGAAGGCCAGATGTTTCCTTTTACACAGGCTTTTTTGCATGTCTCCTAAGGAGGGGACTCAGGGGGACACAGGTGTAGCCTGACCCACGGACCACTTGAGAGAGCACAGATGCCGCATGGATTTGGTACCAGAGACATATATCCTGTCTCAGAGTGAGACAATATCCTCTCAGCAACATCAAACACGGACACCCAAGCCGGCTAGGTGGAGACAAAATCTTTTCGATCCTCTGATCTCAGGGAAACTCCCAACCCCGCCACCAATGGGGTCAGATTCAGTGAAGACACTGGTGCCAAGCTACCAACAGCTGACAAGCCCAGAGGGAGAGATGGATCACATATTTCCAAATATGAGCACTTGGGTCTGACCTCTCGATGCTAGTGTGCCTCAAAGACCAACATCAGAGTTGGGGCCATCAAAGCAGAAATCATTGTTGAAGGCAACCATGCTGTCGGCACCCATGATGGATCCAACCAGATGCAGGCCAGATCCAAAACTCAACAGAGCCGAAGAGTGGGCCCTTTTTTTCCTCCCACTCTTCCTTATTACCAGCCTGGGTCTCATTCCCCCTCCAAGCCGGGTCAACCAGCTTCTCCATCTTCCCAGACTTCGGGGTTTGGCATGTCTAAGCTTCCGTCAAAGACAGGTCCTACTTTTGGCCTACCCTGCTACTCCCTCCTCCCCTTTGTGGCAGTGTGGTACAGTCATGGGGGGAGGGGCATAGGATCTGCAGTGTATCACCCTGCCTTAAGTGGTAGCTCAGCCAAGCTCCACTGCCATCTCTTGTCTACACCTCCTCTAGCAATGTCCCTAGCCTCCACCAGAGATCACTGTCTGGAGATGCTCATGTGTTACCCACCCACCCCTGAGGTTGGGCATGCCTGTCCTTCCCTGTCACTCTGTCAGTTGCCCCAGAAGCTACAGTGAACCTGGGTCACAGTCAGAGCTTTATCCCTTTAAGCCACCAAAGTGGCAAAGAGAGGACTTTAGGAGGAAAAGAAACTGTTGGAACCGATTGAACAAGGTCTTGGGGTGGTCAGAATTGATTGTATGGAAACCTTAACCCTTGGAGCCATGGGACAGAGGATCACCCCCACTTCCTTCTGGGTTTTCAAGAATGATCTCAGAACTTGGTCCAAATTGACAACCTTGACACTCCTAAAAGACTTAGACAAAGCCATCAACAATGCCTTCTCAGGTCCGGATGCATGAAAGGATATCTTCTAAACTCAAAGGGGGGAGGTCTTGGACCTGAAGAGGAAAGAGCTCCAGTGATATTTTGACAGGTATAATGGGTTACTGGGAGAAATTCTTGCTGGAAACTGGAACAGCTGCAAGTCAACGGCTTGGGATATCCTGGCCCAGAAAAACTGGTGGATCCAAAGACAGGGTCCTGGTCGGATCCATAACTGAAGGAGAATGGTGCCAGGGAGGCAACGACTCTGAAAGTAAATACTGATCCAGTGCTACAGGCCTTTGGGTCTTCAGGAATTCTGCCCTGTGCATTTCCGATTCCCTTTCCTTCAGTTTCAATCTTTTTTTCTTTCTCTTTACTTTGTCCTTTTGTTTCTCTTCTGGTTGTTGTCCACTGTCCTTTCACTCCCTTTCTTTTTATGAAGCTTCTTGCTAGGAGAGGGGGAAGGAGAAGACACTAAAGGTGATGCGGAAGCAGACAACAAACCCTTTAGAACCAACTTGGCCCTTATGTCTGCTAGTGCCATAGTAACAAATGCCAGACAGGCATTACGTTCTTTAAGATGAACAACACCTAAACACATTACATACTGACACTGACTTGTCATTAATGTAGCAATGCATAACCAGTTAATGAGTATAGAAATAACAAAACACCAACAAACATTGTAAAAACACACACTAGAAAAGCCACAAAAGCTATAACACCCCATAAGACACGCTCAGAGGTTCTACCACACTAAATCGAAAACTACTAGTATACACAAATTAAATCTGCACTAACAACACCAAGGGGCAATGTAGAGAAAAGCAGGAAATACCATACTAAAATGTTCTAAAAATTCTACTAACTATTGTCTACATTAACTCTATCTAAGTAGGAAGAGGAGGAATCAAATACTCCATGATAATTGTGCCAAGAAAGGATCTAAATAATCAAAAATATTACACAGATGTCAACACATAGCTGGAGCTGCAGAGACACGTCTGGCACTTGAAAGTGGCAAACAAGATCTGAGAAGAATTAGGCTTTCAGGGTATTATGGGAGAAGAGGTGGAGCTTCAAAGCCAAAAGTTTGGAAAAGCCAGCATTGGATCCATATGACTTAAGGACCTATAGTTGAGACAGACAGAACAGGCAGTATCATTTCTCACTTTAGCAGTATTTACATTATTTAATTTATGCCTTTGCAATATAAGTGCCCATTCTCTATCCCGTGGCTACTGATATCATTGTGGAATTTATTTATATGGTCGTCTTGGTTGGTACTTCTAGATGGATTAATGCATTAGATTCTATGTAGCATGTCTACAGCCTAGCTGCATCTGGCTGATGCCATAAATGGACTATGACTGTGGCATTATGGGATTATGACAAACCTATATGGATTGCGGATATACCAAACACCATGACACAGACAAGGCTATGACATCAATTACGACACTTGTACAGCTTGGTTGTGTCTGTATTTCATGGTAAACTACATCTGGTGTAGTCTGTATGCGATGTGTATTCTATGATTAGTAAGCACGCACACAGGCAGTACATGGTACAATGCACTGACGTAATTACAAAGTACGAGAGACAGCTACTTTCTCCATAGATGCCTGTGGTGGAGACCCTGGTAGAAAATGACAGACATATACATGGTGAATTTATTTTCTAGCATTTCATACTAGATGCTATTTGTTTTAAGCAAATATCCTTTCTTATTTATGGGGTCACTGTCTCTGAAAATTTTATAAGCTGCAGCTCTTGGGGGATATGACTAGAGGTTCAGACAGTCAAAGTGTCTGACAGAGGGATGTAGCAATTGCTGCCCAGAGAAAACTGGCTAGTAAATCTCATGTTATAACACATTATGCTTGAAACACAGAACTGAAGTCACATACATACTTTAATAAGTTTTTACATGGCTCAGTTATTCATAATACAGATAACCAAGCTTCAAAGTTAGCACAAAACACTGTCTGTCTAATACACATACCACTATCGTATATAGTGAAAGGTACTTTTAATACAGAAAGACACATGTTCAGTTAGTTCAATATGGTTTGGAAAGCTGTACACACAGTTATAACAAACAATATTCTGAATATGTCAAGGTGGTTAGACAATATAAATGGGGCGCAACAAACATGATTAGGGAATCTAACAAATCAGCCAGTCACTACATTTACCTCTCTATGAAACTATAACATATCACTTTTGCTGCAATACGAGGGTTACGTTATGTTTACCCAGGGTTTAGACAGATGGTCTTCGTGTTTTCCCCTTCATTCAGAAACTTCTTGCCCAACACAGCTCATGTGTCTGCAGAACTGTACTTTGATCTCCTTACCTGTAGTGGACTCAGTGTTAAGTCAGGTTGACAGTACATGTTTCCAGTGTAATTGGATTAGCCTGATGAATACTTGTTTTTTTTTTTAAATTTACTACTGTATAAATTAACATCATGGATAAAATACTGGTCCTCCAGCCTAAAGGCCAGTCAGTTTATTCCGTCACACTGGAAATGACACAATATATCTGTAGTTTTTTTATCCCTGATCAGTATTCTTTACATTATACAAACAGTAATCAAAAAACGCATACTCTGATTAAGACAAACATACAGGCAGTTAATGCAACAGTGGCATAACACTACATTTCATAAGTTTATAACTTACATAAAATTTCTGGAATAGCGCAAACTTGTCTGAAATGTGAAGGATAGTGTCTCTGCTGTAAATAACATCAAATGAATGTTCTGGAAAAACCCTCTTGGTGGCATCTCCAATTTCATACTGAACCTAAAAAATAAAAGGAAACCACATTTGACATATCTTGTTTTCTTTTTGATAACCATCAAAACAAATTAGTCACTTCCTGTGCTGGACTTTTTTATGCATCGTATTTAACCTTTTTCTAGTTCTAGCCTGCTTTGCATTACTGAGGTAACAATTCTCCACAAATGTTGTAAATCAATACATTTCAAAGTATTACAACTGGTTCTAAAGCAAACAGAGAACTATCAGGTGGTATCATCTTCCATCTCTGATAAACACCAAGTCTCTACTATTGTAAGGAAAGTGTTCCACGTAGCTCACTTGATTAGTAAGGACATCGCCTCGAGAGCAAAAGAAGTTATAACCCCCCCCCCCCATATTAAGCACTTATCTGGCACATAATTGAGTATAAAGCCCGATTCGGTATGTACTCTACTGGACACCTAAAGTAATTAGAGAGATCTCAGAGGTTTCTAACAAAGAAGATCAAGGGCCTCCAGCAAGTGCCTTACATGGACTGACTAAAATCTCTGTCACTATACTCTGTATTGTACAAACTTCTAAGGGGGAGACTTATGCCTGTCCTACAGAGCAACCAAAGACCCAAGTGTAATGAACTTACTGCATAGCCATAAATCAAATGGGTTTAGGGCTACCTATTCCAGCTACTTAAATATGGCCTGCGACTTAAATAGGACATGCTGGAAAGACACATCTCCCAGCGACTGCCAAGTCTTTTGAACAGACTACCAATTCATGTGAAACAGAGCACCTCTATGACACGGTTCAAGAGGAACCTGGATGAGTGGATGGAGCACCATAAATTCTTACCGGGGATAGGACCCAAAACCCTCCTGGACATGGGCAGTCATCACTAAATGCAATCTTGGGTACTGACTACTACTTCTATGGTATTACATTGGGTTGAAATGGCTAGGCTTAAAATGACCTCCGGGTCGACAGCCTAGAAATCTCCTATGATCCTATGATCTCTATCAGAAAGGATTTACATGCTAACTAAACGTTAACACAAAAAAATTACACCAAGGCTGGTTAAGCAGCTTGACACACTAGAGCATCTTCATGTTCAAGCCACCATCAGAAAGCCACAATTCCTCTCTACAAGAACTACAGTCACTCAACATTAAACCCAGCAACATTTTTATGGGTGATCTAAATTATCCAGCTATAGACTGGGAAACCTATACCACCACAAGTGCACAAGCACAGAGATTCCTGGACTCTGTCAATGCAAATGAAATGGAGCAACTAGTCAGAGTACCTACTAGGGAGAATAACATCTTACACCTTGTCCTTACTGTTGTGGGGGCATCTTGCATTATCCCTTGTATATATTTGTCACTTGTTAGATATGACTATAAAACTATTTCCTTTGAAATGAAATTGGATACAGGGACAACTTCCACCCCCTGGTAATTTTAAAAATTTCTCCAATACAAACTATCAACTCCTAAGAGCTACACTGGCAAAATTAAATACCCACCAAGCCCAGTTAATGCTATTGATTATGCAGAAACATACATCACTAAACTACACCACCATGTAAAAAGCTGTATAGATGCAGGGCACCAGGCAGAAAAGCAACACAAAGGGCATACCACAGAAACAACACCCCTCCCTGATAGAACTTTAATATTAACAAGCTTTACAATAAAAGGAAGAGATTAGTGCCTAAAAGTAAGAACAGCAATACACAGAATGACAGACCACTCTTCATTAAACTATCAAAGTGCTTAACTGAAATCACCAAAGTGAAGTTCGAAGCAAAAATATGCACCCAAGCAAAAGACAATCACAAGGCCCTTTTTAGCTATGTTTATAATCTCCGGAGCACAATGCAGCAATGTGCTGAGCTGATTACAAACTATGTTATCTACACCAAAGCTGAAGACGGTTAACCTAATGGCTGATAAGGTCAGCTGAAATCTTACCCCCACCAGTCTATCTCACATCAAATATCCAAAACTGACTCATCACCAGCAATCACACAAGACAACATCCTGAAAGCATTATCAGAAGCAGAAAGTATGGCATCAAGGGGTGCTGACAATACCCCAAGAGACATCTTGAATAGAATAACGCAAGATTTAGCCACAACCTTAACAGCATTGTTCAACTTAAGCCAACATAAAGATTTTGCAGTACGTGAATGTAGAACAGAAAAGTACCGACGTCTAAGAGTCCGTCGGTTGAAGGAGGCACAGGCTAAACAAGCTGATACGTCGTGGTCTGGGCCTAAGCAAGGAAGGCAGTAAGAATGGAAATCCTTATGAGGTATTTGTTTCCCACAAGTTAAACAGTTATTTACTTTGTCTGACATCGGCTGAGGCAAGAAAGAGTCCCCAACGGGGTACTTAGCTTTTTTCGAAATCTTCGGTAGCTGAAATCTCTGGATCTGACCGACCGGCACTTGCGAACAGCTTCTGCTTCAGGCACTGCGCGGCAAGAAAGACTGAGGAAAATGGCGTCGGCTGATGCTTTTATACCCCAGGCACTCTGACGTCGGGGAAAGTGTGACATCAGCCGAGGCCAGACCCAGACTTTGGAATCCGGCCGACCGAAGGGCTGCCTGAGGCAGGACAACCCATATGTTATGACTGCAGATGCATCCTTGAAGGACATCAGTTATTCCCCTGCATAACTGAAGACCTTCCAATGACCCAGGCAATCAGAGACCCATAAAACTGACCAGCGACATATGCAAAGCCATGGAAAGAATTATCATGGAATTAATTATATAGGGAACCACTAAACACTGATCTGTCTCAGTTTGGATTCTGTAAAGGCAGGGCATGTTTACTCATCCTGGTGGACTTTTTTGAAAGGGTCACGAAAGCAATGGATGAAAGTTAAACAGTACACACCACCTAAGTTGATCTGGCCAAACATTATTTCAATCCCCCACAAAGGCATAGGCTTAATACACTAAGAATAAACTCCTTTGCCCACACTGGATTGTCATCTGGCTCACAGACAGGGTGCAAGTGATCAAAACAGTGAAAGCTACATCCACAAAAAGATCAATCACCAGTGGAGTCCCCCATGGTTTGTTGCTGGGACCTCTGGCTAAGTTTGCAGATTACTGCAAACTAGGAGCAGTGATCAAATCCCTAAAAGACTCAGTCATACTACAAAAAAAGCATTGCCCCAAACAAATAACTACTGTCACACTCATGGTCTAATGCTACCATTGACAACATACCCTTAAGGACTGACTAAGTAACTCAGGATTTGGGAACTTGCATGGACAGTAACCTAACATTTGATCAGCATGTGTCCACCATGGTAAGGGAGTCCTTCTATATTGCACAGTTCATAAACATGAGGATTGCTTCCAGATTTAAGGATGTTGTTGTTCCCCTTTACTCAGCCCTCATGAGACCAGTGATTGGGTATAATGCCTTATCTGTTCAGGCACATGCAACAACAGGAATGCCCGCAGAAATACCTTGCAAAAATTATACAAGGCCTAAACAATACTTCCTACATGGATTACTTCAAAGCCATATCATTATATTTGGCCTTTTACAGACTTAGTGTATCATGCTAACCTGTGTCTAGCATTCAGTGCATCATCTGACCCATTGCTGACAGACTTACCATTTCACTTCTACATGTGAAGTATCAGACACACTCGATTCAGGGACCTAATCTTCTTCTGCAACATTAACAGAATGGTTTGGAGAAACAGGTTGATCTTGCAGAAGGTAGCACTGCTCTGGGACAGACTCTCCATCCACATAAAACAAAACTCACTCCTAACCACATTCAAGTGTAACTTGGATCAATGGATGGAAAATAGGACATTTATCTCAGGGCTACCCCCCC
Organism: Protopterus annectens; assembly: GCF_019279795.1. NCBI lineage: Eukaryota > Metazoa > Chordata > Ceratodontiformes > Protopteridae > Protopterus > Protopterus annectens. Next base: position 250,179,606 of record NC_056738.1, read on the forward strand.
TTAACTTCTAATTGACAGAGACTGCTCCTAAATGCTTTATCCCAACACATGGGTCCCCTCCACATACCTAAGCTTTGATCAAGTAATTATTAGTAATTTATCACTAGAGTAATATTTAATATAGATCTTGGAAAAGGTTAACTGTATCTAAACTCCAACAGGATAGGTTAATTTTAAGCACCAAATGGGATAATTGGCTAGGCTTAAAATGGCCTGCAAGATCAGTTAGCCTACTAGTAACCTATAAACGTATTAAAAGTAATCACTGACACATCTGGCTTTAAAGAAGCAAAAAAAAAAAAAAAAAAACCTCAGAAAAGGTCTGGTTATATAAGGTTAACTCATTTAGGGGTGACTCATTTTCTGAAATTCCAATTACATTTATACAAAAACAAAACACCAAAAAATCCAATTTAATATGCAGTGCAAATATAGTGTACAGGTGACATATGCAATAACTGGTTAGATGAGAAAGACACAGATAGTGTTGTATGCATTATGCAGATATAAACACACTATTATTAAGTCAACCGCCCAATAATTTGATTACCTCCATGCAGTGAAGTGCAAGTTGATGACCTGATTAACAAGACAGTGTACTGCATTTGTATGTATGTGTGTATGTCTGTTAAGGACATGCTTTATCACCAATTGCTGGTCCACAGCCTACCCCCCCCCCCCCACAATGTCATAATTCACAGACATAGCAAAATATTTATTCTAAACATTGAGTAACTGGATCCCAAGTAATACAGTAGCACAAAATAGGTCAACATCACGTGCAGAGTGACTGTGTTGTATTCAGCAGGGAACTACTTACCCCAAACTCTAGACAACATGACTTTGGAGGAATACAAGCTTACAAAGTAAAAAAGCATCTTGGCAACTTCAGTCATCTACCAATTCATGACCTGGCAATAGTGATACAACATTATCAACAAAGTCTGTAAGTACATAGTGGATTTGTAGCTAATGGCATTTCACAGTGCACTACAATGCACACATCCTCAGCTGTGCAAATGGTGCTAAGGAGATCATGGTTGCCATCAAGTCCTGAAGGAGAATAACAGTTCAGTCCTGCTCCATGCAATGAATCCTCACACTTACAGGCTAACATGACAATCTCCAGAGTCCTCTCCAACAGCAAGATTAACTAATTTGGTTTGTCCCAATTAACTAACTAGTGCCAGAATCACAGACTGAAACTAAATGCCAAAATGCATTATTGTATCCTTTGGGAAGTCACCTACCTCAGGGAACTACCACAGTGACAATGCGCCCCTAAGAGTTGACCTAGTTGTTCGGGATCTGGGAGCTTATGTGGACAGTGACTTAATTTTTGACCAATATGTGTCCACTGTTGTAAGAACGTCCTTCTATATTGAACAATTTATAAACAAAGGGATTGTATTGTGTCTAGATCTAATGATGTCACTGTCCGTCTTTACTAAGCCCTCATTAGGCCAATCATTCAGTGTAATACCCCCTTTGGCATGTATCTGTCCAGGCACAAGCAAGTGAATACCCACAGAGATACCTTACTAAAAGAATGCAAGGCCTAAACAACATATCCTACATGGACTGACTCAAAGCCCTGATACTATACACGGTATCCTACAGACCGCTAAGAGTTGACCTGTCTGGCATACAAGGCATCCTCTGGCCCAATACTAATGGATTTACTGCAAATCAGCAAGTAAAAATGGCATGAGAAATACTCATTCTAGGGATCTAAACTTTTTCTGCAACATTAACAGAATGGTTTGGAGGGACATTTATCTTTCAGGGGATACCACTACCACGTAAAACCATTCAAGTGCAACTTGGATATATGGATGCAAAACATAAAATATATCCCAGCACTGTCCCCTGTTCTACTAATGGACAGAGGCAGCCCCTACATTCTGTAGTGGATATCTATTTCTTTAATGCATGTTTTATAAAACTTTTAGCTTAAAACTGCTGTAGTGTTTTCACATATTCCCTTCTCATACAAAGAGTAGTTTGACTTTTGTTATAGTTCATTATAGCTCAGCAAGCAGATGACAAATATTTCTTCTAATCATGAAACCTTGAAAGGAAGTTATGCATTCTGTGCTTTATGGAACATGTTTCTGCATGCGACACATTTGGAGATACACTTGTTGAAAGTGAGCACAGAAACCATGTCAAGATAATAGCACAAGAAATGTTTTAAGCTATCCTCCAACCTGCATCTGTTTACTCCTTTTACCTTGAAAAGGTGTGTATTGCTTTTATCACAGTTATGAAAGCTTTGAACCTAGTATGTTTTTTCTATTTTAGAAAATATAAAAGGGCTTGTATCTGTGCATATAGCTGAATCTCTCTCTATATTGAGATAGTCTGTGTCATTATATTATTCTAATAATGTGTTTACATCCAAAATCTTTTACAGTTTGGGTACTGAACTTAATAACTGCATGATATTAAGGTGTTAACAAATTTTCCATTTCAGTTGGTGCCACGACTTGGATTTAACCAAGGTTTATTTGTTTGGATAATATTACCAAAGCCTCTGGCAAGGATCTCTGACAAATACTGGAAGCTTAATCCAGTAAGTGCTTTTAACTTACATTTTGTTTTACGTTCCTGTGAGTTTTAGTGATGTTAATGTAGCTTTGGATTGTATGCACATTATTTATTGCACTGGTGAATCCATTCTGTGTTTAACTTTATATTCACAATTGTAAGGTTTCATTACAGAATATGCTACATGCACTGATTAGGCTCCTCCCAGTCAGTGAATATGCTACATGCACTGACTGGGAGGAGCCTAGTACTTAGACTGAATTGGGTTTCAGTCATAAATGCATAGCAGGGAGGGGCTCTGCAAGTAATGGATGTGAACGTCTAACAGATTGTATAAGTGTGCATGTATGACTGAGTGTATTCTGTGGTAGTAGACTCAAAAGTGTAGCATAACTTGTACGATGGGTAAATCAGGCAGTAAAATCATCGAACCATCTGTAGATTCTACAGCCCATTTTATGTATCGCAAATATGGGGCAAAATCTCGTCAGTACACAGCATACTGGCTTAAACTAACTAAACCAAACTTAGATTTATGCTTTCCTGACAATGGAACTTTTGATTAAGTGCAAATACTGCATTTATGAACAAAAATCAGAATACGAGGGTAATAAGACAGTCACTTGAACAGACATAATGATTAGTATATAGAAACTTTTAAAAGAGACAAGGAATCCACTATAAGATTTTAATTAAAAGATACAACTGACAAACTGTTACACAAGTCAAAGATCTTAAAAATATTGTAAAGGCGTGTAACACCATGTCAACTGCTCCTTTGTATACAACCATTTCAAATGAATGCACTGCAGTTGGGGGGGGGGGGTGTCTTCTGGCGAAGATGATCAGCTTCCTTTCTTCCCTCTTCGCAGAAACGATCAAGCCCCCTGCTCATCCCAACAAGACAGAGATCAGTCTACAACCCCACAAAAAAGTGTATCTATACATGTCACTCCTTTTACACCTACACACTTAGCATCAGCCTCACCACAACCCAAACTTTCTAGTACTATCCCCTCCACAAAATCCGTCCTCTGACGCAAACAGTGATGGGAGCATCGCACAAGATGAGGTAGAATATTTAGGTTACTCACTATAAGCCAAGGCAAATTACAAAACAAGAACAGCAGACTGATGGATCCTCTATATCCCCTCAGAGAGATACCACATCCAGATGGTACCACGGCATTACTCCACAGATCTTGGACACTTTCTGATTTACATACTATAGTTAAAACTTTTCCTAACATCAGACAAGACTCACAAAAAAAATAAAAATTAAGGATGAAGTGAGCATTGTTATTCAAATATATGAACTCATCCTGGCAGATTTAAGGAAGTTGTGTATATATATATATATATATATATATATATATATATAAATTACTCAACCAATGAAGGGAAGAGGGCATTAATGGATGTCATAGAGAAGCTCTTTTAAGAAATGTTGTGTCCTGTAGGACCAAGCTGAGACAAAATTACTACATGTAAGCAAGGTAAGGCAGAAACACCAAATGATTACTTTACACACTTAGGGAAGTCTTTTCAGCCCATTCTGGTACTGCAGATCCAATGGCAAATGCTAAAGGAGCTTTTAATTCTGGTTTCGTACAAGGACTCTTACCTAATGTGTAGACATTAGTAAAACAAAATCAGGTAACTTGGCAGGAGGAGGGACTAGATAAGTTAATAAAATTTGCAAACTGCTACATGGACCAAATAGATAAACAAGAAGAAATACAGAATATAAACTTATGCAATTACAAACACAGAGTTCGGAAAGAACAAACAGAGGAGGGTGAGAGGTAGGCAAGGTAGACAGAGTACAGGAAAAGCAATGAATGTTCAACAATATCAAGCTGGAAGAGGGGGGGTTGTCACAACTGTGGACAAATGGGACACTGGAAAGGAGAATTCTCAAATCCGCAACAGCAACAAATGCAGCAGTGGCAAATTCAAAATCCTTCCAGTGTTTCTCTACCACCTCCACCCCCAGAGTGAGAACAAATGTCAGAGGGAATGTACTGACAACTCTTGGGGGGGGAGACAGACATGAGGTAAACAGTGTTAATGCAAGGAGATAAAAAAATGACCTTTTCTTAACTTAAAATTAGGAAAAAAAGATATTTTGTTTCTGATTGACACTGTTGTGACTCGATCTGTGTTGAAAATAAGTGACCAAGATAAAATTCCATTATCACCTGAAGAAGTCTCAGCAGTGGGTGTCACCAACACTCCCACCATTCTTCCTGTATCTAAACCTATCCCCATCTCTTTAGGACCGACTGAAAATAAGTATGCCTTTCTATTAGGCACCTAGGCTCCAGCAAATGTAATGGGTAGGGTACTGCTTTGTTAATTAGGATATACTGTCTTTTGCACTGCAGATGGCATTTATTTAGATATACCAGCTGAATATGCAGAAGGGACTGCCATACTTATTGTTAAGGACGAAAAAACAGAAGAGCCATGTTCACATGCAGATGACAGACTGTTAACAGCAGGTTCCTGACATTCTGTGGCCAAGACATTCTAATGAAGTAGTTTTTTTAAAATCTGTCATACTTGTAAAAATATGTGCGGATCCTACAAAGTCACTTCCTCAAACAGCATGGTATCCTTTACAACTAGAGGCAGAACAGGGAATCAAAAATATGACCGAATCTCTGCTTCAGCAGAGAATTATAGCAAAAACACATAGTTGCTGTAATACTCCCATTTTCCCAGTTGAAAAGCCAGGCAGAGATACATACAGGTTTATATAAGACTTAAGAGCAGTCAATCGGGCTGTCACCCCTTCATACCCCGTAGTGGCAAATCCAACAACCATATTGAATTGCATACCACCAAGGGCTACTTGCTTTTCTGCACTAGATTTATGTTCAGCTTGCTCTTCCATCCTTATTCATCTAGGTAGCCAATGTTTATTTGCCTTCATATATGAGGGAATTCAATACACATGGCTACGACTGCCACAAGGATTTGTAAATAGTCCCTCCATCTTTTCACAAATTTTAAAGCAGGACCTTGAAGATATCCATTTCCATGCAAATCTGTATTGGTACAATATGTAGATAATTTACTTGTAGCTTCAGATACACTATCACATTGTCAGCAGGACACTGTATATTTACTGAATGAATTAGCAAAAAAGGAGCCCAAAGTATCAAAGCAAAAGCTTCAGTTGTGGTCACCTAAGGTAAAGTATTTAGGACATTTTATATGATATGGAGAGAGGCATCTCCTGTCTACATGTGTTGAAGATATCATAAAGGCACTCCACCCTGTTACTCAGAAGCAGCTGCAAGCTTTCTAGGTATGGCTGGACAATATAGACAATGAATACCAAATTATGCAGAAATTGCTAGATTTTTGGATGACAGGCTCAAACAAGACGCACCAAAGCTGCTGTCCTGGAAAGAAAAGGAAGAAAGTGCTTTTACTTTGTTAAAACAAGCGCTTGCTACAGTCGCAGCCTTAGGACTCCCAGATGATACGAAACCTTTTACTTTATTCTGTCATGAAGGTGGTGGTATGCATCAGAGGTACTCATTAAAAAAAAACTTGGTGATGCATTTAGACCTATTGCATATTACAATTCATTTTTAGACCCAGTGGCTAGAGGATTACCGGGCTGCATGCAGGCAGCAGCAGCATCTGCACTGATCCTAGGACATAAAATTACAGCTGCAGTTCCCCATGCGGTACATGCACTGTTGCTAAAAAGATGCAGCATTTTTCGGATGCCAGATTAATAAAATATAAATTGTTGCTTATTACTAACCCTTCAATCACTACTGAGAGATGTCAGGTATTGAACCAAGCATCCCTCCTGCCTATGACAGGAGATGGTGAACTGTATGAGAATGTACTTCTGACTAACCATGTGCTTTCTCCTAGACTTGATTTGAGAGATACTCCAATGGACAATGCAGAAATGGAATTGTTTGTAGATGGATCATGTGGAAGAGACAGAAATGGAAACTTTACTGCAGGCATTGCTATATGTACTATAAATAAATACAGTGCCAGAAAAGACTGAAAGGGGTTACTTCTGCACAAGCTGCTGAACTGATTGCATTAACTAAAGCCTTTAAAATGGCTAAAGATAAAGTTGTGAACATTTATACTGATACCCATTATGGGTTCAGGGTAACCTATGACTCTGGGGAACTGTGGAGACAGGGAGGATTTTTATGATCAGCAGGTACTGAAATGAAATAAAAAAACTGAAAGTTTGTAAAGGACTTATGCTTTGCTGTTACCAAAGGCTTTAGCTGTAGTTAAAGTACAAGCACATATAAAAGGAGACACTGTCACTGTGAGAGGTAATGGGTTAGCAAATTATGCAGTCAAGAAAGCTGCTGGTTTAGATGTCACTGTCACTAAAAATCTTGTTCTGCACAAAGCATCTACAAAAACTGACAATCTTTGAAATTTTAATGATCCGATTATTTTACAGAATGAAGCTTCTCAGGCTGGGAAAATGAGCTGGATCTGTGCAGTCTGTAGAAAATATGCAGCTTTAATATGAAGACACCCTGATGGCAGGATAGTACCACACTGGTTGGTAAGGGTGTACCACTTAATCACATTAGTAAGCATGGACTTCATCTTATTTAGTGGAAATGGTTTGGTCCTCTTTCTCAATCTCTAAAGGTACTCATTTTACTGATGAATTGTTAAGAAGGTGTGTTCTGTGTTAAAAATTTCTTTCCAGTTACATTGTCGCCATCATCCACAGTCATCTAGTCTTGCTGAAAGATCTAACCAGACTCTCAAAATCAGAATTAGCAAAGTTTGTAGTGAAACAGGGCTAAAATGGTCAGAGCTTTGCCTCTGGCTCTGAACAATATGTGAGGAACTGTAAACTTGTTGTTTGTTCTTCTTTCGGCTTCTCCCGGTTAGGGGTCGCCACAGCGGAACTCCAGTCCGCTAATGATTGGCAGTAGATTTTTATGGTGCTGAGGTGCCATCTTGATGCCCAACCTTCAACAAAGGCACGCCCATTCTACGCATGTCTTTCGAACGCCACTCGACCATGTGGAGGGCATGCAGACTCCACACAGAAGCCACTCCAGCCAAGAATCGAACAGGAGAACCTGTTGCTGTGAGGCGACTCTGTAAACGCTACTCATAAATTAAGTCCTCAAGGAATTGTTATGGGTCGTCCCATGAAAATGCCACTTTCCCCACCAGTGAGAAACTGCAAACTGGTATTTACTGATGAAGCTTTGCTAAAGTATTGTTCAAAACTTGTTTTTATCTTATAGACTTTTCATAAATGCACTAAGGAGACCCTTCCACCACTGGAATAGTTCCCTATCATGACTAACAGTCAGGTGATTTGGTTGTGATGTGAAGGTTTTCCAATCCTAATCTTCTTCGGAGTCATGGTGGAAGGGACCTTATCTCATCCTCCTAACTACCCATACTGCAGTAAAGTGTGCCAGAATACCGACTTGAGTTCATTCTTTACACTGCAAGAAAACCTGCTTGACATCTCATGAGTTGACTAAAAATGGCACCACACATCCTTCTGATGACATCACAATGTCTCCTCCTTCTACTTCTTCTGATCAACATGACAGAAAACTTTTTTCTTCAAATGCTGCATCAATATGCCACTGGCCTAAATGTTTCCAACTAGAGTGTATGGATTTGCTCCTTATGATGCCAAGGGGGAGCATTCTAATGCTACTTGTGCAAAAGACTGACGTAGAAATGCAAATTGCTGTAGAAAATCAAACTTGGCGTAACATTACGCACTGGACTAAGAAAATATATTACCAAATGGCTGCATCAAGATACGGTGATACTTGTTATGCCAGAGAAGGAACTGTGCAAGCAGCTTGCAGCAGTTACAATAACACCCCTGATGAGACTATATTGGTAGAGCATGGACTGAAGACATATGACTGGTGAAAGGGCATGGAAATACTGGACAATCATTACTACGTCCGTGGAGACTGTGCTTACCCTGGTTACTCAGAAACTAGTCTGGTTGTTGTTTTGTTGGACAAATGACACCATCTATTTTTCATTCTTTCTATACACCTGTAGAAAGACTGCACAATAAGACAGCCATACAACCTGCTCAGCAAGCAGTGGTTTTCTTTTCTTCATGGTATGGCATATTGCGAACAATGCATAAAGTGAATCAGTTGTCTCTATATTAGCTGAAATCACTAATAAGACATTAGAACACATTTGCATGGCAAATACAGAACTAAATGAAGTCCAAGCCACAATCTCACAAAACAGAATAGCCTGTTCTTAAAGTGCCTCAGAGGGTGGGGTTTTCCATCTGATCAGAAAACGATGCTGTATTTTTGTTTCAGACTTTCATGATGCAAGAAAAGGTGTCTGGTTTTATGGAACGACTGGCTAATAAAATGATTAAAAGTCTGGTTGGACCTTGTTTGGATGGTTGGGAAATATATTTGGAAGTGCTGGCACCAGTATAATGCAAAGTTTAACTACTTTTGTTATAATCATACTTTTTTATAGTTCTCCTATATTCTGTTATACAATGGGTGTTATACCTCAACAAAAACATCCCAGAGCTTACAGCATGTTTGACAATGATAAAATTCAAAATAATGTTGGACTGTGATGCTTTAGAGCATCAAAGGGGAAAACTGTAGTGGATATATATATTTCTTTAATGCTTATTTTAGAAAACTTTTAGCTTAAAATTGCTGCAGTGTTTTCACATATTCCTTTCTCATATAAATAACAATTTGACTTCAGAGTTCATTACAGCTAAGCAGGTGGTAAATGTTTCTTTAAATAATGCAACCTTGGAAGAACTTTATGTATCCTGTTCTTTGTGGAACATGTACTTGCATGGAACATAGTTGGAGATGAGCTTGTTGAAACTGAACACACAAACCATGTCAAGATAATAGCATGAGAAATGTTATAAGCTATCCTCCCATCTGCATCTGTTTACTCCTGTGTATAGCTTTTATCACAGTTATGAAAGCTTTACACCTTGTATGTTTTTTTTTTTCTATTTTAGAAATATAAAATGACTTTTATCTGCACATATAGCTGAATCTCTTTCTATGCTACGATACTCCGTATCATGATTCTGTTTTAATAAATAATGTGTTTGGATCCAAAATCTTTGACAGTCTGGGTACTGAACTTAATAGCTGCATGATATTAGGTGTTACCAAGTGTTATATTTCAATGCTTTATCCCATGAATGTGTATGATCCCAGTTATTCTCATTAGAGACAATATATAATTATAAACCATGGGATGGGCAAGGCCAGTCTCTAAACAAATGGGATAGCTAATTTGAGCACAGAAAAGGAAAGTGGCTAGGCTTAAAATAGCAGCTAGCCTAGTACTTACTTATGAACCTATCTGAGTATCCATATCCACTTACATGAAGGACTTCTGAATGGGATCACAGAGAATTTTCTCTAAATTTCTTTCAGTCTTTTAGGACTACATGCATTCAAAAGCCCAAAGCAGGACTGCCTCCAGGGAGTCCCTGAAAAGGCAACTAAGACCCGGTTATCTAAGTAGGCAAACACCAGCAGACCCTTCTCCTGAAAGACTTAGTCTTATGGCCAACAGACTGGTAAAGACACTGAGGGAAGATACGCTGCACAATTATGTACCAAAATTGATGTTCATATTGTGAAATGGAGATGACTCCTGCTTGGATTCCCAAACAGAGATCTGCCAAAATGCTTCCATTGTGTCCACAGATACCATCCGTGAGAACAATGAAAGCAAGGGGATAGCCACCTGCAAGATGAATATAGTGAGCTGAATGCCGCAGATATACTGGTTAAAGCCCTGCTGAGGTCCGGAATGGGTCAACCCCCTTTGGGACCAGGAAGAGACATAGGAGTAAATCTCCCCTCTTCTTCTTCTAGTACCAGAGAGCTGCTACAGCACCTTTCAGCAGTATAGCCTTGGTCTGTCTAAATAACACAGCTGAAAATTAGAAGTTATGTACTCACCATAACGTTCCATCTGAGTAGGTGTATTCATTTGTCTGCAACCTGTGGGTTATGGATCCGATATCGGATCTGAACCGGCATGGTTTCCAGCTATGGATCCAAGCTCTCAGCTCCTCCCCTCACCCATAATGCCCTGCTCTACCCTCATGACCTCAGATCGAGTTTGCCAAAGCAACAATACCCTAAAAAGGGTAACATAGAATATGCAGGAAACTGATAGGCCAGGGGGATAGGAGGGCGGGATGGTTGCAGACAAATGAATACACCTACTCAGATGGAACGTTATGGTGAGTACATAACTTCTAAATCTGAAGTAGGATATTCATTTGTCTGCAACCTGTGGGACAGAGTCCCCAGCTACCTGAATCTTGGGCGGCCATCATGGAAGGATATTCCGAGCACCCTTGAGCCAAAGGATGCTCTACCCTAGATGCAAGATCCAACTTATAGTGAGAAATAAACGATGAGATGAAGCCCACGTGGCTGCTGCACAAATATCATCTAGAGGAATCCTAGCCTTGAAGGCTGCCGAGGTAGATACTGACCGGGTTGAATGGGCATGAACACCCTCCGGTGCGGGCCTTCCTGAAGCTTGATAAGCCAATAAAATGCACTGTGAAATCCAGCGGGACAGAGAAACTTTAGAGATTGGCTTGCCCAAATTGAATTTTGCAAAGGAAATAAACAGCTGGTCGGATTGCCTATGACCAGCTGTCCTGTTCAGATAAAATCTAAGTTGCCTGTGAACATCTAGTGAATGTAGCTTATATTCACCTTTGTTTTCATATTTAGGAAGAAAACAGGGAGGTTAATGGATTGATTGATGTTTGCTTCAGAAGCGATTTTAGGAAGAAAGGACGGGTTGGTCCTGAGGGAGACACGGTCCGGATGAAATACCAAGTAAGGAGGTTTAGCTGATAATGCTTGAAGTTCAGAAACTCTCTTGGCTGATGTAATGGCTACCAAAAAGGCTGTCTTGTAGGACAAGAATTTGAGATCCACCGTAGCCGCTGGCTCGAAAGGAGGGGCGGTCAAGGCCTGTAGGACCAGAGAAAGGTCCCAAGGAGGAACTGCTTGTTTTATAGGGTGCCTGAGAAGAAAAGTACCTTTAAGAAAAATTTTACACAATTTGGCTGACATAAGAGGATTAGAGTCATGGCCAATGTGATAGTGAGAAATTGCCGCCAGTTGTACTTTGACTGTGGAACTGCTGGCACCATCGTTAAAGAGAGTGGTTAGAAAGTCAAGCACTAAAGGGAGAGGAACCGTGAAGGGATTCAGGCCTTGCCGCTCCGCCCACAAAGAGAAACGTTTCCATTTGCTTCGTAAACCTTTCTAGTGGATGGTTTATGAGCCGCCACCAAAATAGCCTTTACCAGTGAAGAAATACCGAGTCCTTATCAAGAGTGGAACTGGAGCAGCCAAGCGGTCAGCTTCAGGTCGTCCAGATTCGGAGGAGGAATGCAGGATGGATGGGATATCAGATCCGGGATGGGATCTAGAATCCAAGGAGGATTCACCGAGTGAGACCTTAGGAAGGGGAACCAGATCTGTCGAGGCCAGAATGGAGCAATGAGAATCATTCTGCAACCCACCCGAGAGGCTTTCTGAAGAACTTGGAGCATCAGAGGCAAGGGTGGATAGGCATACAGAAGACCGGGTGGCCAAGCATGCACCAGAGCATCTCTTGGGGTACCTCCGGAGGAGGTATTAGAGCGAAAAACTGTCGCACTTGGTGTTTGAGGGAGAAGCAAAAGATCGCATGAAGGGGTTCCCCACCGTGCGAATATGCGTTCCGCTACTTGACAATTGAGAGACCACTCGTAAGGGGTCAGAATGGTGCGACTGAGCTTGTCCGCTAGGATGTTGGACCGACCGGAATGTGCGTTGCTATTAGAAAGCGATTGGTGGAGATTGCCCATTCCCAAACTCTCATGGCCTCTCGACAAAGAGGGTAAGACCTTGTTCCCCTTGCTTGTTGATGTACCAGACAACAGACATGTTGTCCGATTGAATCGCAATTGTTCCCAAGGGAAGAAAGTCCTGAAGTGCTAGCAACGCTAAGAGCACTGCTCTCATCTCTAGAACATTGATATGCAGTAAGGTCTCTGAATCGCTCCACGTGCCTTGGACGGTCCGGCCCAAAGTGCCCCCACCCGAGGCGGAGGCGTCCGTGGTCACCGTGGCGAGAGGGGAGAAGCACAAAATGGGCGGCCTTTGTGGAGATCCGGGAGTGGAGCCACCACAAGAGGGACCGCTTGCAAGCCTTGCTGATCGCTATGGGATGATGCATGGGGAGAGCAAGGTATGACCACTGTACTAAGAGCATCCACTGTAGAATGCGCATATTGAGCCTGGCAAGAGGAAGAAGTGCTATAGCCGATGCCATGGACCCTAGAGCCCTCAGGACCAACTCCGCTGGAACAGAACTTGAATGGAGAATGGCCCGCACCTGGAGCTGCAGATTTAGAACTCTGTCCGCAGTGAGGAAGGCTCAGAACTCCTTGTGTCTAGCCTGGCCCCTATAAAATCTAAGAGCTGTGTGGGCGCCAGGTTGGATTTTTTTGTATTTATTGTGATGCCCAGAAAGGGAGCAAGATGGAGAAAGGAGTCTCGCGCCAATAGAAGTAGATGCCTTGTTGGGGCGGTAAGAAGCCAGTCGTCCAGGTAGGGAAAGACCTGCACCCCTGAAGCCTCAGGTGGGCCGCTACCACTGCTAATACTTTGGTGAACACCCTGGGGCTGTGGTGAGACCAAAGGGAAGGACCCGAACTGGTAGTGACTGGCTCCCAGCCGAAGCGGAGAAACCTCCTGGAGCGCCTGTCCATCAGGATGTGGTAGTACGCGTCCTTGAGGTCTATCGAGCACATCCAGTGATTTTCTCCCAGAAGGGGAGAATAGATTGCAGAGTGACCATTCGGAATTTTTCTTTGGGGACTGCCAGATTCAAGAGAGAGAGGTCTAGGATTGGTCTTAGTTCCCCGTCTTTTGGCACTAAAAGAATCTGGAGTAGAACCCTGATCCGATCTGGGGGAACGGGCTGGATGGCTCTTTTCTTTAGCAGATGGCCAATTTCTGCCAAAGCGGCCTCCCGCTGACCGGGTGGGACGTCTGGGAGGGACTTCAACTTTGGAAGGTGAAGGAAAGGAATGCGATATCCCCTGGATATGATTTGGGGAACCCAGCGGTCCGATGTTATGGACTCCCATGCCGCTAGGTGCCCCGAAAAACGTCCCCCGACTGCCTCCAGAGTAGAGCAGTCGGGCAACCCCTCAGGGTTGCTGCGCGGGCCGTTCAGAGAAAGGTTCCCTGGACCCGAAGTTTCTGGGAGCCCCTCTGCCTCTAGGGCGGCGTCCTCCCTGTCCTCCTCTGCCACGGAAGGACTGGTTGTCCGGAGCAGGCTGGGACTGCTGCGACTTCCGGAACCACATCTTCTTCTGACCCTTCTGGTTCCTAGAATAGGGCCTCTGGGGTGCAGAGAAGCGGATTCCGACGGCAGACAGCGTCTTCCCATCCTTTTCGCTCTGGGTCAACGTCTCGCGAACGGTCTTGCCAAACAGAGCAGAACCATCAAAGGGGGCGTTCGCAAACGACGCTTTGAAGGGCTCAGAAAAATCGCAGTGACGGAGCCAGGCCTGACGTCTAGTGACCAGTCCTGTCCCCGCAGCTCTAGCGGCGCCTTCCGTTGCATGGGAGAGTAGCCGCATAGAAGTATTTGTAACTGACCTAAGAGTGGCCATACGGGTGGAGTGCAGAACTCTGTCCTCCTCCGAAATGGACTCAGGGGGGGATGCAGCGTATTCCTTAATAAGATCTCGCTGCATCCTAATGACATGTGCCAAATAGTTCAGCGCCCTTACCGAGAAGGTCGCCGAACTGAACATCCGCTTCCCCAAGCGGTCCATCATCCGAGACTCCTTGCTCGGTGGGTGGACTGAGGACTCTCCTGAGCCAGTTCCCTCTTTGTGGCCGCCGTCAACATGGCATCTACCGGAGGCCCCTTACTCCAATGGGCCCGGTCGGATGGCGGACTAAGGATCCTATCCGGTCTTTTGGGAATTGGCTCCACGGTGTCCGGTTCCTTCCACGCCCTGGTGGTAATAAGGTCCACCAGGGGGTCGGCACGGGGGCACACCCAAGAGCTAGACGGGCCCGTTTGAAATGCCTCCAACGACACGGACTCGTGTCAGGAAGACCTCGGGGCAGACCATCTCCCCCTTATACGGAGCATTTCCATTATGTCACCAAAGGAGACAGCCTCGGGGTGTGAGCGTGGGGAGCCTTCCCTTCCTCCAAGTCCGTGTCTTCTGTGAGAGACTCGGGGAGTCAATGTGCCTCCTTTGCGTATGCTTGCGAGGGACCTCCTCTGGGGGCTGTCAGAGGAGTCCTCGCAGCAGCAATTTGCTCCATAGGAGCAACTTGGGGCACAGAAACGGGCTGTCCCAGGGGCCGGATGGTGGAAGCCTGGCCCAGTGCAGAGGGAGCGCGGGACGGAGCCGGAACAAGTGTCGGGGGTCCGGAGACCCTCAACAGAGCCCTCTCCACTACATCAAAAGCCGAAGGGGAGCCGCCCTCGACCAAAGGATCCGACAATCGGCTCCCCTCGGATCCGAGTGGACCGGAGCCGGCGCCAAGCGCGGATCCGAAGGGACAGTACGCTCCGACACAGACGGCGCCGAAGGAGCACTGATCCCCCCGGATCCGAAGCTCGGATCCAGGCTCCGAGAGGTCGGGTCCGACGCACTCGAGGGCAGGGTCGGATCCGAAGTACCAAGTACTATCGGCGCCGACCCACCCCCGGCCCCGAAGCTGCTCGGCTCCAGCTGCTCCGAACCCGGATAGCGGGTCGGAGAAGGAGCAATAGGCTTAAAAAGGGTGTTGAGCTCCCGAGGGTGAGGCAAGAGCACTCCCATCTGCATCTGGGCCTGGATGAACCTTCTCATCATCCGGTCCAGATCAGCATCAGAAAGGCTATGTGTAGATCTCGACGAGGCTACCGAGGTAGGCCTGGAGTGCCTCCTCGATAGCCTCGACGGAGATCGGGTCTCCTCCTCCTCAGGACCCGGTGAAAAGCACACAGGGGACCGGAGCCGAGAAGGAGGAGACCGAACCGACAACGGAGCCGGGAGAAGCCGCTTGGCTGGCGGGGCGAAACAGAGGTCTCGGCCCGCCGCTTGTGGTGCTTCTCCTCCGGTCCTTTACTAGCATCCCTCTCCTCTCCAGAAGCGGGAGGTTGAGTCCCAGGAGCAGGAGGGGGTGCCACAGGGGGAACAACCGTAGCCACAGTTGTTCCCGAAGGAGCGGAGGCCGGAGCCGAGTCTGGTGGTAAAAGACCCGCCAAGACAAGCTTGGACCTCCGCTCCCTCAGTGCCCTGGGGTTGAACCCTGCACAAATGGAACAACCAGATGTGAGGTGTTCAACCCCGAGACACTTAACACACCGAGTGTGGCCATCAGCCGGTGAGAGCTTATGGCCACACTCGGAGCATTTGGAAAAAATAGATTTAGGCTGATCAGCCATAATCTATAAAGCTACTAAAAGTAACTTAAAACAAAAAGACACACAGGCCCAACACACACACTCTACGCAACAGCGAGGGGAGGGAAAAAAATTACTTAATTTAACTCAAAATAAAACTATCACAGAGGGAAACCTAAACTTTCACACAGAATTACACAAAAAACTTAAAATTTTCTGTTTTAACAGGTAATAAATCACCACTTAGCTGAGAGCTATGAATGCAAATCCAGTCACCAGCGCGGCAAACGAGATCTGGGGTCATGAGGGTAGAGCAGGGCATTATGGGTGAGGGGAGGAGCTGAGAGCTTGGATCCATAGCTGGAAACCATGCCGGTTCGGATCCGATATCGGATCCATAACCCACAGGTTGCAGACAAATGAATATCCTACTTCAGATCACTTATTTGCTGGTGAAAATCCTCCTGGTACAGAATTTATTTTAAAAAAGGAAAGGTTTCATGCAACATCAGGAATATACCAATACTGTCCAATTGCATTTAAAGATTATGCTAATACAGCAACCCCATATGAGCTGCAGAAAGAACCAATTCTGGGTACATTACAGGTGCTGAGAAAATATCTATTAGCAAAAATCAAAGACTGAATTCATGAGCTTTAATTAAGCCATGATTTTGAAATGGGGTTTATTCCTGTCACGGTATTAATATAAATACTTAGATAAACTGAACTTAAAGGACACCATAAGACAACACCTTAACATTTGAAAGGGACAGAAGCCTATTAGTTTTATTTTAAAAAAAGCAGAAATAAATGTGCAACAGTTTCAGTTACATATGCATTTTCAGTGGTGCTTATGCAGGTTAAACTATATGTTGCAAATGGTAATGTAATGTTGCCATTACTGTTACTGCATGCATATCACAGTAGGTACTATTGTCGGACAGTAAAGCAATTGTTTTATGTAACAATACCTGAATTTCTGCTAGGAATGATTAGACTGTTCTAACCGGCATGAACATTGTGACAAACCTCCTACTATAGAGTAGGCAACCATTTTTTGAGCAGTGTACCAAAAACCAAAGCTTTTATTCTTGCAAGATGCGCAAGTGCAAAACAGGTTACTGACAAACTGCTGCTGCATTTGCCATTATTTGTAATCAATAAATCTGTTGCTGCTTGCAAAAATGTTAAGTTTTACACAACTAAGGTTTTGATGTTACAGATTAAGATATTATCCTCTGGTCCCCATTGTAATGCCAATCAAAATCTGCTTTAGAGTCACTTTCAACTGGTGCTGGGGGTTGACTGTGGCTGCAAAAAGAACATCCAACTGGCTGCTACATGATATTATTTACATGAAGTGCATCAATAACTTTTTTCCTTCATCAATACTGAGTAGCACGGATGCGTCTCTGGCACTCCTGGTAACTGGTGACACCATGCTGTTTCTCAAGACTCAATAGGCAATGTCAGTGCATATCTAGGCTAGTAACATGAAGATCACACAGACTCTTATTTATAATACTTACACTTGAGAGCAAAGGACTTTAAGATGGATGTGATCAAGATCTTAACTGTGTGAAACAACACAAATGGAGGTTTCAGGGGATAAGCCAACTAAAACAGCTATTGCATTACATCAGTATTTGACACATTTAATTTCATCTGCTATATCAAGGAAGGCACTTGACACAACCTTTATGGTTGTTAAGAAAGCAAACTGCAGCTGAGTACATAGCACCAGTGGAAAAAAAAAATGCACTTACCATAATGCTAAATCTGTGCTGTCTTCTTCCATTTGTCTCAGCCTGTGGAAATACTGGATCTGCTTCAGATTCAAAGCCAAAATCTCAGGTTCCTCAGCCCTGAAGCTGTGCCTCCTATACCCAGAATACCCTGCCCTCTTAGAATCTCCTCAGATCGAGCCCCCCCCCCCCCCACACACACACACACATATCTCTGAGCAATATCACAAACTAAGAAAGAAGTTCCACAAAGGAAGGAAACCAAATTTCCCCCAAAAATAAGGAAAACAATGTCACGCAAGTAGCATAAATATAACAGTAGGGCAGGTCTTCACAGTCAGGTAAAAGTATCACTACAGAAATGACAATTTGGAAGGGGGAAGGATGGTTGAAACAGACCGAAAAAAAGGCAACACGGATCTAGCATTATGCTAATTACATAACTTTAATATCTGATGCTGTCATTTCTGTCCATCTCAACCTGTTGGACACAGCTCCAAGCCAGTGCAACCCTGGGAGGCATAAGAAGAGAACTTTATGCAAAATGATGGCGCCAAAGGGGGGAATGGATCTGGACTCAATGTCCAATTTATAGTGATTTACAAAGTATGGGTAAAAGGCCAAGAAGCAGCTGCAGAAATTTCACATAAGGAGGCTCATTCAAAGAAAACAGTCAATGTGGCTACTGCCTATGCAGAATGAGCTTTAGGCTTACCACAGAAAAGGATTGCTTTTGAGTACACGAAGGGAATGCAATCAGAAAACCATCTGGATAGGGTCCCTTTCAGAACCAGCTTACCCAGTCAAATTTTAGAAAAAGATAAAATGCTGATTAGATTTCCTGAAAGTCTTAGTTCTATCCAAATAAATGTTAAGCCTAACCAATAACCCCAGATCATAATCAAAACCTGTATTTTGTGCCTATAAGGCAAAGACCTTAATTATTATGCCAAAACCACCCACCCTTAGATGCATAAATGAATAGGTTAACTTACATTTGACTCAGAGGCCATTCTGGGTAGAAAAGAAGGATCAGTATTTAGAGAGACCTTATCCTTACGAAACATAAGGTAATGAAGAACACAAGATAAGGGGTGAAGCTCCAACGCCCTTCTTGCAGAAGTAACAGCTACCAAAATCAAATTGGTGTTAGCATCTGGCTCAAAAGGGGGGGCCTAATTAAAGTTTGCAAAATAAAAGTTAAATCCCAAGGTGGAACTGGATCCCTAACAGAAGGTTTTTAAGAAAAAGTACCTTTCAGAAAGGCCTTTGACAATTTGAAAGAAGCAACAGGGGTATTATTACTGCCAACATAAAAATGAGATATTACAGCAAACTGAACTTTAATGGTGGAACAGCTGAGCTTAGAATGTAACAAATCTACCAAGAAATCAAAATCTGTACCCAAGGAAGCAGAGAAAGGGTCTATGCTTTTAGAAGATGACCAAAGAGAAAACTGTTTTCTTTTGCTAGCATAAACTTTTTGGATGGAAAGCTTTAGGGAGGATGAAAGGATAAAGACAACACTCTTAGAAAGCTTAGAATCTCTGGTCATCACTGGAACTGGAGGAAGCAAGTGGTCAACCTGAGATTTTTGAGATTTGGGTGAGGTTAGGCCAAGGGATGAGATATTACATCTAGAACCCAAGGAGGTTATTTCAGATGAGGCCACAGGAAGATGAACCAGAAGCATCTGGGCTAAAAGGGGACAATGAGGATGATGGTTGTTCCACAATGGGCTGCTTTGGTAAAAAGGTACACCTGATCAATTTGTCTGCTAGGATGCTGGATTTCTTTGGGATATGTGTTGCTATCAGTAACTGTTGCAAGGACATAGCCCACTGCCAAATTCTCATGGCCTTTCAACACAGGAGATATGCCCGCATTCCCCCTTACTTGTTTATATACCAAACCACTGACATGCTGTTCACCTGAATGGCAATTACATCCTTGGGGAGAGCATCCTGGAAGGCCTGCAATGCTAAGAGAACCACTGATCTCCAAGACACTGATGTGAAGACTGGCCTCTGACTGCAACCATGAACACTGGACTGTCTTCCCCTTAAAATGCCTCTACACACCAGAAGAGAAGCATCCAAGTTAACTGTGGTCTGGGACTAAGAAAGAACAACTGGGAATAAGACGGGACTCTACCTACCAGGTAATGTGGCAATAGCATATGCTGGTGTGGTGGATGGGTAAGTCCATCGGATGGGATATGATGGACCAATGAATGGTCAGCGTCCTCTACAGAAGCCGAATATGGAACCTTACCAGAGTTGCAAAACAAACTGATGCAGTCATCAAGTTTAAAAGCTGAAGGATCATGGAAGTTGGAGGCCTCTGAGAGATTAGAACCTGGTCTGCCTTAATTCACAGAAAAGATAGTTTGGAAGGAGAGAATCTAAATGGTGGCATCCAGATGGCATCTGACGAATTTGAGGGCCTGTACTGGCTGCTGGTTGAATTGTTTGTAATTCACAGTGATGCCAAAAGATAGACGTAGTTGAAGCAAATAGTCTCTGGGCCAGATAAAAGAAGCCTTTGAGGTTGTGTGAGGAGCCAGTCATCCAGATAAGGAAATACCTAGAATCCCTTTCGACTGAGCCAGACTGCAATTAATGGAATGCACATGATGAACAAGCAGGGGATAGCAATGGTTACCCCAAAGAGTAGTACCCACAACTGATAAGGGCTGGCTGCTAGCCAGAAATGCAAGGACCTCTTGGAGTGCCTTGCTATCTTTATGGAATAGTCGGCATCCTTGAGTTCTACTGAGCACATCCAGTCATCCTTCCTCAACTGAAGAAAAGTAGACTGCACCATCAGGATTTCTGTCTGTTTTACAAAGCGATTTAAAGTACTGAGATCCAGAATGGGCCTGAAGTCCTTGTTTTTCTTTGGCACTAAAAAGAATCTTGAGTAGACCTCGAAATCTCTCTGATCTAGTGGGACATCTTGAATGACTCACCTGTGAAGCAGCTTTCTTATCTCTACTGATGCTTCCCTTCACTGTCAATGTGGAATGCTGGGAAAAGACTTTCAAAGCTTCCTTGGAGTGTAAAGAAAAGGGAATGAATAACCTCTAGATATGACTCAACACCCAATCATTTGAAGTAATGGCGTCCCAAGTGTCTGGGTGGACCGTCAAGTGGCCCCCATTTGCCTACAGAGACATGCAGTCGGGCAACCCCTTCAGCGACACTAAATGTGTCTTCCAGAGAAGGGATCTTGGAAATCCTGGTTTTGTGGACCACCACTTTCCCTAAGGGACAGGCCATTGAAGTTGCCCCCCTCCCCCCAGCTAAAGGGGAGGGGCACTGTCACCAGGAATGTCCTAAGACAACTGCTGTGACTTGCAAAAAAAAAATACATTTTCCCATTCTGGTTCCTAGAAAAGGACTTTTGAGGAGTGGAAAAATGTATCCAAATGGCAGACAGTGTCTTCCTTTACTGGTCACTCCTGGTAGATGTATATTTGCCTTTTAGACCAAACAGGGTGCATTCATCATACAGAGTATTTAGAAAGGACACCTTAAAGCAGTTTGCAAAATTACGTAAGTGCATCCAGGCAAGATGTCACACAGTAATATCAGTGCCTACTGTGCAGGCCATACCATCTGCAGCTTTCAAAAGAAGACTCAAACAATCTGGAATGGACTGTATAGTGGACAACTAAGCCTACAGTGACTTTAAAGACTCCTCAAGCTGCTGTATTGATAATCACGTTAAACATCTCCATAACCAAATTTTTGGACCCTTATCAGATGAGCCATTTGGTTCAGTGCACAAAAAGCAAAGTGGCCTACACATAGGTGCACTTTCCTAGATGATTCAACACCTGCAAGTCCTTATGATGTTCTCTCCTATTAGATTTCCTTCTTAGAGGCAGACAGAACCACAACAGCATGCACCACTGGACCTTTGCTCTAAAAAGGTCGACCTTTGGGGAGGACCAGTACTCTGTCTAGTTTGCCGGTGGTTGGCTTCATCATGCTGGGTTCTCTCCACATCCCCCAGGGATACCAATTCAATGGGAGCACCATCCAGGATGTGGATGGACCCACACCAAAAGCCTTATGAAATACAGATTCCTCAGGGGTGGGGATTCTGTGGTCCATTCCCCACCCCGTTTCATAAATTCTAATATGAGTTACCAAAGGAGGCAGCTTCATTGGGGGGGGGTTGCAGACCCCCCCTCCCCCTTCATCAAGAGCAGTATTCTCAGTGAGTAACTCTTCGGGGAAGTCTAGATGCTTCATCTTGCATATGCTCTTCAAATGAATCTCCTGGGGAAGGAAAGCCATGGGAGACATGGAAAAAGTGAGACACCTTATATTACTGGGAGGATCGAGAAGTAATAGAGCGGGCTGTCCTATAGTCAGCTGATGAGAGCCTGAGGAATGAGATAGGTAACAGGTCCTGGATGGGTCTTACTTAGTAACACAAGCCCTAGTCACAGAGAGAGAATCCCCTCTCCAATATCAAACTTTGATACCAAGACCAGAAAACTGGACATGGTCCCATTTGGAATAGCAGAACTGACAGAGAAACCAGTACCTGGTCTGGTCTGATGTCAAGGGAAGCAACAGCTCTGAAAACCTGAGGGTCAATTCTGACCCTGGAGTATCAGCCCTGCTGCTTCAGCTCTGAGATGTGTGCTGCTTCAACAGAGCCAGAATTTAGGTCATTAAGGAAGGGGCTGGTGGCTGAGGCAGAAAAGATGTATGCACTGGCACATGATAAGGTAAG